>NC_142736.1:4447500-4787500 GCF_051943395.1 Hippocampus bargibanti | reverse complement strand
TAAACGGGCCACTGGTCGCCGCTCGGGCACTTGAAGGTCAGGGCGGCTGCGGAGGGGGCGATGGGGGGGGCGACAAACAAAGGACGTGACCACAAACGACTCGCAAAGACGTTTGCGCCAAGAAGCAGAAAGCTGGGACCCAATGGGAAAGCTCAGGGGTTAAAGGTCAAGGCAGGCAAGGCCACAAGCCCAAGTGGGCGAGAAGCGGGCGAGAAGCGGGTCCACACACACCTAGCCTGGGCGAGGTGATGGCGTTGGCGTGGCCCACGGCGGCCTGGCTGAGGGGGCACTCCAACTGGGGTCGGCAGGGTCGGTAGGTGGGCGGGCGCAGGGCTGGCGGGCACTCGTTGCCGTGGCGACCTGTCACTTGGTGCATGCACTGCACCGCCCGCGACTGCAGGCCCCGCCCGCACGACGACGAGCACTGGCGGGACCCCCCCCCCCCAAAAGACAAAAACCATTAGCCCCCCCGCGAGTGACCTTTAGAAATAAGAATTATTCTGTGGGTGAGCAGAGGCAGTCACACGCGTTGGCGTTCACTCAACTTGGAAGTAACTCAAATAGATCGAAGGCAAGCTAGCTAGCCATTAGATAGCCAATAGATAGCTAATAGACAGCCAGCTAACCAGCTAGCTAGCTAATAGCCAGCCAGATAGATAGCTAACAGATAGCTAATAGATAGCAAGCCAACTAGCTCGCTAATAGATATCTAATAGCTAGCTAGCTGGATAGATAGCTAATAGATAGCCAGCTAGCAGGATAGATAGCAAATAGATAGCCAGCTAGCTAGCTAGCCAATAGATAGCCAATAGACAGCCAGCTAACCAGCTAGCTATCTAATAGCCAGCTAACAGATAGCCAGCCAGCTAGATAGCTAACAGATGAGCCAATGAGCTCTAGCCAATGAGCTCTAATACATGTAGAGCTCTAATACATGTAGATATCCAATAGATAGCCAGCTAGCTGGATAGACAGCAAATAGATAGCCGGCCAGCTAGATAGGCAATAGATAGCCATCTATTAGCATGCTAGCTAGCTGTATAGATAGCTAATAGATAGCCAGCTAGATAGACAATAGATAGCTAAGAGATAGCCAGCTATTAGCATGCTAGCTAGCTGTATAGATAGCCAATAGATAGCCAGCTATTAGCATGCTAGCTAGCTGTATAGATAGCTAATAGATAGCCAGCTAGATAGACAAGAGATAGTTAAGAGATAGCGATCCAGCTAATGTAAGCCGAATCTGCAGAAACTAAATATTTCAATATAATAAATTTAAGTTGTGAAGAAATGCCAGCGGAAATAATCACAATGGGGGGTGGGGGGGGCAAACTGGGGCCGTCCGAACCAGAGAAGCCCAAGGGGCAAAAGCCCCCCCAAATTTGGCAAAGAGAGAAACAGCCTTTTTTTCTGGGGGCGGGGGGGTCGCGTCGCATGCTACCTTGGACCAGTGGGCGGTTTTCCACTGGAAGCAGCGTGAGTGGTCCTGGCAGGGCTCCCGGTGTGGGGGGCGCATGGGCGGATCGCAGCGCCCCCCGCCGTTGCCGTCGTTGCCGCCGCACGTGACGTTGCGAGTGCGCACCCCCTCGCCGCAGCCCTCCGAGCACTGAAAGCGCACAAGGGGAAGCGCACGATGTCAGGCAAGATGCAACCCCCCCCCCAAAAAAAAAAATGTTTTTACAATAATAATAATCATCATTTCGAAGCGCCTTTCAAAACTCTCAAGGTCACTTTACAGTGATAGCTAGCTAAATAGCTAGCTCGCCAACCAGAGCTAATTGATAGCAAATAGCTCGCAAATGATAATAATAATACTAATAATAATACATTTGATTTCTAAGTGGCTTTCAAAACTCTCAAGGTCGCTTTACAGTCACAGGAGAAGTTTTTCTGCGGGTGAGCAGTGGCAGCCACACGCGCCAGCGGTCACTCAACCCGGAAGTAACTGAAATAGGTATAAAGCTTGCTCGCTAGGCAATGGTTAGCCAACAGATACCTAACTAGATAGCCAGTCAGCTAGATAGTGAAAAGATAGCTAGCTAAATAGCTAGCTAGCCAGCCAGAGCTAATAGATAACAAATAGCTGATATGATAATAATAATAATAATAATAATAAATTTGATTTCGAAGTGCCTTTCAAAACTGTCCAGGTCACTTTACAGTCACAGGATCAGTTTTTCTGTGGGTGAGCAGTGGCAGCCACACACGCCAGCCTTCACTCAACCCGGAAGCAATAGATAGAAAGCTAGCTAGCTAATAGACAGCGAATGGATAGCGAGCTAGATAGCTGATAGATAGCAAATAGCTAGCTATCTAGGTAGCCAGATAATAATAATAATAATAATAATAATAATAATAATAATAATAATAATAATAATAATAATAATAATAATAATAATAATAATAATAATCCATTTCATTTCGAAGCGCCTTTCAAAACTCTCAAGGTCACTTTACAGTGATAGCTAGCTAAATAGCTAGCTCGCCAACCAGAGCTAATTGATAGCAAATAGCTCGCAAATGATAATAATAATACTAATAATAATACATTTGATTTCTAAGTGGCTTTCAAAACTCTCAAGGTCGCTTTACAGTCACAGGAGAAGTTTTTCTGCGGGTGAGCAGTGGCAGCCACACGCGCCAGCGGTCACTCAACCCGGAAGTAACTGAAATAGGTATAAAGCTTGCTCGCTAGGCAATGGTTAGCCAACAGATACCTAACTAGATAGCCAGTCAGCTAGATAGTGAAAAGATAGCTAGCTAAATAGCTAGCTAGCCAGCCAGAGCTAATAGATAGCAAATAGCTGATATGATAATAATAATAATAATAATAATAATAATAATAATAATAATAATAATAATAAATTTGATTTCGAAGTGCCTTTCAAAACTGTCCAGGTCACTTTACAGTCACAGGATCAGTTTTTCTGTGGGTGAGCAGTGGCAGCCACACACGCCAGCCTTCACTCAACCCGGAAGCAATAGATAGAAAGCTAGCTAGCTAATAGACAGCGAATGGATAGCGAGCTAGATAGCTGATAGATAGCAAATAGCTAGCTATCTAGGTAGCCAGATAATAATAATAATAATAATGACAATAATAATAATAATAATAATAATAATAATCCATTTCATTTCGAAGCGCCTTTCAAAACTCTCAAGGTCGCTTTACAGTCACAGGAGAAGTTTTTCAGTGGGTGAACGGCGGCAGCCACACGCGCCAGCGGTCACTCAACCCGGAAGTAACTGAAATAGGTATAAAGCTTGCTCGCTAGGCAATGGTTAGCCAACAGATACCTAACTAGATAGCCAGTCAGCTAGATAGTGAAAAGATAGCTAGCTAAATAGCTAGCTAGCCAGCCAGAGCTAATAGATAGCAAATAGCTGATATGATAATAATAATAATAATAATAATAAATTTGATTTCGAAGTGCCTTTCAAAACTGTCCAGGTCACTTTACAGTCACAGGATCAGTTTTTCTGTGGGTGAGCAGTGGCAGCCACACACGCCAGCCTTCACTCAACCCGGAAGCAATAGATAGAAAGCTAGCTAGCTAATAGACAGCGAATGGATAGCGAGCTAGATAGCTGATAGATAGCAAATAGCTAGCTATCTAGGTAGCCAGATAATAATAATAATAATAATAATAATAATAATAATAATAATAATAATAATAATAATAATAATAATAATCCATTTCATTTCGAAGCGCCTTTCAAAACTCTCAAGGTCACTTTACAGTGATAGCTAGCTAAATAGCTAGCTCGCCAACCAGAGCTAATTGATAGCAAATAGCTCGCAAATGATAATAATAATACTAATAATAATACATTTGATTTCTAAGTGGCTTTCAAAACTCTCAAGGTCGCTTTACAGTCACAGGAGAAGTTTTTCTGCGGGTGAGCAGTGGCAGCCACACGCGCCAGCGGTCACTCAACCCGGAAGTAACTGAAATAGGTATAAAGCTTGCTCGCTAGGCAATGGTTAGCCAACAGATACCTAACTAGATAGCCAGTCAGCTAGATAGTGAAAAGATAGCTAGCTAAATAGCTAGCTAGCCAGCCAGAGCTAATAGATAGCAAATAGCTGATATGATAATAATAATAATAATAATAATAAATTTGATTTCGAAGTGCCTTTCAAAACTGTCCAGGTCACTTTACAGTCACAGGATCAGTTTTTCTGTGGGTGAGCAGTGGCAGCCACACACGCCAGCCTTCACTCAACCCGGAAGCAATAGATAGAAAGCTAGCTAGCTAATAGACAGCGAATGGATAGCGAGCTAGATAGCTGATAGATAGCAAATAGCTAGCTATCTAGGTAGCCAGATAATAATAATAATAATAATAATAATAATAATAATAATAATAATAATAATAATAATAATCCATTTCATTTCGAAGCGCCTTTCAAAACTCTCAAGGTCACTTTACAGTGATAGCTAGCTAAATAGCTAGCTCGCCAACCAGAGCTAATTGATAGCAAATAGCTCGCAAATGATAATAATAATACTAATAATAATACATTTGATTTCTAAGTGGCTTTCAAAACTCTCAAGGTCGCTTTACAGTCACAGGAGAAGTTTTTCTGCGGGTGAGCAGTGGCAGCCACACGCGCCAGCGGTCACTCAACCCGGAAGTAACTGAAATAGGTATAAAGCTTGCTCGCTAGGCAATGGTTAGCCAACAGATACCTAACTAGATAGCCAGTCAGCTAGATAGTGAAAAGATAGCTAGCTAAATAGCTAGCTAGCCAGCCAGAGCTAATAGATAGCAAATAGCTGATATGATAATAATAATAATAATAATAATAAATTTGATTTCGAAGTGCCTTTCAAAACTGTCCAGGTCACTTTACAGTCACAGGATCAGTTTTTCTGTGGGTGAGCAGTGGCAGCCACACACGCCAGCCTTCACTCAACCCGGAAGCAATAGATAGAAAGCTAGCTAGCTAATAGACAGCGAATGGATAGCGAGCTAGATAGCTGATAGATAGCAAATAGCTAGCTATCTAGGTAGCCAGATAATAATAATAATAATAATAATAATAATAATAATAATAATAATAATAATAATAATAATAATAATAATAATAATCCATTTCATTTCGAAGCGCCTTTCAAAACTCTCAAGGTCACTTTACAGTGATAGCTA
Organism: Hippocampus bargibanti; assembly: GCF_051943395.1. NCBI lineage: Eukaryota > Metazoa > Chordata > Actinopteri > Syngnathiformes > Syngnathidae > Hippocampus > Hippocampus bargibanti. Next base: position 4,782,346 of record NC_142736.1, on the reverse strand, counting down.
GCTAAATAGCTAGCTCGCCAACCAGAGCTAATTGATAGCAAATAGCTCGCAAATGATAATAATAATACTAATAATAATACATTTGATTTCTAAGTGGCTTTCAAAACTCTCAAGGTCGCTTTACAGTCACAGGAGAAGTTTTTCTGCGGGTGAGCAGTGGCAGCCACACGCGCCAGCGGTCACTCAACCCGGAAGTAACTGAAATAGGTATAAAGCTTGCTCGCTAGGCAATGGTTAGCCAACAGATACCTAACTAGATAGCCAGTCAGCTAGATAGTGAAAAGATAGCTAGCTAAATAGCTAGCTAGCCAGCCAGAGCTAATAGATAGCAAATAGCTGATATGATAATAATAATAATAATAATAATAAATTTGATTTCGAAGTGCCTTTCAAAACTGTCCAGGTCACTTTACAGTCACAGGATCAGTTTTTCTGTGGGTGAGCAGTGGCAGCCACACACGCCAGCCTTCACTCAACCCGGAAGCAATAGATAGAAAGCTAGCTAGCTAATAGACAGCGAATGGATAGCGAGCTAGATAGCTGATAGATAGCAAATAGCTAGCTATCTAGGTAGCCAGATAATAATAATAATAATAATAATAATAATAATAATAATAATAATAATAATAATCCATTTCATTTCGAAGCGCCTTTCAAAACCCTCAAGGTCACTTTACAGTCACAGGATCAGTTTTTCAGTGGGTGAACGGCGGCAGCCACACGTGCCAGCATTCACTTAACCCGGAAGCAATATATAGAAAGCTAGCTAGCTAACGGATAGCGAGCTAGATAGCTGATAGATAGCCAGCCAGCCAGCAAGATAGCTAATAGATAGGAAATAGCTAGCTAGCTAAGTAGCCAGCTAGATTGCTAACAGATAGCAAATAGCTAGATTTTGGTGGCGTGCCGGTGACCTGCGACCACTCGGAGGCTTTCCAGACGCTGTGGCAGAGGCGGCCCTCACAGGCCTGCAGAGGTGGCGGGGGTGGTCCCGGGCAGCGGCCCTCTGGCTCCTCCCCCCGCGTGGCGTTGCCCGGCTGCGGCGCGCACAGCACCCTCCGCCGCTGCGTGCCGGGGCCGCACGTGGCCGAGCAGGGCCCCCACTCGCTCGCCGACCACCTGAAGCAGCAAAAACTTTTGTTGGGGAGGGGGGTCAGGGGTCACCTTTCCCCAGCCAAACGGCAACGGCGCGTACGCGTAGCGGCAGGGTTGAGGGTTGCAGGGGCCGACTTGCGGGGGGGGCCGCAAGTCGGCCGGACGAGCGTGGCCCCCCAGCGTGTACTCGTAGTGAACGGCGTACGTCGGGTCGTGGAACAGCAGCACCTGGTGGTGGGAGGGGGCACAGCACGGAAAGAGGGCCTCCCCTTGTGTTGTTTTTGGGGGGGCGGCGCCTTACCTGGAGGTGCAGCGGCGTGTGCGTGGGCCCCCTGGCCGACATTTTCTCCCACAGCCCCCGCCGGACGTAGCGCACGGTGGTGCCGCCCACCTGGAAGTCGCCCGGCAGTTCGATCTTCCAGTCGCCGTTTATCGACTTGCCGCCGTTGTCCTTCAGGGCTGGGCGGGGGGGCAAAAACGTTGCGGCTTCCCACAATAATAATAATAATAATAAAAAATAGTAATAATAATAATAATTCATTTAATTTCTAAGCGCCTTTCAAAACTCTCAAGGTCACTTTCCAGTCACAGGATATGTTTTCTGTGGGTGAGCAGCGGCAGCCACACGCGCCGGCGCTCATTCAACCCGGAATAACTCAAATAGATAGAAACTTGGCTAGCTAGCTAATAGATAACTAATAGATAGCCAGCTCACTAGTTAGATAGCTAATAGATAGCAAATAGATAACTAGCTAGGAAGCCAGTTATATAGCTAGCTTTACAGTCAAAGGATCAGTTTTTCTGTGGGTGAGCAGCTAGCTAGCTAATAGATAACTAATAGATAGCTAGTTCGCTCGTTAAATAGCTAATAGATAGCAAATAGACAGCTAGCTAGGAAGCCAGTAAGATAGTTTAGTGAATAGATAGCTAGCTAAATAGCTAACTAGCCAGCCAGATAGCTAGCTAGCAAGCCAGGGCTAATAGATAGAAAATAGCCAGCCAGAGCTAATAGATAGAAAATAGCTCGCAAATAATAATAATAATAATAATAATAATAATAATAATAATAATAATAATTGATTTCTAAGTGCCTTTAAAAATCTCAAGGTCACTTTACAGTCACAGGTTCAGTTTTTCCGTGGGTGAGCAGCTAGCTAGCTAATAGATAACTAATAGATAGCTAGCTCGCTAGTTAGATAGCTAATAGATAGCAAATAGATAGCAAATAGACAGCTAGCTCGGAAGCCAGTCAGATAGCTAGTAAAGGTAGCTAGCTAAATAGCTAGCTAGCCAGCCAGATAGCTAGCTAGCCAGCCAAAGCTAATGGATAGCAAATAGCTAGCAAATGATAATAATAATACTAATAATAATACAACAATTCATTTCTAAGCGCCTTTCAAAACTCTCAAGGTCACTTTACAGTCACAGGATCCATTTTACGTTAGTGAGCAGCGGCAGCCACACACGCCAGCGTTCACTCAACCCGAATCAATCCGAACTCAAATAGATAGAAAGTTAGCTAGCTGGCTAATAGATAACTAATGGCCAGCTAGCTCTAGTTAGATAGCTAATAGACAGCAAATAGATAGCCAGCCAGGAAGCCAGTTAGATATGCTAGATAGTGAATAGATAGCTAGGTAAATGGCTAGCTAGCCAGCCAGATAGATAACTAACCAGCCAGAGCTAATAGATAGCAAATAGCTACGAAAGGATAATAATAATAATACTAAAAACAATACGAATAATAATGCATTTGATTTCTAAGCGCCTTTCAAAACTCTCAAGGTCACTTTATAGTCACAGGATCGGTTTTTCTGTGGGTGAGCAGCTAGCTAGCTAATAGATAACTAATAGATAGCTAGCTCTCTAGTTAGATACCTAATAGATAGCAAATAGATAGCTAGCTAGGAAGCCAGTTAGATAGCTAGCTAGATAGCTAAATAGCCAGCTATATAGCTAGCTGGGTAGCTAGCTGGAAAACTAGCTAGCTAGTCAGCAAGATAGCTCACAATGCAAGGAAAACACATATAGCGCTTTAACAACAGCTGAAGCCGAAACAAAGTGCTAATATGGACAAAAGGCAAGTGCTGCCCCCTGACCAGGGCTTTATCGGCACCCAAACAAGAAAAACTAAAACCCGAACAAATTCTGGAATCTATGTCAAATTTAAAATTCCCAAATAAATCCATGAATGGCAATGAATGAGTTAAAAAAACAAGTACAGAGCAGCCATATATACAGTGATAACCTCAGTTTACGAACCCCTTGGCTTACGAACTTTTCGGTTTACGAACGTTAAATTTATGAAAATTTAACCTTGGCATACGAATTATTTATCGGGATACACACGAAGCGCCACAATGAGTGATGTGTCGTTTGCGAACGAGCCCGTTCTCCTAACAAGAAAATGGCACCCGGCTTGTTTTGGTCCTCTATTCCCCGCCCCTGGTCTTCGGTTAAAGCCATGTGATTGGTCAAGAATGCAGCAGGGGGGTGGTTTAAACATTAAAGAGACAGGCAGACGACAGAGAGTGACAAAATTGATAGAAAACAGTGAAATTTAGACTCGTTTCAACTTTGATAGTTCAAAGGCAGTGTAGACTGCAAGGTTAAAATTTCCATCAATCAGGCTCCACAATAACCCGCACAAGCCATCTGTACACTTGATACAAAAAGCTATCAACCCAGCTAAACAGAACACAATTGATGAGGAACAAGGTAAAATTATCACAGAGAAAGCACCTACAAGGGCCACTCCATTCCATCAAGCCATCAATGACCATCACAAAGGTCAATAAAACGACTTTATTATACAGTATAGTTTATTTCTTTAATAATAACACAATAGTACATTTATTATTCATAAAATAAGGTACATTTTGTGTAGTTTTAAGGCTTAGAAAAGTAGAAAATTATGTTTTATGGGGACCTGGGAACGGATTATTCTCATTTTAATGGTTTCCTATGGGAAATCCATTTTTGGGATACACACTTTTCGCCTTACACACTGTGCCTGGGAACCAATTAAGTTCGTAAGCCAAGGTATCACTGTATTTGTAAAAAGTCTTACCCACAAGGGGGATTGGCATCTGACCCCCCCTCCCCCCCGCCACGTTTCTTACCCAGGAAGCCGTGCGAGGGTTTGTCTTCCACCACTTTGATGCGTCGCGCTCCGGCGGGAATGACCAGCGCCTCCACGTAGCCTGCGGGCGAACACCGGGGAGGGGCGGCGTCACGGCATTTGTCCAGGGGGGGCGAGGTCAGTAAGGGGTCGCGCGGGGCGTACCCATGCCGCCGCTGCGGTTGAAGTCTCCCCTCACCACGGCGCACGATCGCCCGTCGCCGTTGCAAACGCCGCAGGCGTCCTCTTGGGACGACGAGCCGATGACGCCGTCGCAGCCGATTTTCTAGCGGGCGGCAAACAAACGTCGGCCACCAGAAGCACTCGCAAGCGTTTCATTGCCCCCCACCCGCAGCTGGCTATCTAGCTAGCGATCTAGCTGGCTACCTAGCTAGCTATCTATTTGTTATCTATTAGCTAGCTAGCTGGCTATCTAGCTAGAGATCTAGCTGGTTATCTAGCGAGCTAGCTATTTGCTATCTATTTGCTATCTATTAGATAGCTAGCTGGCGATCTAGCGAGCTATATATTTGCTATCTATAAGCTATGTATTAGCTATCTATTAGCTAGCTAGCTAGCTAACTTTCTTTTTGCGCATCGTCTCGGACAAAAACATGTCACAGTTGCTGGCTACCTAGCTAGCTATCTATTTGCGATCTATTAGCTGTGTAACTAGCTAGCTAGCTATCTATTAGTTATCTATTAGCTAGCTAGCTGGTTATCTAGCTAGAGTTCTAGCTGGTTATCTAGCGAGCTAGCTATTTGCTATCTATTTGCTATCTATTAGATAGCTAGCTGGTGATCTAGCGAGCTATATATTTGCTACCCATAAGCTATCTATTAGCTATCTATTAGCTAGCTAACTTTCTTTTTGCGCATTGTCTCGGGAAAAAAAACATGTCATAGTTGCTGGCTACCTAGCTAGATATCTATTTGCGATCTATGAGCTGTCTAACTAGCTAGCTAGCTACCTATTAGTTATCTATTAGCTTGCTAGCTAACTTTCTATCTATTTGAGTTATTCTGGGTGCACACATTCTGGGCGCTTAGACATCAAATGTATTATTATTAGTATTGTTATGAGTATTATTATTATTGGACCACTTCTGTACGACTGAGAGCTTACACAGACGTATGAGTATTATTATCATTTGCTAGCTTTTTGCTATCTATTTGCTATCTATTAGATAGCTAGCTGGCGATCTAGTGAGCTATATATTTGCTATCTATAAGCTATCTATTAGCTAGCTAGCTAGGTAACTTTCTTTTTGCACATCGTCTCGGAAAAAAACATGTCATAGTTGCTGGCTACCTAGCTAGCTATCTATTTGCGATCTATTAGCTGTCTAACTAGCTAGCTAGCTATCTATTAGTTATCTATTAGCTAGCTAGCTAACTTTCTATCTATTTGAGTTATTCTGGGTGCACACATTCTGGGCGCTTAGAAATCAAATGTATTATTATTTGTATTGTTATGAGTATTATTATCATTTGCTACCTATTTGCTATCTATCAGCTCTGGCTGGCTAGCTATCTATCTGGCTGGCTAGCTAGCTTTCTATTCACTATCTAGCTGGCTGGCTATCTAGCTAGGTATCTGTTGGCTAATGATTGCCTAGCTAGCAAGCTTTCTATCTATCTGAGTTATTCCGGGTTGAGTGAACGGTGGCGCGTGTGGCTGCCGCTGCTCACCCACAGAAAATCTGATCCTGTGACTGTAAAGTGACCTTGAGAGATTTGAAAGGCGCTTAGAAATGAAATAGATTATATTATGATTATGATGATGATTATTATTAGGCAGCTAGATAGTGAATAGCTAGCTAGCTAGCCAGCGAGAGCTAATAGATAGCAAATAGCTAGCAAATGATAATAATAATACTAATAACGATACTACTAATAATGATAATACATTTCATTTATAAGCCAGAGCTAATAGATAGCAAATAGCTAGTAGCTATTAGCTAATAGCTAGATGATAATAATAATACTAATAACAATACTAATAATAATCCACTTCATTTCTAAGCGCCTTTCAAAACACTCACACTAGCTAGCTATTCACTATCTAGCTGGCTAATAATAATAATCATCATAATCATAATAATAATCTATTTCATTTCTAAGCGCCTTTCAAAACACTCAGTCAGTTTTACCTGGCACCTCCCGTTGACGCACAGGTCGGCCTCGTACGGGCCGCACGGCGTCCCGTCCATCACCCTGTCGGCCATCAGCACCGAGAGGTCGCGACCCACCGGACTGCAGAACAACACGCAGGGCTTCTCTGGGCGCAAACAACAAACCAACACGCGTCAAGCCGGAGACGCTTTGAAGAGCGGCGGCGCACGAGCGTCACCGTCGTCGACGACGGCGGTCAGCACGCGGTTCTTCTTCCTGCCGTCGTGTCGGTCGTAGGACAAACACTGAAGGTCCCGGAAGCTGGGCGCCCCCTTTGGGCACGGAGGACCTTCGCAGGCCTTGTGCTCCACGCTGGCGCTTGGGCAAGGTCGCCCGCCCGGTCCTGGCCTGCGCACACCGGAGCTCGGGTCATCGGCGCCATCGCAAGCGCCAACCGTATTGGTGTCGCGAGCGGGGGTCTACGCACGGGGGGTTGTCGCACTTCCTCTGTCGGAACTGGACTCCGGTGGCGCAGGTGCGGCTGCACGTGCTCCAAGGACTCCACGGGCTCCAGTCGCCATCCAGGTGCTGCGGGATGGGGCTCTTACTCACGCACTCGCCTGCGCGGCACCACTGGCACACACGCACACACACACATGCGTTAAACACACACGAATGCGACACAAAAGCACAAATATACACACATGGACGCCAACACACTAGTGATGGGAATTGCAGCTCGTGTCAGAGAGCCGGTTCTTTTGTCTCGGCTCATTAAAAAAATCAGGCTCTTTTGGCTCCCAAATGGCTCCCAAATGGCTCCTCAGTTTTTTTTTGTGCCTTAAATTAATTAACTACCAAATATTATGTAAAAGTATGTGAAAAATAACATACACACAATGAGTGGACAAAGACGACGGTGTTGATTAGTGATGGGATTGCGGTTCTTGTCAGAGAGTCGGTCTTTTGGCTCGCTCACTAACAAGATCCGGTTCTTTTGACTCCCAAATGGCTCCTCAGTTTTTTTGTGCCTTCAATTAATTAACTACCAAAAATCATGTAAAATTATGTGAAAAACAACATACACACAATGAGTGGACAAAGACGACGGTGTTGATTAGTGATGGGAATTGCAGCTCTTGTCAGAGAGCCGGTTCTTTTGTCTCGGCTCACTAACAAGATCCGGCTCGTTTGGCTCCCATATGGCTCCCAAATGGCTCCTCAGTTTTTTGTGCCTTAAATTAATTAACTACCAAAAATTATGTAAAATGATGTGAAAAACAACACACACACAATGAGCTCGGCTCACTAAAAAGATCCGGCTCGTTTGGCTCCCAAATGGCTCCCAAATGGCTCCTCAGTTTTTTTGTGCCTTAAATTAATTAACTACCAAAAATCATATAAAATTATGTGAAAAACAACATACACACAATGAGTGGACAAAGACGACGGTGTGGATTAGTGATGGGATTGCGGTTCTTGTCAGAGAGTCGGTCTTTTGGCTCGCTCACTAACAAGATCCGGCTCTTTTGACTCCCAAATGGCTCCTCAGTTTTTTTTTGTGCCTTAAATTAATTAACTACCAAAAATGTGAAAAAGGAATTATTCATGTAAAAAAAATACACTAGATTAAATATTTGTATTTATATGGCTTGATTTATATCTGCACAGAGAGCATCCACTAACTTTGACTTTCCCTGTGGTTACTGTGGTCTGATGATCAGCTGTCACTAATTTGCTTTTCATATTAATAATGCTATCATACCAACTAGTAAAAAATTCATTTATTGAAAATAATAACTGCATAATGTGATAAAATTTCTCCACCTGTCTACCTTAAGCCCCTCCTTCCTTCTCCTCACTGCTGTGTATTTCTGTAATTCTCCCCTCCCTCCTCTACCGCGGATATCGACCAATCACGTGCAGGGCGGGAAATAGAGGCCAAAAAAAGTCGGCTCCCATTTCCGGCTCCTTGTTCACACTAACCGGTTCGTTCGCGAACGACACATCACTACAACAAACCCTCGGGCCACCTTGTCCGGTCCGCACGGAGTCCCGTCCAGGGGAGGGTCCAGTTTGGTCTTGCAGGAGGCGTCGCCCTCCACCAGGCACCAAAGACCGGCACACATCAGGTGCTGCGGGACACAAACACGGTCAGCCGGGCATCGGCGCCTCTGGGCGGGCGCGTCCACCCACCTCCATGTCGGAGCAGAAGGTGGCGTTGGTTCCGAAGAGGATCCGACACTGTTGGTCCACGCCGTAATGCATCCCGGGAAGCTTGTGGGGGAGGGGCGACCGATCGCGGGTCCTCGGGTCGGTGCGCGCCAAGCACGCGCTGGAGGGGGACCTGGCGGCGAGACACGCGCCACGCCGGCGTCACCCGTCGGTCCGGACGGACATGCGGCGGAAGCGGGGGAGGGGCCTCACCTGAGGAACTTGTCCAGGTCGTCGCGGCTGCACGCCGACCACGACAGGTCACTGGGGTTGCGTCCCTTCAGCCACTCGCCGGACATGATGTGGGCGCGGCCGCCGCACGAGGCGCGCTCGTCGTCGTGGCTCATGCCCATGCTAGCCGCGTGCCGCACACAAAAGGTCCGGTGCGGCTCGTTTGACCCGAACGCCCCCCTCCCCCCCAAACTCACTTGTGCCCCAGCTCGTGCGCCACGGTGAAGGCCAAGTTGAGGCCGTTGTCCTCTGCCAGGACGCACTTTCGCTCGGCGCTACACGCGCCACCCAGGTACGCCATGCCTTGATGCGCAAAAGGCCTGTTAGCCACATGCTAATGCTAAAGGGGGGCCGGAACGGCGACCGCAACAAAAAAAGAGGAGATTGGAGAGAGAGTGAAGGAAACTTACCGACAGTGTCGCACGGTTCCTCCTTGTGCACGCAGAAGTCGGTCCTGAGATCATAATAATAATAATAATAATAATAATAATAACAATAATAATAATAATAATAATAATAATAATAATAAGCTTTCACTACTCCGGGAATAACTCAGATAGATCAAGTTAGTTAGCTAGCTAATAGATAACTAATAGATAGTTAGCTAGCTAGTTAGACAGCTAATAGATCGCAAATAGATAGCTAGCTAGGTAGGCAGTAACGGTAACCCGTTTTTTTCCAGGACGATGCGCAAGATCAAGTTAGCTAGCTTGCTAATAGATAACTGATAGATAGCGAGCTAGCTAGTTAGACATCAAATAGATAGTAAATAGATAGCTAGCTAGGTAGACAGCAGCAGTGACCCGTTTTTTTCCCGAGATGACGCGCAATATCAAGTTAGTTAGCTAGCTAATAGATAACTAATAGATAGCTAGGTAGTTAGTTAGACAGCTAATAGATCGCAAATAGATAGCTAGCTAGATAGGCAGTAACGGTGACCCGTTTTTTTCCAGGACGATGCTCAAGATCAAGTTAGCTAGCTTGCTAATAGATAACTGATAGATAGCGAGCTAGCTAGTTAGACATCAAATAGATAGTAAATAGATAGCTAGCTAGGTAGACAGCAGCGGTGACCCGTTTTTTTTCCGAGATGACGCGCAATATCAAGTTAGTTAGCTAGCTAATAGATAACTAATCGATAGCTAGGTAGTTAGTTAGACAGCTAATAGATCGCAAATAGATAGCTAGCTAGATAGGCAGTAACGGTGACCCGTTTTTTTCCAGGACGATGCTCAAGATCAAGTTAGCTAGCTTGCTAATAGATAACTGATAGATAGCGAGCTAGCTAGTTAGACATCAAATAGATAGTAAATAGATAGCTAGCTAGGTAGCTAGCAGCAGTGACCCGTTTTTTTTTCCAGAGATGACGCGCAATATCAAGTTAGGTAGCTTGCTAATAGATAACTAATAGATAGTTAGCTAGCTAGTTAGACAGCTAATAGATCGCAAATAGATAGCTAGCTAGATAGGCAGTAACGGTGACCCGTTTTTTTCCAGGACGATGCGCAAGATCAAGTTAGCTAGCTTGCTAATAGATAACTGATAGATAGCAAGCTAGCTAGTTAGACATCAAATAGATAGTAAATAGATAGCTAGCTAGGTAGCCAGCAGCAGTGACCCGTTTTTTTTTCCGAGATGACGCGCAATATCAAGTTAGTTAGCTAGCTAATAGATAACTAATAGATAGTTAGCTAGCTAGTTAGACAGCTAATAGATCGCAAATAGATAGCTAGCTTGGTAGGCAGTAACGGTGACCCGTTTTTTTCCAGGATGATGCGCAAGATCAAGTTAGCTAGCTTGCTAATAGATAACTGATAGATAGCGAGCTAGCTAGTTAGACATCAAATAGATAGTAAATAGATAGCTAGCTAGGTAGCCAGCAGCAGTGACCCGTTTTTTTTCCGAGATGACGCGCAATATCAAGTTAGTTAGCTAGCTAATAGATAACTAATAGATAGTTAGCTAGCTAGTTAGACAGCTAATAGATCGCAAATAGATAGCTAGCTAGGTAGGCAGTAACGGTGACCTGTTTTTTTTTCAGGACGATGCGCAAGATCAAGTTATCTAGCTTGATAATAGATAACTGATAGATAGCGAGCTAGCTAGTTAGACATCAAATAGATAGTAAATATATAGCTAGCTAGGTAGACAGCAGCAGTGACCCGTTTTTTTTCTGAGATGACGCGCAATATCAAGTTAGTTAGCTAGCTAATAGATAACTAATAGATAGTTAGCTAGCTAGTTAGACAGCTAATAGATCGCAAATAGATAGCTAGCTAGATAGGCAGTAACGGTGACCTGTTTTTTTTCCAGGACGATGCGCAAGATCAAGTTATCTAGCTTGCTAATAGATAACTGATAGATAGCGAGCTAGCTAGTTAGACATCAAATAGATAGTAAATATATAGCTAGCTAGGTAGACAGCAGCAGTGACCCGTTTTTTTTCTGAGATGACGCGCAATATCAAGTTAGTTAGCTAGCTAATAGATAACTAATAGATAGTTAGCTAGCTAGTCCAGGACGATAGACAGCTAGCTAGTTATAGATCGCAAATAGATAGCTAGCTAGATAGGCAGTAACGGTGACCGGTGACCTGTTTTTTTTCCAGGACGATGCGCAAGATCAAGTTATCTAGCTTGCTAATAGATAACTGATAGATAGCGAGCTAGCTAGTTAGACATCAAATAGATAGTAAATATATAGCTAGCTAGGTAGACAGCAGCAGTGACCCGTTTTTCTTCTGAGATGACGCGCAATATCAAGTTAGTTAGCTAGCTAATAGATAACTAATAGATAGTTAGCTAGCTAGTTAGACAGCTAATAGATCGCAAATAGATAGCTAGCTAGATAGGCAGTAACGGTGACCCGTTTTTTTCCAGGACGATGCTCAAGATCAAGTTAGCTAGCTTGCTAATAGATAACTGATAGATAGCGAGCTAGCTAGTTAGACATCAAATAGATAGTAAATAGATAGCTAGCTAGGTAGCTAGCAGCAGTGACCCGTTTTTTTTTCCAGAGATGACGCGCAATATCAAGTTAGGTAGCTTGCTAATAGATAACTAATAGATAGTTAGCTAGCTAGTTAGACAGCTAATAGATCGCAAATAGATAGCTAGCTAGATAGGCAGTAACGGTGACCCGTTTTTTTCCAGGACGATGCGCAAGATCAAGTTAGCTAGCTTGCTAATAGATAACTGATAGATAGCGAGCTAGCTAGTTAGACATCAAATAGATAGTAAATAGATAGCTAGCTAGGTAGACAGCAGCAGTGACCCGTTTTTTTCCCGAGATGACGCGCAATATCAAGTTAGTTAGCTAGCTAATAGATAACTAATAGATAGCTAGGTAGTTAGTTAGACAGCTAATAGATCGCAAATAGATAGCTAGCTAGATAGGCAGTAACGGTGACCCGTTTTTTTCCAGGACGATGCGCAAGATCAAGTTATCTAGCTTGCTAATAGATAACTGATAGATAGCGAGCTAGCTAGTTAGACATCAAATAGATAGTAAATATATAGCTAGCTAGGTAGACAGCAGCAGTGACCCGTTTTTTTTCTGAGATGACGCGCAATATCAAGTTAGTTAGCTAGCTAATAGATAACTAATAGATAGTTAGCTAGCTAGTTAGACAGCTAATAGATCGCAAATAGATAGCTAGCTAGATAGGCAGTAACGGTGACCTGTTTTTTTTCCAGGACGATGCGCAAGATCAAGTTATCTAGCTTGCTAATAGATAACTGATAGATAGCGAGCTAGCTAGTTAGACATCAAATAGATAGTAAATATATAGCTAGCTAGGTAGACAGCAGCAGTGACCCGTTTTTCTTCTGAGATGACGCGCAATATCAAGTTAGTTAGCTAGCTAATAGATAACTAATAGATAGTTAGCTAGCTAGTTAGACAGCTAATAGATCGCAAATAGATAGCTAGCTAGATAGGCAGTAACGGTGACCCGTTTTTTTCCAGGACGATGCGCAAGATCAAGTTAGCTAGCTTGCTAATAGATAACTGATAGATAGCGAGCTAGCTAGTTAGACATCAAATAGATAGTAAATAGATAGCTAGCTAGGTAGACAGCAGCGGTGACCCGTTTTTTTTCCGAGATGACGCGCAATATCAAGTTAGTTAGCTAGCTAATAGATAACTAATAGATAGCTGGGTAGTTAGTTAGACAGCTAATAGATCGCAAATAGATAGCTAGCTAGATAGGCAGTAACGGTGACCCGTTTTTTTCCAGGACGATGCGCAAGATCAAGTTAGCTAGCTTGCTAATAGATAACTGATAGATAGCGAGCTAGCTAGTTAGACATCAAATAGATAGTAAATATATAGCTAGCTAGTTAGACAGCTAATAGACGGCAAATAAATAGTAAATAGATAGCTAGCTATAGATAGTAAATAGATAGCCAGCAAAGGTGAGCCGTTTCTCTACCTAGCTAGCGAATAGATAACTAATAGAAAGCTAACTAGCTAATTAGACAGCTAATAGATAGAAAATATATAGTAATGCGCAATATCAAGTTACCTAGCTAGCTAATAGATAACTAATAGATAGCTAACTAGCTAGTTAGACAGCTAATAGATAGAAAATATATAGTAAATAATAGATATCTAGCTAGTTAGACAGCTAATAGATAGCAAATAGATAGTAAATAGATAGATATAGAATAGATAGTTGGCTATATAAAGTAGATAGTTGGCTAGGTAGCCAGCAACGGTGACCCGTTGTTTTCCGAGATGAGGCACAAGATCAAGTTAGCTAGCTAATAGGTAGGTAGGTAGGTAGGTAGGTAGGTAGGTAGGTAGGTAGGTAGGTAGGTAGGTAGATAGATAGATAGATAGATAGATAGATAGATAGATAGATAGATAGATAGATAGATAGATAGATAGATAGATAGATAGATAGATAGATAGATAGATAGCAAATAGAGATGGAGAAAACAACAAGTGAGCAGTCGCTTCCAACCTCAAGACCCGGCGGAACCCACCTGGTGACCAGCACGGCCGCGTCCACGGGCGGCAGCGGCTCGGACCCGGCGGGCGGGCGACGGGTTCTTGGGGGGCTCCGACCCCCAAACTGCTGCCGCTGCCACTGGCAGAAGCTCTCCAGGGAGCGCTCGCCGTGGTGGCCCACCTTCAACGTCTCCTGAGGGGAAGGAAGCCAAAGCCAAAGATATCTCGCCAGCTTCTGCTTTTATAATCATCATCATCATCATAATAACAATAATACATTTGATTTCTAAGCGCCTTTCAAAACTCTCAAGGACACTTTTCAGTCACAGGATAAGGTTTTCTGTGGGTGAGTAGCGGCAGCTACACGCGCCAGCGTTCACTCAACCCGGAAGTAACTCAAATAAATAGAAAGCTAGTTAGCTAACCAATAGGCAGCTAATAGATAGCCAGCCAGACGGCTAGCTAGCTAGCTAGATAGATAGCAAATAGATAGCCAGCCAAGTAGCCTGCTAGATAGGCAGTCATATAGCTAATCGATAGCAAATATATAGCCGGCTAAGTAGCCTGCTAGACAGGCAGCCAGATAGCTAATCGATAGCAAATAAATAGCCAGCTAAGTAGCCTGCTAGACAGGCAGCCAGATGGCTAATCGATAGCAAATAGATAGCCAGCTAAGTAGCCTGCTAGATAGGCAGCCAGATAGCTAGTCGATAGCAAATAGATAGCCAGCTAAGTAGCCTGCTAGACAGGCAGCCAGATAGCTAATAGATAGCAAATAAATAGCCAGCTAAGTAGCCTGCTAGATAGGCAGCCATATAGCTAATCGATAGCAAATATATAGCCAGCTAAGTAGCCTGCTAGATAAGCAGCCAAATAGCTAATCGATAGCAAATATATAGCCAGCTAAGTAGCCTGATAGACAGGCAGCCAGATAGCTAATCCATAGCAAACAGATAGCCAGCTAAGTAGCCTGCTAGATAGGCAGCCAGATAGCTAATCGATAGCAAATAAATAGCCAGCTAAGTAGCCTGCTAGATAGGCAGCCAGATAGCTAATCGATAGCAAATAGATAGCCAGCTAAGTAGCCTGCTAGACAGGCAGCCAGATAGCTAATCATAGCAAACAGATAGCCAGTTAAGTAGCCTGCTAGATAGGCAGCTAGATAGCTAATCGATAGCAAATAGATAGCCAGCTAAGTAGCCTGCTAGATAGGCAGCCAGATAGCTAATCGATAGCAAATAGATAGCCAGCTAAGTAGCCTGCTAGATAGGCAGCCAGATAGCTAATCGATAGCAAATAGATAGCCAGCTAAGTAGCCTGCTAGACAGGCAGCCATATAGCTAGCCGGACACTCACCGGGCGGCTGTGGAGCAGAACCAACTTGGACACCCGAACGTTGATCCTCACCCCCAAACTTTGGTGCTGGAACATGTTGTCCACCTGAGCGACAAACACATTTCGGCGCCGCCGCCGAGCCTTGGCGTTTCGGGCGAGAGTTCGACATCTCCAAGACAAAAAAAAAAGGGGCGTCTTGCCACCGGCCGGGCGCTCACCATGTTCATGACGGTCAACAAGAACCTCTGAGCGGCTTCGGCGCCGTGGTACTGGACCATGCTGGAGTCGGCCACCAGCAGCGTTTCCACCGTGTACGCGTCCACGCCGAGGAGCTCCGCCCGCTTGCCGCGACCTTTCGCCCCCGCCGCCGTCGTTACACTTTCAGCCTTTTCCTTCTCTGTCAACACACGCGGGAGCCGCTTTTCATTGCGACCCGCCCACTTTTTTCATAATAATAATAATAGCAGTGTCTGAAATAACGTATGCCCGGATGCCCGGGGCGTGCAACTTTTACTTTTATAAATGATTCCGATTTTTTAAATCTTTGTTCGAAATTCCGAAATTTCCAAACCGAACCAAGATTAACAATCGGAATAATTTATTACGATTTCGAAATTTTGCATACTCGGCACGGCAGCCAATCAGAAGCCTGCTTCGTGCTTCCGTACTTTCCCGAGCGTTATAAGGTCGTGCATTTGCATATCATTTTCCAAAGTAGATGCACAGAAGAAAGATTCAAAACAGAATTTATGACACTACAAAACGTATTTTTAATTAATGTATCATTATTATTATTATTATTATTATTATTAAAAGCATCGTGAAAAAATGGGGCAGGCAACTTTATTGCCGGGCAGGCAACTTTTCAGAGTTGTCTAACCATAACTTTTTGTCATGCTTCTTTTCAGACACTGATAATAATCCATTTCATTTCTAAGCGCCTTTCAAAACTCTCAAGTACTCTCTCAAGATACTTTACAGTCACGGGATAAGATCTTTTTTTTTTTGTGCGGGTGAGCAGCGGCAGCCAGCGTTCACTCTACCCGGAAAAAAATAAAATAAAAAATATGACAACACAAAGACAGTCATTCATTCTTCAGCACTTGCTGTACCCTCTTTGTGACATGAAGCAGTTCTACATGAAAGGAGTTAAAGCGTCCTTTTCACCAGTGGATGTAATCAGATTGGATTGGATGTACCTTTATTCGTCTTGCGGTGGAGAAATTGACATTTCACAGCAGCAAAGTTATGAAAGGAGGAGGAAAGGAAAGAAAGACGCCATCTTGAAGTAAAAAAAACTACATAACAAATAATATGACAACACAAAGACACATACAGCCATTCATTCTTAAGCACTTGCTGTACCCTCTTTGTGACATGAAGCAGTTCTACATGAAAGAGGAGAGGATCAAAGCCTCCTTTTTAGCAGTGGATCAGGGACGTCATGGTGGATTGCGCACGTGTGCTACAAGCTAAATGTTGAAAGCAAACACGAAGCTGTAGCATCCATTGACCAAAAGACATCGTCTCCCATCTCCTGTCCCACATAAATCCGCTTCAATTCCAAACCGCGACAGTTTTTGCTCTGCGCTTCAGCCGCTTTTTCATGCGCCACTCTCGCATCGTCACACACAAACATATTTTTTGATAATAATAATAATAATAATCCATTTTATTTATAAGCGCCTTTCGAAACTTTACAGTCACAAGATATTTTTTCTGCGGGTGAGCAGCGGCAGCCACACGCGCCCGCGTTCACTCAACCCGGAAGTAACAAAGTAAAAAAAACAAAACTAAATAACAAATAACATGACAACACAAAGACACATAGAGTCATTCATTCTTCACCACTCGCTGTACCCTCTTTGTGACATGAAGCAGTTCTCGATAAAAGAGAAGATCAAAGCATTCTTTTCAGCAGTGGATCAGGGACGTCATGGTGGATTGTGCACGTGTGCTACAAGCTAAATGTTGAAAGCAAACACAAAGCTGTAGCATCCATTGACCAAAAGAGATCGTCTCACATCTCTTGTCCTACATAAATCCGCTTCAATTCCAAGCCGCGACACTTCCACACAGTTTTTGCTCTGCGCTTCCGCCGCATCACATACAAAACATATTTTTTTTCTCCATCCACGATTGGCGGCCGGCGGGCGTCTCACCTCGTCGGCGTCGGGGCGCCTCGTCCGCGTCTCGGCGGCGCCGTCGCAGAAGCCGATGTTTGATTCCCGAGAGCCAACCCGGCGTTCGCTCGCTCCGCCGCCGCCGCTTTTCCTCCCCCAGGGGGCGAATGAACAGAACTTCCCCGTCCACGTGCACCAGACCCGTCTGGAAAGGAAGACGGGAGCGAGTCACTTTGGACGGGCGGGCGGGCGTGAGCGGGCGAGTTTACCAGGCCTCCGCAGGCCGTGACGGACACCAGCGAACCGGGTCGGTCCAGGACGGAGCCCGAGTAGAGGCAGAACCAGTCGGGGGCCATCCGCACACGGGCGGGCGGGGCACCACTGGCCCACCGTTCCTCCACCCGCACATGGGCGCCTCCCTCCCTGGTGGCGTTGAGCAGCAGGTTCCGCCCGAAGGCCGCCAGCGACACCAGAAGGCCATCCGGGTCGCCGGGCGCCGACAACAGCCTGGGGAACACCACCGCCGATTCGTCGGGATGCGCGGGGCCCGACACCGTCGCCGCTGAAGAAAAAGCATGCCGCCGCCATCAAGTCAGCAAAGGCTTCTTTTGGATTTTTTTCCATGATGGGAATTGCGGCTCTTTTCAGAGAGCCGGTTGTTTTGGCTCGGCTCATTAAAAAGATCCGGCTCTTTTGGCACCCAAATGGCTCCTCATTTTTTTTTTTTTTTTTTGTTGCTCAAATTAATTATCTCCCAAAAATCATGCAAAATTATGTGAAAAACGAATTATTCACGTAAAATATACACTATATTAAATATTTTCGGCACCCAAATGGCTCCTCGTTTTTTTTGTGCCTTAAATTAATTAACTACCAAAAATCATGTAAAATAATGTGAAAAACAACAGACACAAAATGAGTGGACAAAGACGACGGTGTTGATTAGTGATGGGATTCCGGTTCTTTTCAAAGAGCCGGTTGTTTTGGCTCGGCTCACTAAAAAGATCCGGCTCTTTTGGCACCCAAATGGCTCCTCATTTTTTTTTTTTAATTATTTATTTATTTATTTATTTTTTTTTTTTGCTCAAATTAATTATCTCCCAAAAATCATGCAAAATTATGTGAAAAACGAATTATTCACGTAAAATATACACTATATTAAATATTTTCGGCACCCAAATGGCTCCTCGTTTTTTTTGTGCCTTAAATTAATTAACTACCAAAAATCATGTAAAATTATGTGGAAAAACAACACACACAAAATGAGTGGACAAAGACGACGGTGTTGATTAGTGATGGGATTCCGGCTCATGTCAGAGAGCCGGTTCTTTTGGCTCGGCTCACTAAAAAGATCCGGCTCTTTTGGCACCCAAATGGCTCCTCATTTTGTTTTTGTTTTTTTTTGTTGCTCAAATTAATTATCTCCCAAAAATCATGCAAAATTATGTGAAAAACGAATTATTCACGTAAAATATAAACTATATTAAATATTTTTGGCACCCAAATGGCTCCTCGGTTTTTTTTGTGCCTTAAATTAATTAACTACCAAAAATCATGTAAAATAATGTGAAAAACAACAGACACAAAATGAGTGGACAAAGACGACGGTGTTGATTAGTGATGGGATTCCGGTTCTTTTCAAAGAGCCGGTTGTTTTGGCTCGGCTCACTAAAAAGATCCGGCTCTTTTGGAACCCAACTGGCTCCTCATTTTTTTTTTTTTTTTTTTTGTTGCTCAAATTAATTATCTACCAAAAATCATGTAAAATTATGTGAAAAACGAATTATTCACGTAAAATATAAACTATATTAAATATTTTTGGCACCCAAATGGCTCCTCGGTTTTTTTTGTGCCTTAAATTAATTAACTACCAAAAATCATGCAAAATAATGTGAAAAACAACAGACACAAAATGAGTGGACAAAGACGACGGTGTTGATTAGTGATGGGATTCCGGTTCTTTTCAAAGAGCCGGTTGTTTTGGCTCGGCTCACTAAAAAGATCCGGCTCTTTTGGCACCCAAATGGCTCCTCTTTTTTTTTTTTTTTTTTTTTTTTCTCAAATTAATTATCTCCCAAAAATCATGCAAAATTATGTGAAAAACGAATTATTCACGTAAAATATAAACTATATTAAATATTTTTGGCACCCAAATGGCTCCTCGTTTTTTTTTGTGCCTTAAATTAATTAACTACCAAAAATCATGTAAAATTATGTGAAAAACAACACACACAAAATGAGTGGACAAAGACGACGGTGTTGATTAGTGATGGGATTCCGGCTCATGTCAGAGAGCCGGTTGTTTTGGCTCGGCTCACTAAAAAGATCCGGCTCTTTTGGAACCCAACTGGCTCCTCATTTTTTTTTTTTTTTTTTTTTGTTGCTCAAATTAATTATCTACCAAAAATCATGTAAAATTATGTGAAAAACGAATTATTCACGTAAAATATACACTATATTAAATATTTTTGGCACCCAAATGGCTCCTCGTTTTTTTTGTGCCTTAAATTAATTAACTACCAAAAATCATGTAAAATTATGTGAAAAACAACACACACAAAATGAGTGGACAAAGACGTGGGTGTTGATTAGTGATGGGATTCCGGCTCATGTCAGAGAGCCGGTTCTTTTGGCTCAGCTCACTAAAAAGATCCGGCTCTTTTGGCACCCAAATGGCTCCTCATTTTGTTTTTTTTTTTTGTTGCTCAAATTAATTATCTACCAAAAATCATGTAAAATTATGTGAAAAACGAATTATTCACGTAAAATATACACTATATTAAATATTTTTATTTATATGGCTTGATTTATATGTGCACAGAGAGCATCCACTAACTTTCACTTTCCCTGTGGTTACTCTGGTCTGATGATCAGCTGTCACTAATTTGCTTTTCATCTTAATAATGCGATCATACCAACTAGAAAAAATAGAATTGAATAATAACATTTTGTGATAACATTTGTCCACCTGTCTACCCCCCCCCTCCCCCATTCTCCTCACTGCTGCGTGTGTCTGTAATTCTCCCCTTCCCCCCTCTACCACGGATATCGACGAATCACGTGCGGCTTTAGCCGAAGACTGGGGGCGGGGAATAGAGGACAAAAAAAAGTCGGCTCCCATTTCCAGCTCCTTGTTAGGCTCTCTTCGTTCACTTCAGAGATCCATCTCTAAAAATCGGCTCGTTCGCGAACGGCACATCACTAAGACACACACACATACACACACAAACACACACGCACGCAGACTCGCAGAGACCAGCACAGCGTCGGACGGAATTCACAGCACGAATTGATTACACATTACATCTGCGTGTCACTATCAACTGACAAATAAAGAGACAAATCCAACTCTCTAAGCTCACCGAGGCTAATTTAGTTTTCAAGATGTCATGCCGTCACACATTGTAGACACCAGTTCAACTTGTCGGGTGGGAGGAGCCAGTCGGCATGTCAACAGAAGTGAATCGAAGTGCCAAAACGGAGAAATGAGACGAGCCCCGGTTCGAGTCAGTCCGCCGTGTGGATAACTTGCTCCCCCCCCCCCCCTCAAAAAAAGAAGCTCGGTAGCTAACGACGAGACAAACTACACTTTTATGAAGATTTTTGAAGGTCACAAGCCTCAAAAGTTATCAAATTGGCGCCTGAAACAAAATATTCTTGCCGCTTTTGTTCAGGCAGAGGGACAAGCGCGTTTAAAAGAGTCAAGGGCAAGACCGGAAGTGGAAAAGTCTCCTTCGGCGCGGTCCCCCAAATCGAGTATTTGGACTCCGTTACCGGCAGTGGCCGAGACGCGACGCGTAAACAGAGCCAACTAGGAACTTACCGCACGCTTCCGCGCACAACAGCGCCACCAGCAGGCGAGAAACGCCACCGCTCCACATACCAAGGCCAAAGAACGGTCCGGGACCGGAGCCGCTCACCGGGACCGGGTATCGGACGAACGTCGCTTGCCGGCCACCCGACCCGACTCCCCCTCCGCCCCCCCCGACCGACCCTCTTTTTTTCTCCTTTCCCAAAAGTGTCTGAAATCAGGCGGGCCCAAAACACGCCCCCAAGAGTCGGCTCCGCCTTCCGCCCGATGCGATTGGCCCTCTTCGACTTGGCCAGACGAAAGCCTCGCCTCCCCGTGGCCGACACGAGTCAGTCACAGCGAGGCGTGACGTCAAACCTTATACGTGGTGTCTCTCTCACCCGCGCATGCGCGACGGGTCCTGATGGCGCTCACTTCCGGGTATGCCGTCGTGCTTTTTTTGGCATCTGCGGAGGCCTAACTTGTGACCTAGACCGTTGAGTCAGACTGAAATCAAGCAAACTCGTTTGGGAAATGAACTCATTCACCGCCAGACGATGTGTAAGAAGGTGTCCATTCCAGTTGCCAGGGTTTTTGTCATTTTCACTCCAATTCCAAGATTGACTTTTAGCATGACATCAACATTCAATTCAGTGTAAGAAATCTTCCACTCTCTTCTTTCATCAGAAAAAAAGTTCATTCCTAAGTGAGATGGGTCTGTGGTTATCTGAGCTTGAAATAGGGGCGACTGTACAAAATACAATCCATCCATATTGATACAACAGCTGAAGCTGTAACAAAACGCTGAAATGGCAACTTACGAACAAATTCACCTCACGAACGACCGTTCGTAGGTTGGGGAGCGTCTGTATTTACAGGCAATATACATTCAAAATGGTGGCGTAAAAGAATGGAAATACTCCAATTCAATACTACTAGCTAGCTACCTAGCTGGCTTCTTACTATATATTATCTATCTGGTTAGCTATCGAGCTAGCTATCTATTACTTATATAGCTATCTAGCTGGCTATCTATTAGCTATCTAGCTTTCTAACCCTAACCACTCCATTCCATCAAGGCATCAATTATAAAAGCATTAATTATAATACATTTATTATACATCAAATAAGGTATATTTTGTGTAATTTTAGAAAATGATGTTTTATGGGGTCCTGGGAACTGATTATTCTTATTTTAATGGTTTCCTGTGGGAAATAATTTTTTGGGAGACACACTTTTGGCCTTACACACTGTCTGGGAACCGATTAAGTTCGTAAGCCAATGCATCGCTGTATTATTATTATTATTATAAATGGACAAAAATGCTTCCCCCAGATGGAAGGGAAAAACATGACCAGAGGTCTGACCAGCGCTTTATCGGCACCCAAACAATCACAAAACCTGAACAAATTTGGGAATGGCGCTCCACGTCACACTTTTCATTTCCCGAATCATTTTTGGGGATGTCAGCCAGCGTTCACTCAACCCAGAATTAAATCAAATAGAAAGAAAGCTAGCTAATAGACAGCTAATGGATAGCGAGCTAGATAGCTGATAGATAGCATATCCAGCCAGCTAGATAGCAAATAGCTAGCCAGCTAGGTAGCTATGTAGCCAGCTACATAGCAAACAGCTAGCTAACCAGCTAATGGACAGCTAATGGATAGCAAGCTAGTTAGCTGAGATAGGCAGCCAGCCAGCTAGATTGCAAATAGATAGCAAATAGCTAGCCAGCTAGGTCTCTAGGTAGCCAGCTACATAGCAAACGGCTAGCCAACCAGCTAATGGACAGCTAATGGATAGCGAGCTAGATAGCTGATAGATAGCATATCCAGCCAGCTAGATAGCAAATAGCTAGCCAGCTAGGTAGCTAGGTAGCCAGCTACATAGCAAACAGCTAGCTAAC
This sequence comes from Hippocampus bargibanti, assembly GCF_051943395.1. NCBI lineage: Eukaryota > Metazoa > Chordata > Actinopteri > Syngnathiformes > Syngnathidae > Hippocampus > Hippocampus bargibanti. Next base: position 4,759,462 of record NC_142736.1, on the reverse strand, counting down.
CAGCTAATGGATAGCAAGCTAGTTAGCTGATAGCCAGCCAGCTAGATTGCAAATAGATAGCAAATAGCTAGCCAGCTAGGTAGCCAGCTACATAGCAAACGGCTAGCTAACCAGCTAATAGACAGCTAATGGATAGCGAGCTAGATAGCTGATAGATAGCATAACCAGCCAGCTAGATAGCAAATAGCTAGCCAGCTAGGTAGCTAGGTAGCCAGCTACATAGCAAACAGCTAGCTAACCAGCTAATGGATAGCAAGCTAGTTAGCTGATAGATAGCCAGCCAGCTAGATTGCAAATAGATAGCAAATAGCTAGTCAGCCAGATAGCTAATAGATAGCAAATAGCGAGCTAGCTAATAGACAGCTAGTGGATAGCGAGCTAGATGGCTGATAGTTTGCCAAGCAGCTAGATAGCTAATAAATAGCAAATAGCAGGGTGTCCATTGATGGCGCCGGGCTGGCCAACGCGCTAGGAGCAACGCGACGTCCGTCGCACGCTCGCCGATGGCGAGGAGTGTCACCATTCGGTTCGAGACGCAGTCGGATGGGCCCAATCTGCGTTTTGGCTGCGCGGGAAAGCAAAGGAGGAGCGGGACGACAGGGGGGGGCGCCCTCACTCGGCGTCCTTATTTCACCCCCGAGGTCATCTGACCGCCGCCGCCGCCCACGAGCCCAGTTTGGCCAGTGCCACGGGAACCTCCTCCAGGGACTCGGCCGAGTCGGAGTGGTACTCGGCGGGGGGGGCGGCGGCCAGGACGTGCGGCGAAGGAGGCGGGCGGTCGGACCCCGGAAGTCCCGGAAGCCAGGCGCCGGCCCGCTCCGATGAACTCTCTGACGTCGCACTCGGCCGCCCGTTCGTCTTTTTTTTCTTCTTCTTCGTCGTTGTCATCGTCGCTGCCATTTTCTGGGAGAAGGCCCAAACGCAATAGTGATGTGTCATTCGCGAACGAGCCGGTTCTTAGAGCCGGTTCCTAACAGGGAGCCGGAAAGGGAGCCGGAAATGGGAGCCGACTTTTTTTGTCCTCTATTCCCAGCCCCCAGTCTTCGGTTAAAGCCGCACGTGATTGGTCAAAATCCGTGGTAGAGGCGGGACAGGAGAATTACATACACGCGCGGCAGTGAGGGGGGGGGGGGTGTTAGGGGTAGACAAGGGGACAAATGTTATCACATTACGCTGTCACTATTCAATTACTATATTTTTTACTCATTGGTATGATAGCATTATTAATATGAAAAGCAAATTAGTGACAGCTGATCATCAGACCAGAGTAACCACAGGGAAAGTCCAAGTTAGTGGATGCTCTCGATGCACATATAAATCAAGCCATATAAATACAAATATTTGATATAGTGTATCATTTTACACATAATTTTACTTGATTTTTGGTAGTTAATTAATTTAAGCAACAAAAAAAAAACTGAGGAGCCATTTGGGACCCAAAAGAGCCGGTTCTTTTTCGTGAGCCGAGCCAAAAGAACCGGCTCTCTGAAAATAGCCGGAATGCCCATCACTCATAAGAGAGTTAGTTGAGAGCCAACTCTGTGTGTGTGTGTGTGTGTGTGTGTGTGTGTGTGTGTGTGTGTGTGTGTGTGTGTGTGTGTGTGTGTGTGTGTGTGTGCATGCGTGTGAGTAGCTTCACCTTTGTGTGAGTGTCCTCTGTTGAGTTGTGCTGTGTGAAGATTGCGCTCGGGGCATGGAGTTTCAGAGTGGGGCTAGCCACGCCCTCCATGCTGCCATTGGCCGCCAACCTTGCAACACACACACACACGCGCAAACACACACACACACACACACACACACAAAACGAGTTGACAAATAATAATAATAATACAATTCATTTCTAAGCGCCTTTCAAAACTCTCAAGGTCACTTTACAGTCACAGGATAAGTTTTTCTGTGGGTGAGCAGCGACAGCCACACGCGCCACCGTTCACTCAACCCGGAAGTCACTCAAATGCATAGAAAGCTAGATGATATATAGCTAATAGCTAGCCAGCGAGATAGCTAACCAGATAGATAGCTAATATCTAGCTAAACAGCGAATATATAGCCAGCTAGACAGATAATAAATAGCAAATAGATAGCGAGCTAGGTTGCTAGCTAGTTAGCAAACAGCTAGCTAGCGAGCCAGATACCTAGGTTGAGCAACGGCAGCCACACGCGCCAGCGTTCACTCAACCCGGAAGTAACTCAGATACATAGAAAGCTAGCTAATATATGGCTAATAGCTAGCCCGATAGATAGTTAGCCAGACAGATAGCTAATAGTACTTTCGGGTTGAGTGAACGCTGGCGTGTGTGGCCGCCGCTGCTCACCCGCATAAAAAATATCCTGCGACTGTAAAGTGTCCTTGAGAGTTTTGAAAGGCGCTTATAAATGAAATGTATTATTATTATTATTATTGTATCTATTAGCTAGCTAGCTAGCTTTCCATCTATTTGGATTGGATTGGATATGCCTTTATTAGTCTCACAGTGGAGAAATTTCCGTTACTACCGGCTCGAGTGAACGCTAGCGCGTGTGGCTGCCGCTGCTCACCCGCAGAAAAAATATCCTGTGACTGTAAAGTGTCCTTGAGAGTTTGAAAGGCGCTTATAAATGAAATGTATTATTATTATATTATTATTATTATTACTGTATCTATTAGCTAGCTAGCTAGCTTTCTATCTATTTGAGTTACTTCCGGGTTGAGTGAACGCTGGCGTGTGTGGCCGCCGCTGCTCACCTGCAGAAAAAATATCCTGTGACTGTAAAGTGTCCTTGAGAGTTTTGAAAGGCGTTTATAAATCAAATGTATTATTATTATTACTGTATCTATTAGCTAGCTAGCTAGCTTTCCATCTATTTCAGTTACTACCGGCTTGAGTGAACGCTAGCACGTGTGGCTGCCTCTGCTCACCCGGAGAAAGTATATCCTGTGACTGTAAAGTGTCCTTGAGAGTTTTGAAAGGCGTTTATAAATCAAATGTATTATTATTATTATTATTATTATTATTATTATTATTATTACTGTATCTATTAGCTAGCTAGCTAGCTTTCTATCTATTTCAGTTACTTTCGGGTTGAGTGACTGTAAAGTGTCCTTGAGAGTTTTGAAAGGTGCTTATAAATGAAATATATATTATTATTATTATTATTATTATTATTATTATAGCTAGCGCTAATGCGGCGTGGAAGAGAGCGAGGCGACATGTCTCACCGCGTGCGGCCCTCGTCCGTCTTGGCGTCGGTGTAGGCCAGCGTCGTCGAGTCGTCGTCCTGACAACCACATCCACATCATCATCATCATCATCATCTGAGGTGAAAGGCGGCAATGGCGGCCTGACGCGCGTCACCTTCAAGCGCTCGTCCTCCTGGTTGGTCGCCCGCCTTCCATTTTGACGGTGTCGCTGCCGCACGACGTACTCGTACGTGCTCAACCTGTTCCACACTCAAAATGGCGCCATGCTATCGTCACCCCAGCGCCATTTGGCTATTCAACCAACGCCGCTTTGGCACGGCGTAAGTCCACTTACTGAGGTAGAAGTGGAAGAGCAGCAGGTGGCAGAGCAGCGCGCAGGCGAGCAGCGCCAACGCGCCCGTGACGCCGGCCAGCGCGGGAACGGCGTCGGCCGGCGGCGGGAACGGTAACCGGGCCCTCGTCCGGTTCTGCGCTAAACGGGCGGGAAAAGGCGCGCTTGCCCGGTTAGCGTGCGTGCGGGTGAGCGAGCGCTCATCGCGGCGCACCGACTCACCGGGGGGCTCCCAGAAGAAGGCGATCAGCACGTACGACGACACCGCTAGCAGGACGCACGCGCCCAGCGCCGCCGAGCCCACGCTGTACAGGAACAGCCTGCGGCGAAGGAGAGAATAAGGATCAACGCCAAGCGGGAGACGTCGAAACTTTACGGCAGCGATTTGATCGACTGACTTGTAATTTCTGCTTCCGACGCAGTTGTTGAGCCAACGGCAATGGTGGTCAAAGTTGGCTACGCATTTGTTGCACGCGCTGCAGTGCTTCGACTTGGGACCCCTGAAACACGCACCGGCGAGCACACCCTGAGCGCCAGGGCGTGGATGGAGTGGGGCATCCAAACAAGACTTCACAATCAATAATAATAATAATAAATTTCATTTCGAAGCGCATTTCAAAGCTCTCAAGGTCACTTTACAGTCACAGGATCAGTGTTTCTGATAGCTAATAGATAGCTAGCTAGATAGCCAGCTAGTTAGCTAACTAGATAGCCATCTAGATATCTAATAATAATAATACATTTCATTTATAAGCGCTTGTCAAAACTCTCAAGTCCACTTTACAGTCACAGAATACATTTTTTTCCTGTGGGTGAGCAGCGGCAGCCACACGTGCCAGCATTCACTCAACCCGGAATAACTCAAATCGAGAGAAAGTTAGCTAGCTAGCTGATAGCTAATAGATAGATAGCTAGATAGCCAGCTAGATAGCCAGCGAGATAGCCATCTAGATAATAATAATAATAATAATCATAATAATACATTTCATTTATAAGCGCTTGTCAAAACTCTCAAGGCCACTTTACAGTCACAGAATACATTTTTTTCCTGTGGGTGAGCAGCGGCAGCCACACGCGCCAGCATTCACTCAACCCGGAATAACTCAAATAGAGAGAAAGTTAGCTAGCTAGCTGATAGCTAATAGATAGATAGCTAGATAGCCAGCTAGATAATAATAATAATAATAATAATAATAATAATAATATGTAATAATAATAATAATAATAATAATAATAATAATAATAATAATAATACATTTCATTTATAAGCACTTGTCAAAACTCTCAAGGCCACTTTACAGTCACAGAATACATTTTTTTTCTGTGGGTGAGCCGCGGTAGCCACACGCGCCAGCATTCACTCAACCCGGAATAACTCAAATAGAGAGAAAGTTAGCTAGCTAGCTGATAGCTAATAGATAGATAGCTAGATAGCCAGCTAGATAATAATAATAATAATATGTAATAATAATAATAATAATAATAATAATAATAATAATAATAATAATAATAATACATTTCATTTATAAGCACTTGTCAAAACTCTCAAGGCCACTTTACAGTCACAGAATAAATTTTTTTTCTGTGGGTGAGCAGCGGTAGCCACACGCGCCAGCATTCACTAAACCCGGAATAACTCAGAGAGAAAGTTAGCTAGCTAGCTTATAGCTAATAGATAGATAGCTAGATAGCCAGCTAGATAATAATAATAATAATAATAATAATAATAATAATAATAATATGTAATAATAATAATAATAATAACAATAATAATAATAATAATACATTTCATTTATAAGCGCTTGTCAAAACTCTCAAGGCCACTTTACAGTCACAGAATACATTTTTTTTCTGTGGGTGAGCAGCGGCAGCCACACGCGCCAGCATTCACTCAACCCGGAATAACTCAAATAGATAGAAAGCTACCCAGCTAGCTAACAGCTAGGCAAGTAGATACCTAGCTATCTAGATAGCTAATAGATAGCCAGCTAAAATAATAAAATAATAATAATAATAATTATTAATAATATATTATTATAGATAATAATACATTACATTTCTAAGCGCCTTTCAAAACTCTCAAGGTCACTTTACAGTCACAGAATATGTTTTTTTCTGTGGGTGAGCAGCGGCAGCCACACGCGGTAGAGGATTACAGACACATGCAGCAGTGAGGAGAATGGGTGACGGGGGGTTAGGGTAGACAGGTGAACAAATGTTTTGTTATTATTCTGTTATTATTATTTAATAATGATATTTTTTTACTAGTTGGTATGATAGCATTATTAATATTAAAAGCAAATTAGTCACAGCTGATCATTAGAACAGAGTAACCGCAGGGAAAGTGAAAGTTAGCATCCACTAACTCTGTGCATATAAATCAAGCCATATAAATACAAATACAGCGATACCTTGGCTTACGAACTTAATTGGTTCCCAGACAGAGTGTGTAAGGCAAATTGTGTACCCCAAAAAATGAATTTCCCATAGGAAACCATTAAAATGAGAATAATATGTTCCCAGGGCGCCATAAAACATCATTTTCTACTTTCTAATTTTCTAAGCCTTAAAACTACACAAAATATACCGTATTTTATGTATAATAAATGTGCTATATATTATTTGTGGAGCCTGATTGATGGGAATTTTAACCTTGCAGTCTACACTCTGCCTTTGAACTATCAAAGTTGAAACGAGTCCAAATTTCTCAGTTCAGTTTTCTATCCATTTTGTCACTCCTTCTCTTTCATCTTTAATGGTTAAACCACCTTCCCTGACTGCTGCGTTCTTGACCAATCACGTGGCTTTAACTGAAGACTGGGGGCGGGGAATAGAGGACCAAAACAAGCCGGCTGCCATTTTCTTGTTAGGAGAACAGGCTCGTTCGCGAACGACACATCACTCATTGTGGCAGCTCCGTGTGTATCCCGAAAAATAGTTTGTATGCCAAGGTTAAATTTTGATAAATGTAACGTTCGTAAACCAAAACGTTCGTAAGCCAAGGGGTTCGTAAACGAGGTATCATTGTATTTGAAATTGTGTATTTTTTTACATGAGTAATTTGTTTTTCACATAATTTTACATGATTTTTGGTAGTTAATTAATTTAAGCAAAAAAATAAAACTGAAGAGCCATTTGGGAGCCAAAAGAGCCGGATCTTTTTTAGTGAGCCGAGCCAAAAGAACCGGCTCTCTGAAAAGAACCGGAATTCCCATCACTAATCCAAACTAGACTTCACAATCAATCGCCATATCCATCTTCAGTCGCTCCTCATCTGAATTGAGATCCAGCAAAAGCTCAAGAATGAGTCCGACCGAAGTGACCTATGACCCTCAGAAACGACACGGCGGCGCCACTCACACGTCCACCTGGCAGAGGTAGCAGTGGCAGTTCTCGATGACGTGGGCACGCCTGGACCGGTCGAAGACAGGAAGCGGCCCCCGGAGGCTCTTGGCTCGCACGTTGCGGTCGGCAGGGTCCACGCTCACCGCCATCACGTGGGTGCACAGGTGGCACGCAAACATCACGCACGTGCACTGAGCGGCCCAATCGGAAGCATTTTCGCACACCAAGGGCGGGCGTAGGCGGGCGTAGGCGCTTAAGGATACGATGTAGCCGGCGGGCGTCCAGTGGGCGGGCAGCAGCGGCACGAGGACACCCAGCCCCACGGCGGCGAAGTAGGCGTAGAGGAGCCAGGCCAGCATCTGGAAGGGATGTGGAGGCCAGCTCCAGCCGTTGGTCCGCGAGCACGCCGGCGCACCGTCTGATCGCCGCACGGGCGCCGTGCGGTTTCGGGTTTTCGCGCACAAGTCCATCCTGCACCGGACCGGGACAACGTTATACACTCGCACGACGATGCGGATCCCGCAAGAGAAGCGTAAGTAAAATATAAATAACTTAATAATAATAATAATAATAATAATAATAATAATAATAATAAGAAGAAGAAGAAGAAGAAGAAGAAGAAGAAGAAGAAGAAGAAGAAGAAGAAGAAGATAACAACAACAATAATAATAACAATCATAATAACAATAATAATAATAATAATAATAATAATAACAGATTTCATTTCTGAGCGCCTTTCAAAACTCTCAAGGTCATTTTACAGTTACAGGATAAGTTTCTTTGTGGGTGAGCAGCGGCAGCCACACGCGCCAGCGTTCACTCAACCCGGAAGTAACGCAAATAGATGAAAGCTAGCTAACTAGTTAATAGATAGCTAATAATAATAATCCATTTGATTTCTAAGCGCCTTTCAAAACTCTCAAGGTCACTTTACAGTCACAGGATACGTTTTTCTGTGGGTGAGCAGCGGCAGCCACACGCGCCAGCGTTCACTCAACCCGGAAGGAACTCAAATAGATGAAAGCTAGCTAACTAGTTAATAGATAGCTAATAATAATAATAATAATAATAATAATACATTTAATTTCTAAGTGCCTTTCAAAACTCTCAAGGTCACTTTACAGTCACAGGATAAGTTTTTCTGTGAGTGAGCAGCGGCAGCCACACGCGCCAGCGTTCACTCAACCCGGAAGTCACTCAAATAGATAGAAAGCTAGCTAACTAGCTAATAGATAGCTAATAATAACAATAATACATTTGATTCTAAGCGGCTTTCCAAACTCTCAAGGTCACTTTACAGTCACAGGATCAGTTTTTCTGTGGGTGAGCAACGGCAGCCACACGCGCAACCGTTCACTCAACCCGGAAGTAACTCAAATAGATAGGAAGCTAGCCAAGTAGCTAATAAATAGCCAATAAATAGCCAATAGACAGCCAATAGCTAGCTGGCTAGCTTACTATCAATTAGATAGCTAGCCAGCTAGCAACACAGCTAATAGATAGCTTCATCTTCTTTTCCTTTCGGTTTTTCCCTTCAAGGGGTAGCGAGTAAGTTTATTAGCGGTTGAGAAGCCAAACGCAACACTGAAAGTACCCGTTCGCGCATGTATGACAAGTGTGGCACCTTCAGCCGCTTGGTTCATTCCTCAATCCGACTGCTGGGGACGAGGGCGACCTTCAATCGGGAAGATGAGCGGGACTCATCTGGCGGACCACACCGCTGCGCCACACCATCATCCGAGCCCGAACCTGAGCCCGTCCGCCGGAAACTCACGCTCCGATTCGGCCCAGCTCGCCGAGGCGTCAAGCCTCCCGTGCGGTTAAAACGTTTCCTCACGTCCGCGCAGGCAGGCCGGCCGGACCAACCCACGGTTCTGAGGACGAGAACGGGCCTCAACCGCGAGACGAAACCCGAACGGAGCAGGCGAGCTGAGACGAAAGAGATGATCGTCGGGTGGTCGCCATCTTGAATGGGGGCTCCCGCCGCGGCCCTGCCTCCCGCCTCCTTTGCAATATGATTGGCTCCAATCGCCGCGCTGCGCGAATCCTATTGGCTGTCGCCAACGACGGCTTGTCGGCGGGAAGCCGCTCGTCGTTTCCACGGCAACTCGCCAGTCGCGCATTATTGGCCACTTTAGACCTTGTCCCGCCTCCAAGCTTGGCCAGGTGACGTCGTTAGATGACCGGCAGGGGGCGCGCGATATCCAAATTGGCCAAGATGGGGATGCACCGAACTATCCAAAAGCGTTCGTCCGTCCGTTTTTCTCGGAATTGACAACGACTGCGTCGGAATTGAACAACGGACACCATTCAAGATAATCATCATCATTCGTTACCGTGACCGTGAAACCAGAACGTTAACTTACGTCACATAAAACCTCTTATCAAATCAGAATCAGAATGAGAAAACCTTTATTCGTCCCCAAATTTTTGACAAGAAACATTCCCTGAAATAATAATAATGCAATTTCAAAAGTCATTTCATGAATTATAACGTCACTAAAATAGAAACTGTGAAAAAAGGTCACAAAACCCAAATTGTCTCCTTATATTCAATGGCTTGAATTTTTTATTCAACTAATTGAATCAACATGCAAAGGACCACAACAGTCAAAGCATTTGTTTTTGTTTAGTTTTTTCTCATGCAGCATTTTATTATTTTTTATTTTTTATTTGTTTTCAGGCTAAACGACTGGGAATGACCCCCAACGCCGTAGACCAGCGGTGTCAAACATACAGCCCACGGGCCGGAACCGTACACACTCTGTCTGTGATACCTTGGCTTACGAACTTAATTGGTTCCCAGACAGAGTGTGTAAGGCGAAAAATGTGTATCCCAAATATTAATTTCCCATAGGAAACCATTAAAATGAGAATAATCGGTTCCCAGGTCCCGATAAAACATAATTTTCTACTTTCTAATTTTCTAAGCCTTAAAACTACACAAAATATACCTTATTTCATGTATAATACATGTGCTATGCTATGGTATTGTCATTAAAAAATAAACTGTACTATAAAATAAAGTCGTTTTATTTATGATGGTCGTTGATGGAACGGAGTGGCCGGTTTCATCAGCACTAAACACTTGATGAGGAACGGAGCCTTCTTCTTCCACCATCTTGAGGAATGATTCCTTGTAAGCTTTGGCAGCTTTATCGTCAGAACTACCATGACGAATGACACTATGAATCCCTGGACGACACTTAAAGTTCTCGAACCATCCGCGGCTAGTCTTGAAATCATCAATGGATGACAAACTTCCAGGTTGCCTTTTGATGATATCCGAGTGAAGTTTCCGTGCTTTCTTTTTCTCTTACCGTGTTTGCATTTGAGCGTGTTAGCGCGAGAATCGTGGCCGCCATTGCCGCTAAAGTCAACCTTTGGCCTATTTTAGCCCACACGAAGCCTTCTCAAGTGCGTGCACATAAACACGCTTCCTGTGAAAATATTCTCAAGAGACACACACGCACACACACACACGCACACACACACACACACACACACACACACACACACACACACAAACACGCACACACACACAGGGTGCTGTGCGGTCTCTAACAACCTGTGAGGAAATGTCAGAGCAGCCAGAGGACAAACATCTGTAGACACTTAGCAGTGTGTGCGCGCGCAAGTGCACGTGTGTGTGCGTGCGTGGCGGAATTGCCTGTTTCTCAGAACTCAAGTCACTATGTCACAAAAAAAAAAAATCGATTTTTCATGTCCACGGATAATTCGTGAAAATGTGCAAAGACTGTCAACCGTGTCATCCTCAAGTCTATTAGCTATCTAGCTAACGGGCTGGCTATCTAGCTAGCTATCTAGTTGGCTATCTATCTAGCTAGCTACCTATTAGGCTGGCTAGCTGGTTATCTAGCTAGTTATCTGGCTGGCTAGATATCTGGCGAGCTAGCTATCTAGGTAGCTATCTGGCTGGTTGGCTATCTATTAGCTAGCTAGAAGCTAGCTAGCTTTCTGATTATCTGGCTAGCTATCTAGCTGGTTATCGAGCTAGCTATCTATTAGCTCGTTATTAGCTATCCAGCTAACGGGCTGGCTATATAGCTATCTATCTAGTTGGCTGGCTGGCTATATGGCTGGGTAGCTATCTGGCTACCCAGCCAGTTGGCTATCTATAAGCTAGCATGCGAGCTTTCTGATTATCTGGCTAGCTATCTAGCTGCTATCTATTAGCTCGTTATTAGCTATTATCGCTATATAGCTAGCTATCTATTAGCTCGTTATTAGCTATCTAGCTATCTATAAGCTAGCTAACTAGCTGGTTATCGGCTGGCTATATAGCTATCTATCTAGTTGGCTGGCTGGCTATATGGCTGGGTAGCTATCTGGCTAGCTAGCTACCCAGACAGTTGGCTATCTATAAGCTAGCATGCGAGCTTTCTGATTATCTGGCTAGCTATCTAGCCGGTTATCGAGCTAGCTATCTATTAGCTCGTTATTAGCTATCTAGCTAGCGGGCTGGCTATATAGCTAGCTATCTAGTTGGCTGGCTGGCTATATGGCTGGGTAGCTATCTGGCTAGCTAGCTACCCAGACAGTTGGCTATCTATAAGCTAGCTAGCGAGTTTTCTGATTACCTGCTATACGAGCTATCCAGCTGGTGATATAGCTGGCTATCTATTAGCTCGTTAATAGCTAGCTAGCTAGCGGGCTGGCTATCTAGCTAGGTAGTTGGCTATCTGTAAAGCTAGCTACCTATCTCGCTGGCTAGCCGGCTATCTATTTCGCTATCTAGTTGGATATCTATCTAGCTTGCTACCTATCTGGCTGGCTAGCTATCTAGCTGGCTGGCTATCTATTAGCTAGCTATAAGCTAGCTAGCTTTCCGATTATCTGCCTAGTGATCCAGCTGGCTATCAAGCTAGCTATTTATTATCTCACTATTAGCTAGCTAGCTTGCTTTCTATCCATTTGAGTTACTTCCGGGTTGAGTGAACGCTGGCACGTGTGGCTGCCGCTGCTCACCCACAGAAAAATTTATCCTGTGATTGTAAAGTGAGCTTGAAAGTTTTGTAAGGTTCTTGTAAAGGAAATGAAATATTATTATTACAGTAAAGTCTCGTTATATCGATATTCAAGGGAGTCCGAAAAAATATCGATATAACCGGGACTATCGATATATCCGACCCTGTTTGCATGTAATTTTCTCCGTGCCTGCATAGAAATAGTATCGATATAACCAGGACTATCGATATATCCGATATCGATATAACGAGACTTTACTGTATTATTATTATTATTATTATTATTATTATTATTATTATTATTATTATTATTATTATCACCTCAGGTCATGTTGCCCCCCCTCCAGGCAAGACAAAGCAAGGAAGCGGCAGTGAAACGGGCCAACGTGCACTTCAACTCAAGACAAAGGACCCCAAAAAAAACAACCTAAAGTGCAGTTTGAAGCACACGGACCGAGGTGGGGGCCCACCAGATCGTGCCTGCGACATTCCAAAGCAGAAGCGGACGACTTTTTTTTTTTTTTGGGGGGGGGGGGGTGCTGCCATCACTCAATGAGAAGCGTGTTAAGAACAAAGAGTTAAGGACGGAACGTGCGGTGCTGTGGGTGTGTTTGTTTTGGGGTCATTTGAGGGAAGAGGACGGGGGGAGGGGCTGTTGGGGGCAGGGGGGGAGGGGGGAGGTCCAACAGGAAAAAGGCCCTGATCGTTTTCCTTGTTTGGATTCCCGCCATGCAGTCAAGGTGTCGAAGTGCGATTGTACTCCCTTCACATTTCAACATTTCCTCTTTGTTTGCATTCGCTCCGCCCCCAAAGCAAAACACACTACCAGAACAAGCACACGCATGCACACATTGATATTGTTCAGAATCACAATCATCTTTATTGCCAGGTACAGTGATACCTTGGCTTATGAACTTAATTGGTTCCCAGACAGTGTGTGTAAGGTGAAAAGTGTGTATCCCAAGCATTAATTTTCCATAGGAAACCATTACAATGAGAATAATCCGTTCCCAGGTCCCCATAAAATAAAATTTTCTACTTTCTAATTTTCTAAGCCTTAAAACTACACAAAATATACCTACTAGCGATTTACTCGCTAGCTATTAGCTATCTATTCGCTAGCTATTAGCTATTCGCTAGCTAGCTTGCTATCTATTTGAGTTACTCCCGGGTTGAATGAACGCTGGCGCGTGTGGCTGCCGCTGCTCACCCACAGGAAAAAACTTATCCTGCGACTGTAAAGTGACCTTGAGAGTTTTGAAAGGCGCTTAGAAATGAAATGGATTATTATTTGGCAGTGATATTACCACTGTACTAATCGTTGTCCTTTTCCATACTGACCATTCTTTCCCAAATACCTAGTGATACCTTGACTGACTAACTTAATTAGTTCCCAGACAGTGTGTAAGGCGAAAAGTGTGTATCCCAAAAAATAATTTTCCATAGGAAACCATTAAAATGAGAATAATCCGTTCCCAGGTCCCCATGAAACAATTTTCTACTTGCTAATTTTCTAAGCCTTACAGCTACACAAAATATACCTTATTTTATGTATAATAAATGTGCTATGGTATTGTAATTAAAGAAATAAACTGTACCTTATAATAAAGTCATTTTATTTACCTTTGTGATGGTCGTTGATGGCTTGATGGAACGGAGTGGCCGCTTTCATCAGCATTAAACACTTGATGAGGAACGTAGCCTTCTTCCACCATCTTGAGGAATGATTCCTTGGAATCTTTAGCAGCTTTATCGTCAGAACTGGTTGCCTCACCATGACAAATGAACTATGAATCCCTGTACGACACCCGAAGGACAACCGACATCATTTTTTTTTGTTTCCTAACTAACATCAGAAAAACGTTTTTTTAGCATCTAAAAGACCCAAAACACGCAGGCTGATATTTTTAGTCAAATGCAAAACACCAATAAAAATGACTTCAAGTGTCCCAAAACTGCCACACAATGAGCTTGGAACTGGAGATATTCAGAAAGTCCCGCCCACTTGTTCGTGATATCATGCCAGGATACTCCTTCACAAACTACCTTGCTCCAGAATCAAAACAATTGCTTTAGAGAGTTCAGATTTGGAGAAGATGCTTTCTTGTTACTCATCCAGTTATGAATATGATTCAAATAGTTCTGAAGAGGAAAGCATACATGTTTGCAATCGATTAAAGAAGTCCTTCTGTGTCATTGTGAGGCGTCTGGACTCCAATGTAGCGCCCACAAAATACACAAGATGGCGCACAAGCGCCATTGTCAATGGGCTGATTTGTCCGCTGGGAATTTGTGTCAACTTACACCTTCTTTATGCGTGTAATCCCAATCGGCTGCGACACACAACGATTCACCGTCGCATTGTTTATGTAGTTTTCCTTCTAATTTCACGATCTACATGGTGTTTTCAGACCAAAAAAAATACCCAAAATGCATTGTGTATCACTTTCTCAGTCAGGGGTGTTCCTTCTGTGACGTCACGTGGGGGATCGTCATCAATTCAAAAACAAGACTTCCTGAATTTTCTTAAATAATCGTCTTAAAATGTAAAATATAGTTATATGCGGTGGAATGCGCTCAGTAGAAGTCATTTGAAGTCATTTTACAAATTATGGACGCAACTTGTCCGGAGGTGTCGGTTGTCCTTTAAAGTTCTCGAACCATCCGTGGCTAGCCTAGAAATCTGGAAAAAAAAGGACCTGCCTGAAGGAGTCGCTGGAAAAGGTGGTGGGCAGGGTGCCGAGGGTCCAGTAGGATTTTTCACCGCCCTTGTATGCACTAGGGCGCTGGCAGCCACTCATGACAGGTTTATACTATTCTATACTTTTTTTTTGGGGGGGGGGTGGCTGGGGGGTTTGTATGTCTCTCTAGATAGATAGCAAATGAGCTGGGACAACAACAACAGACGGAAGCGGCAGTCGCTGCAGAAGCCCAGCGATGGTGCGTCTTCCTGGTGATCCCCAGCCAGCTCGCAGACAAAAGCGGCCTTTGTTTTCTTTGGTTTTGTTTTGGACGGCGTGCGCGCGCGCGAGCAACAAGCAGCGAGCCGCCTCCGATTTCTAAGAAGAGCGCCTTCCCAAAATTTGGTGCCGGGGAGTGGATGGCAGTAGCGAGCCGAGCAAAAAGTGAGGAAGCCAAACCACGGCAACAGAGGTGACGCTTCCAAATGACGGACAAAACACGCCGTACCCCCAAACACCCTGAAAATCACCGGCTTGTATGGACAGAAGACAATTCAACATTTAGCTTGTAGCAGATGTGCACATTCCACTATGACGTTCCTGATCCACTGGTGAAAAGGACGCTTTGATCCTCTCCTTTGCTTTGCTGCTGTGAAATGTAAATTTCTCCACTGCAAGACTAATAAAGGCAAATCCAATTATCTTTCATCTCGAACTGCTTCATGTCACAAAGAGGGTACAGCAAGTGCTGAAGAATGAATGGCTCTGTGTCTTTGTGTTGTCATATTATTATTATTATTTTTTTTTTTTTACTTTGTTACTTCAAACCACTTACTGGCTAGCTGGCTGTCTAGCAAGCTATCTGCTTGGCTAGCAATCTGGTTAGCTATCTAGCTATCTAACTGGCTGGCTATCTATTAGCTAGTTACACGCTAGCTAGCTTTGTGATTATCTATCTAGCTGGCCATTGAGCTATCTATCTATTAGCTCGTTAATAGCTATCTAGCTAGCAGGCTGGCTATCTAGCTAGGTATTTAGTTGGCTATCTATCTAGCTAGCTACCTAACTGACTGGCTAGCAGGCTATCTAGCTAGCTATCTAGTTGGCTATCTATCTAGCTAGCTACCTATCTGGCTGGCTATCTATTAGCTAGCTACAAGCTAGATAGCTTGCTTTCTGATTATCTTGCTAGCTATTTAGCTAGCTATATAACTAGCTATTAGCTATCTATTAGCTAGCAAGCTAGCTTTCTATCGATTTGAGTTACTTCCGGGTTGAGTGAACGCTGGCGCGTATGGCTACCGCTGCTCACCCGCAGAAAAATATCCTGTGACTGTAAAGTGTCCTTGAGAGTTTTGAAAGGCGCTTAGAAATGAAATGTATTATTATTATTATTATTATTATTATTATTATTATTATTATTATTATTAAATAGAAGGCTTATAATAATAATAATAATAAAACTATTATTATTATTATTATTATTATTATTATTATTATTATTATTATTGTGATGATGATGATGATGATGATGATGATGATGATTATTGTTATTATCATATTATATTATATAGCTATCTATTTGCTAGCTAATAGCTATCTATTTGCTAGATATTAGCTGTCTATTCGCTATGTATAAGCTCCCCGGCGCTGACCTCAAGGGTCACGGTGCCTGCCGTGTTGCTTTCGGAACGCTTTTGGGCGTCGTTCAATCCCTCTTAAACTGTCGGTCGGCTCAAGCGAAACTGTCTGGAACAACCCCCCCCCCCCCCCCCCCCCCCCCCCCCTCTCCGACCCCCCTAGGTGAAAATCTTCTTAGCGGCTTCCCGCAAGCAACGCCGTAAACACGCAGCCAAATGTCACAACGCCATTAGCGCACGGATAGCCGCAGTTTCCGTATGCTGGTTGGAGTAGGCGGGCAGCGTGGCTCCCCACGTGGGAACCAAAGCCCCTCCCCCCTAAACGTAACGGGTTTACCCGCCAGTCCAGGAAATGGGCGCCCGGCCCCGTGACCTTAATCGGCCGCTAAACGGAGCAACAGAAGCTTGCGTGCGGACGTCCCGGGGACACTTTGTCCCGCGCCGCCGGAGGGGGTGCGTCTGCCGGTCACGCATTGATGGCCGAGCGCGACGTCTCGCCGGCTGCCGCTAACGAGCTCACTTCCCACTCGGGGAAAAAAGTGCGGGTGGCAGACCCGCCTCAGTTAGCCATTAGCGCCAAGCTATTTGAGGGAGGGGGGCAGCTTCATCTTGGCTTTACACCCCCGTCCGCCTTTTCAATAGATTTGACACGGAACATCGTGCGGATCCGTGTGGACTCGGTTCTGAGTCGCCGTTTCCTGGAAAAGGTTTCCAAGTCAGCGTGACGGCGCCATCCGACGGCGCCATCTCCAATTGGACTCTGATCCCGAGACAAACAATGAGTGGAGTGGAGATCCCACCCGAGTGAATAATAATAATAATAATAATAATAATAATAATACATTTCATTTCTAAGCGCCTTTCAAAACTCTCAAGGTCACTTTACAGTCACACGATACGTTTTTCTGTGGGTGAGCAGCGGCAGCCACACGCGCTAGCGTTCACTCAACCCGGAAGTAAATAGATAGAAAGCTAGCTAGCCAGCTAATAGATAACCAACAGATATATAACTAGATTGCTAGCCACTTAGATAGCTATACAGCTAATATCCAACTAGCTAGATACTTAGTTAGCTAAGACACTGAGCCAGCGTTCACTCAACCCGGAAGTAAATCGATAGAAAGCTAGATAGCCAGATAATAGATAGCCAACAGATAGAGAGCTAGATAGCTAGCCACTTAGATAGCTTTTTAGCTAATAGCAAGCCTGCTAGATAGTTAACTAATACACTGAGACAGCGTTCACTCAACCCGGAAGTAAATAGATAGAAAGCTTGTTCGCCAGCTAATAGATAGCCAACAGATACATAGCTATATAGCTAATAGACAGCTATCTAGATAGTTAGTTAGCTAATACACTGAGCCAGCGTTCACTCAACTCGGAAGTAAATCGATAGAAAGCTAGCTAGCCAGCTAACAGCTAGCTAATAGATAACCAACAGATAGATAGCTAGATAGCTAGCCACTTAGGTAGCTATATAGTGAATAGCCGGCTAGCTAGATAGTTAGTTAGCTAATACACTGAGCCAGCGTTCACTCAACCTGGAAGTAAATAGATAGAAAGCTAGCTAGCCAGCTAATAGATAGCCAACACATAGATAGCTATATAGCTAGCTACTTAGATAGCTATATAGCTAGCTACTTAGATAGCTATATAGCTAATAGCCGGCTAGCTAGATAGATAGTTCGCTCATACACTGAGCCAGGGTTCACTCAACCCGGAAATAAATAGATAGAAAGCTAACTAGCCAGCGAATAGATAGCTAATAGATAGCCAACACATAGATAGATAGCTAGCCACTTAGATAGCTATATAGCTAATAGCCGGCTAGCTAGATAGTTAGTCAGCTAATACACTGAGCCAGCGTTCACTCAACCTGGAAGTAAATAGATAGAAAGCTAGCTAGCCAGCTAATAGATAGCCAACACATAGATAGCTATATAGCTAGCCACTTAGATATCTATATAGCTAATAGCCAGATAGCTTGATAGTTAGTTAGCTATTACACTGAGCCAGCGTTCACTCAACCCGGAAGTAAATAGTTAGAAAGCTATCGAGCCAGCTAATAGATAGCTAATAGATAGCCAACAGATAGATAGCTAGATAGCTAGCCACTTAGATAGCTATATAGCTAGATATCGACCTGACTAATGATGAGGGTTTTTTTTTGCCCGTGGGTCCGACTCCAGCCAAAAGGCCAGCCGAACACTTTGGGCAAGCGTCATAAACGTGCCCAAAAAATGAGATGCGATCTAAACTAGCTAACTAGCTAGCTAGCTGGAGTGAGCGGACAATCGGATGATGAGGCTCTCCCAAAAGGTCATAGCTCTCCCCACTGGTTCCCACCGAAAGTTGCTTTGTCGACTTCTCGGCGGTCCCAAAAGGGTTGAAGCGAGACACCTGGAACCCCCCCCCCCCCCACACACACACACACACACCACCTTCAGTTCGCAGAGCGCCGCGTTCCCTCGTGGAATGCCACCGCCCACGCCAACGCGGGCTGGACCTTCTCACGAGGACGAAGGACATGCGGGGAGGGGGCTCCTAAATTAGCCGCAACACGGGAGGCCGAACGCGGCGCCAAAAAGCTTGACTCCAAAGGCACTCGAAGTGTACGGACAAAAAAAAATGGACGTCTCCAAGGGCACGGATGGCGAGAAGACCCCGCGCCCCCAGCGGGCAATCGCTCAGCAACGCGCGAGACCTTCCTTTGGCAACCGAGGCCAAATTGGACACATAGCGCGCTATGTGGCTATTTGGTTGGCTGGCTGGATAGATAGCTGGATATCTATGAGCTATCTATTAGCTGGCTAGCTATATGGCTGTTTAGCTGGCTGGCTGGATTGATAGCTGGCTATCTATTAGCTATCTATTAGCTAGCGAGCTATGTAGCTATTTAGCTGGCTGGCTGGATAGATAGCTGGCTATCTATTAGCTAGTTAGCTAGCTTTCCATCTATTTGAGTTACTTCCGGGTTGGGTGAACGCTGGCGCGTGTGGCTGCCGCTGCTCACCCACAGAAAAACTCATCCTGTGACTGTAAAGTGACCTTGATAGTTTTGAAAGGCGCTTAGTAATGAAAGTTATTATTATTATTATTATTATTATTATTATTATTATTATTATTATTATTATTATTATTATTATTATTATTATTATTATTACATAGAAGGCTTGCCTAGCTTCCTTGGATGGAAATTGCGCGGGTGTTTGGGGGTTTGGTCGTTCTCTCCACTCATAATAGTCTAAACTTCTGTTTGTGTGAATTGAGGTGGGGGGAACAGTTCGGCACGCACGATCCTCCCGTTGATAGCATGTAGCATGCGGCGCCAAAGGCCGCTCGGCGTTAATCTTTAATCTCGCCCTGCGCAGTGCGGATTAAACTATCTATTCGCTAGCTATTAACTATCTATTCGCTAGCTGTTAGCTATCTATTCACTAGCAATTAGCTATCTATTCGCTAGCTGTTAGCTATCTATTCACTAGCAATTAGCAATCTGTTCGCTAGCTAATAGCTATCTATTCGCTAGCTGTTAGCTCTCTATTCACTAGCAATTAGCTATCTATTCGCTAGCTAATAGCTATCTATTCGCTAGGTATTCGCTGTCTATTCACTATCTATTCACTAGCTATTAGCTATCTATTTGCTAGCTAACACCTATCTATTGGCTATGTATTAGCTACCTATTCGCTGGCTATTAGCTATCTATTTGCTAGCAGTTAGATATCTATTTGCTAGTTATCAGCTATCTATTCACTAGGTATTAGCTATCTATTCACTATCTATTCGCTAGCTATTAGCTATCTATTTGCTAGCTAACACCTATCTATTTGCTAGGTATTAGCTATCTATTCGCTATGTATTAGCTATCTATTCGCTGGCTATTAGCTATCTATTTGCTAGCAGTTAGATATCTATTTGCTAGTTATCAGCTATCTATTCGCTAGGTATTAGCTATCTATTCGCTATCTATTCACTATCTATTCACTAGCTATTAGCTATCTATTTGCTAGCTAACACCTATCTATTCGCTAGGTATTAACTATCTATTCGCTATGTATTAGCGATCTATTCGCTGGCTATTAGCTATCTATTTGCTAGCAGTTAGATATCTATTTGCTAGTTATCAGCTATCTATTCGCTAGGTATTAGCTATCTATTCGCTATCTATTCACTATCTATTCACTAGCTATTAGCAATCTATTTGCTAGCTAACACCTATCTATTTGCTAGGTATTAACTATCTATTCGCTATGTATTCGCTATCTATTCGCTGGCTATTAGCTATCTATTTGCTAGCGGTTAGATATCTATTTGCTAGTTATCAGCTATTTATTCGCTACGTATCAGCTATCTATTCACTAGGTATTAGCTAGGAATTACCTATCTATTTGCTGGCTATTAGCTATCTATTTGCTAGCTATTAGCTATCTATTTGCTAGCTAATAGATATCTCTTTGCTAGGTATTAGCTATCTATTCACGAGCTATTAGCTATCTATTCGCTATATATTTGCTCGGTATTAGCTATCTATTCACTAGCTATTAGCTATATATTTGCTAGCTATTAGCTATCTTTTCGCTAGCTATTAGCTATCTATTCACTAGGTATTAGCTAGCTATTAGCTATCTATTTGATGGCTATTAGCTATCTATTCGCTAGCTATTAGCTATCTATTTACTAACTAATAGCTATCTATTCGCTAGGTATTAGCTATCTATTCGCTAGCCATTAGCTAGCTATTCGCTAGGTATTAGCGATCTATTCGCTAGCTATTAGCTAGCTATTTGCTAACTATTAGCTATCTATTCGCTAGCCATTAGTTATCTTTTCGCTGTCTATTAGCTATCTTCTTGCTCGCTAGCTTGCTTTCTTTTGAGATGCTTCCGGGTTGAGTGAACGCTTGCTGGTGCGTGTGGCTGCTGCTGCTCACCCACAGAAAAAAAACACTGAGTTTTGAAAGGCGCTTAGAAATGAAATAGATGATTAATTAAATGTATTGTTATTATTATTATTATTATTATTATTATTATTATTATTAGTAGTAGTAGTAGTAGTAGTAGTAGTAGTAGTAGTAGTAGTAAACAGACGAGCGGCGGGGCGCCGCGTCATGGTGTTCAGCTCACGTGACCGCCAAGACTCCCGTCGGTCAGCGCTCCGCCATTCGCGCTCCTCGGCCACCTGGCGAGGAAACACGCCAAAGAAGGAAACAGACGTGGGGTGGAATCTCGGCGCTTTCCAAAACCTCCAAGGACGACTCGGACCAGTTTGGTGCCAGCGAGTGAGCCCGCCTGCGGCCACGGGACGCCCTCCTCGGTAGCGCCGCCAAGTGAGGCGCGCCTGCGCGAGCGGCGCGCTATATAAAAAGCGAGCGGGGCCGCTCGCTCTTCAGTCCGCTCGGGAGCGCGAGCGGGAACAGGAGCAGCCGGGGCCAACCTGTGCGCACCGCCCACCCCCCTCGCCCACGCAGGCAGACGCGCGAATGGACGGCTGGACGCTAGCGCTGCTGGCGCTGGGGGCTCTGGGGGCGCTAGGGGCAACCACGCTAGCGAGGAGGTTGCTCCGGATGGACCGCGAGAAGAGAAGCAAGAGGGAGGGGGGCAAACTGCTGCCAGTCTGCGGCAAGGCCGTCGTCATCACAGGTGACGCTTCCGCGCTACAACTTTGCGTTGGTCACGCAACTTTTCCAGGCGGGCTGGAGGGGGGGGGGGGTGGCGCATTGGGGGGGCCTTTATTGCCCAGGGAGGGGAACGAAATGCCGAGTTAGCGCGCGCTGGTCCTGCGATTTGCTGCGTTGGCGAGGGGGCGGTGAAGCACGTGTTTTGATGATAATAATAATAATAATAATAATAATAATAATAATAATAATACATTTGATTTCTAAGTGCCGTTCAAAACTTTCAAGGACACTTTACAGTCACAGGATATTTTTTTTTTGCGGGTGAGCAGCGGCAGCCAGACGCGCCAGCGTTCACTCAACCCGGAAGTAACTCAAATGGATAGAAAACTAGCTAGCTCGATAGCCAGCTATATAGCTCGCCAGATAATCAGAAATCAAGTAACTTACTATCTCGCTATCTAGCTATTAGCTGTAGAGTTATCTAGGTGTCGAGCTATCTAGCTAGCTATATGTTGGCTATATATTAGCTATCTACTAGCTGGCTCGCTAGCTTTCTATCTGTATTTAATAATAATAATAAATTTGATTTCTAAGTGCTATTCAGAACTCTCAAGGACACTTTACAGTCACAGGATATTTTTTTTTGCGGGTGAGCAGCGGCAGCCAGACGCGCCAGCGTTCACTCAACCCGGAAGTAACTCAAATGAATAGAAAACTAGCTAGCTCGATAGCAAGCTAGATAGCTAGCTAGATAATCGGAAATCAGCTAACTAACTATCAAGCTACAGCTAGTAGCTATAGAGATATCTAGGTGTCTCGCTATATAGCTAGCTATCTGTGGGCTATACATTAGATATCGACTAGCTGGATAGCTAGCTTTCTATCTGTATTTAATAATAATAATAATAATAATAATAATAATATGTAATAATAATAATAATAATAAGAAGAATAATAACAATAATAGGTTATAATAAAATAATAATAATACATTTAATTTCTAAGCACCTTTCAAAACTCTCAAGGACACTTAACAGTCACAAAATGTTGTTTCTGCGGGTGAGCAGTGGTAGCCACACGCTCCACCCCGGTAGTTAATCAGAATCAGAAAACCTTTATTCGTCCCACAATGGGGAAATTTGCAGTCCACAGCAGCAATTTGAAAGGGGATGGGGGGGGAGGGGCAGCTAGTAGATGGCTAATAGATACCCAACAGAGAGCTAGCCACCTAGCTGATCTATAGCTAGTAGCTGGATAGCTAGATAGTTAGTTAGCTTATACACTAAATATTACTTTGTGTTGTCATATTATTTGTTATTACATATTTTTGTTGTTGTTGTTTTTACTTATAGTATTTTACTCCCGGGTTGAGTGAACGCTGGCGCGTGTGGCTGCCGCTGCTCACCAGCAGAAACAACATTTTGTGACTGTAAAGTGTCCTTGAGAGTTTTGAAAAACGCTAAATATAAAATGTATTATTATTGTTCTTCTTCTTATTATTATTATTAATACTATAAAATACAGATAGAAAGCTAGCTAGCCAGCTAGTAGATCGCTAATATATAGCCAACAGTTAGCTAACTAGATAGCTAGTCACCCAGATAGCTCTATAGCTAATAGCTTGATCGCTAGATAGTTAGTTAGCTAATACACAAAATGTCACTATTAAATACAGATACAAAGCTAGCTCTCCAGCGAGTAGATAGCTAACATATAGCCAACAGATGGCTAGCTAGATAGCACGCCACCAAGATATTTGGCTTGGACTCGTTTTCCCCGTGCGACCTTGAGCCGAGTAACGTACGCGCGCGCGCCAAGAGATAAGCGGAGAGGCCACCATCTTGACGGCAACGAGCACGCGCTTCAAAGTGGACGCGCCGAATAAAGCTTTAATCATTGACCGGCGCCGTGCGTAAAACACCTTTGTAAAACACCTTCACGTGACCGACGGGACCAAACGCGTTGGCGTGCTGATGGCAAGCTCGAGTTGCAAAACTAGCTATCTGTTGGCTATCTATTAGCATTCTACTAGCTGGCTAGCTCGCTTTCTATCTGTATTTAATAGTGAGATTTAGTGTATTAGCTAACTATCTATCTAGTTATTAGCTATAAAGCTATCTAGGTGGCTAGCTATCTAGCTAGCTAGCTAACTGTTGGCTATCTATTAGCTATCTACTAGCTGGCTAGCTAGCTTTCTATCTGATTTAATAGTGACATTTAGTGTATTAGCTAACTAACTATCGAGTTATTAGCTACAAAGCTATTTAGGTGGCTAGCAATCTAGCTAGATATCAGTCGGCTATTTATTAGCTATCTACTAGTTGGCTAGCTAGCTTAGGATCTGTATTTAATGGTGACATTTAGTGTATTAGCTAACTAACTATCTAACTATTAGCTATAGAGCTATCCAGGTGGCTAGCAATCTAGCTAGATATCAGTTGGCTATTTATTAGCTATCTACTAGTTGGCTAGCTAGCTTTCTGTCTGTATTTAATGGTGACATTTAGTGTATTAGCTAACTAACTATCTAGTTATTAGCTATAAAGCTATTTAGGTGGCTAGCAATCTAGCTAGATATCAGTTGGCTATTTATTAGCTATCTACTAGTTGGCTAGCTAGCTTTCCATCTGTATTTAATGGTGACATTTAGTGTATTAGCTAACTATCTAGTTATTAGCTATAAAGCTATCTAGGGGTATAGCTATCTAGCTAGCTATCTGTTGGCTATCTATTAGCTATCTACTAGTTGGCTAGCTAGCTTTCTGTCTGTATTTAATAGTGACATTTAGTGTATTAGCTAACTAACTATCCAATAATAATAATAATAATAATAATAATAATAATAATAATGGATGATAATAATAATGCATTTCATTTACAAGCACCTTTCAAAACTCTCAAAGTCACTTTACAGTCACAGGATATTTTTTTATAATAATAATAATAATAATACATTTCACTTTACATTCACAGTTACGTACAGGATACTTTTTTCTGTGGGTGAGCAGCGGCAGCCACAAGCGCCAGCGTTCACTCAACCCGGAAGTCACTCAAATATAATAGTAAGACAAGTAAATAGAAAGCTAGCTATCAAGCCAATAGATAGCTAATAGCTAGCCGGCCAGATAGCTATTGCACGGTATCTAGCTATTAGCTATAGAATATCTAGGTGGCTAGCTATCTGTTGGCTATCTATTAGCTATATACTAGCTGGCTAGCTAGCTTTTTATCTATTAACTTCCGGGCTGGCGCGTGTGGCTGCCGCTGCTCACCCACAGAAAAACTTCCTGTGACTGTAAAGTGAACTTAAGAGTTTTGAAAGGTGCTTATTAATTAAATTATTATTATTATTATTATTATTAACGAACGGTCACCTCCAAGGACCAGTCCAGCTTTGCGTGTCGCCAGCGGGGTCACGCATGCAATTATTCACAGGCAGGCAACCCCCTGCAACGCGCACACGCGTGTAATTATTCACCGCAAGGCGCCTTGAACCTTTTGTGTCAGGTCGACTCGGCCGTCGCGGTCATTTGATCAGGTGACAAAAGCCCAAAAGAAAGACGGAAGGGAAGGAAACACAAAAATGGAACAAATCCGACTTCAACGGACAGTTAGGACGGCGGAAAGAAATCATTGGCAGCGCTGTAGCAACTCTCGAGGACTTGCACACTGCAAGAATCCAAACTAGGGCGTGGAAAATCCTATTGGACCCTCCGCATCCTGCCCACCATCTTTTCCAGTGACTCCCCTCAGGCAGGCGCTACCGATCCACGTGAGCCATTAACTCTCTAAAATATCACCCAAATAGTACTGTATAGTGTCTCTTTGCCATTTTTTGATGATGATACTAGTGCAGCGTGTTCTACCGGAGACAAATTCCTTGTGTGTTCTACATACAGTACCTGGCCAATAAAGACGATTCTGATTCACTGCAATAATGTGTGGAAAATCCTATTGGACCCTGCGCACCCTGCCCACCACCTTTTCCAGCGACTCCCCTCAGGCAGGTGCTACCAAATCCAGCAGACATTTAAACAGTGTCTTCCCTCGTCAGTCGCCATTAACTCTCTAAACAGGAACTCAAATAAAAGTGTATAGTGCCTCCATTTTTCCTATGATGATACTAGTGCGGCGTGTACTACCGAAGACAAATTTCCTGTGTGTTCTACATACTTGGCCGATAAAGACGATTCTGATTCTGATTCACTGCAAGAATTCAAACAAGGGCGTGGAAATTAATACTGGACCCTCCGCACCCTGCCCACCACCTTTTCCAGCGACTCCCCTCAGGCATGCGCTACCGATCCATGCGCACCAAATCCAGGCAGAAATTTAACCAGCTTCTTCCCCCGTCGCCATTAACTCTCTAAAATGTCACCCAAATAGAAGTGTCTAGTGCCTCCATGTTTCTTGTGATGATACTAGTGCATCGTGTTCTACCAGAGACAAATTTCTTGTGTGTTCTACATACTTGGCCAATAAATACGATTCTGATTCTGATTCACTGCAAGAATCCAAACAAGGGCGTGGAAAATCCTATTGGACCCTCCGCATCCTGCCCACCACCTTTTCCAGCGACTCCCCTCAGGCAGGCGCTACCGATCCATGCGCACCAAATCCAGCAGAAATGTAAACGGCTTCTTCCCCCGTCGCCATTAACTCTCTAAAATGTCACCCAAATAGAAGTGTCTAGTGCCTACATGTTTCTTGTGATGATACTAGTGCAGCGTGTTCTACCGGAGACAAATTCCTTCTGTGTTCTCCATACTTGGCAAGAAAGATGATTTTGATTCTGATTCTGAAAATCCATTGAGGAAAAGAGATTGTCTCCCATCTCATTTCCCACGCAAATCCGCTTCAATTCCAAGCCGCGAACACACGCATCGGTGATGATTCTGATTCTGAAAGAACAACCGAGTGACACGACCCCTGACCCGCAGACCACCGACCGGGGTCACAAGGTCAGGGCGACCCGACCACGTCACGTGACGCTTTGCCGCCTCCCCCAGGCTGCGACTCGGGTTTCGGGAAGGCGACGGCTCGCCACTTGGACCGCTTGGGCTTCCGCGTCTTCGCCACCGTTCTGGACGGCGACGGGGAGGGCGCCGGCGAGCTTCGGCGCCACTGCTCGCCGCGCCTGACCGTGCTGCAGCTGGACATCACGCAACCGCGGCAGGTGCGGCGGGTCTACGGCCAAGTCCGGGCCCGGCTGGGAACCCGAGGTAGGCCGACGCCCCGCCGAGCGCACCCGGGACGTGTTTTTCGGCGCGCGACGGCACACGCGTGTGCGTGCCCGCGTCAGGTCTGTGGGCGCTGGTGAACAACGCCGGAGTGTGCGTCAACTTTGGCGACGTGGAGCTCTCCCAGATGTCCAACTTCCGCGGCTGCATGGAGGTCAACTTCTTCGGGACCCTGGACGTCACCAAAACCTTCCTGCCGCTGCTGCGACGGGACAAAGGACGACTGGTCACCGTCTCCAGTCCGGCCGGTAAGTCGCGGCCAGAGCCTGAACCCGCTTGGATCTGGCAGGGGGGGGTTGCATTCTGGCAAAATACAGTGATACCTTGGCTTACGAATTTGATTGGTTCCCAGACAGAGTGTGTAAGGCGAAAAAAGTGTGTATCCCAAAAAATAATTTACCATAGGAAACCATTAAAATGAGAAGAATCCGTTCCCGGGTCTTCATAAAACACAGGTGTCAAAGTCAAGGCCCGCGGGCCAAATCCGGCCCGCCACATCATTTTTTTCGGCCCGAGAAAGCAAATCAAACTTGTTAAATTCCATGATGATTGCTAAAATCTGAGCCAAAATTTCACATTTTTGGATGTCAACCACAATAAAAGTCATTATTCTTGACTTCAGATTTGAAAACGAGTTATTCGTTAATTTGCTGTGTGCTCTATATGTAATATTTGAAGGGATTTAAACATTGTAATGGGTTCCCCAAATTCATAACGGCCCTCAAGAGGAAACCATAACTACAATGTGGCCCGTGGCAAAAAAATGACTTTGACACCCCTGCCATAAAACATAATTTTCTAAGCCTGAAAGGACAACCGACGCCTCCGGACAAGTTATGTCCATAATTTGTAAAATCACTTCAAATGACTTCCCCTGAGCGTATTTTACAAAGATTCCACCGCATATATTTTACGTTATAAGACCGGCGCTGAATATTCAGGAAGTCTTGTTTTCGAGTTGGTGTCGAGTCCGTACATGACGTCACGTAGGGAACGCCCCTGACCGAGAAAGCGACACATAATGCATTTTGGGTACTTTGTTTGGTCCGAAAACTTCGTGTTGATGGCGAAATTAGAACGAAAACACATAAATAACTATTTGATACTAGTTGACACAAATTCCCAGCAGACAAATCAGCCCATTTTCAACGGAGCTTGGGCGCCATCTTGTGCATTTTCTGGGACGCTACATTGCTGTCATTGACGGCTCGAATTGATATGGGAGGACTTCTTTAATAGATTGCAAACATTTATGCTTTCCTCTTCAGAACTACAGTGAGACCTCAACTTACAAACACCTCAACTTACAAACTTTTTGTCTTACAAACGTCAAATTTATGAAAATTAAACCTTATAATAAGCACTATTTTCATAATACACACCCACCACGGCTGGCGGAGTGATCTTTGGCGGAAGCACACGACCGAACAGCACCAGAGGTTACGTTACCAACAGTCCTTATGGAAGGTGACTCTCCTTCCATAAGCCATCAACGACCATCAAAAAGGTAAATAAAACTTTAGTTTACAGCACAGTTTATTTCTTTAATTACAGTCTCATGTAATGCGCCTCTCTTTCCAAACAGCAATTCCCTTTGACCTTCGACCTCCAACGCCATTCCATCAAGCCATAAATGTAAATAAAGTGACTTTATGATACAATGCAGTGTATTTCTTTCATTACAATACAATAGCACATTTATTATACACAGAATAAGGTATGTTGTGTGTAGTTTTTTAGGCTTATTTAGTTGAAAAGTATATTTTATGGAAACCCGGGAACGGATTATTCCCATTTTAATGGTTTCCCATGGAAACACACTTTTCGCCTTACACACTCTGTCTGGGAACCAATTAAGTTCGTAAGTTGAGGTCTCACTGTATTTGAATCATATTGAGCCATTGTTTTGATTCTCGAGCAAGGAAAGACATCTTGGCGTGACGTCACGAACAAGGGGGCGGGACCTTCTGAAACGGAAACTCTTTCAGGTCATTTTCAAGTAGTTTTCGGACACTTTTAAGTCGTTTTTATTGGTGTTATTCATTTGACTAAAAATATCAGCCTGTGTGTTTTGGGTATTTTAGATGCTATAAGACGTTTTTCTGATGTCAGTTAGGAAACAAAAAAAAATGATGTCGGCGGTCATTCAAAACTACACAAAATATACCTTATTTTATGTATAATAAATGTGCTGTGGTATTATCATTAAATAAATAAACTGGACTGTATAATAAAGTTGACCTTTGTGATGGTCGATGGCTTGATGGAATGGAGTGGCCGGTTTCATCAGCATTAAACACTTGATGAGGAACGTAACCTTCTTTCACCATCTTGAGAAATGATCCCTTGTAGGTGCTTTCTCTGCGATAATTGTACCTAGTTCATCATCAATTGTGGGCAGAATCTCAACAAGCCCCAGTGGAGCTTTGAGTGTTGCGGCGGCTCCCTCTAGTGGCACGCCGAGGAATCGCAGGCCAAATGTTTTTTTTTTTTTTTTTTGATTGGATGATAATAATACATTTGATTTATAAGCGCCTTTAAAAACTCTCAAGGACACTTTAAAGTCACAGGATATCTTTTTTTTCTGTGGGTGAGCAGCGGCAGCCAGCGTTCACTCAACCTGGAAGTTAATAGATAGAAAGCTAGCTAGCCAGCTAGTAAATAGCTAACAAATAGCTATCTAGATAGCTAGCCACCTAGATAGTTCAATAGATAATAGCTAGATACCGTGCAATTGCTATCTGGCTGGCTAGCTATCTAGCTGGTTAGCTATTAGCTATCTATTGGCTAGCTATCTATTGGAGTAACATAAAGTTAAAAAAACAAAATAACTAAATAGATAATATGACAACACAAAGACACAGAGGGTCATCCTTTCATGTGTGGGGTCATCCATATAAATACATAAATAAACCATAGAATAAATAAATATACAAATACATATATAAATAAAACAAATAAAAAACAAATAAACACAAATACAAATAAATAAAGAAAGAAATGGAAATAAACGATGATACTTGATTAGTCTCGCAGTGGAGGAAATTGACATTTCACAGCAGCAGAGTGATTAAAGGAAGAGGAAAGGAAAGGAAGAAGTAGAAAAACAAAATACAGGAGCTGCTGTGAAGGCAGCCAGTTTCGCAAGACCATTTCAAAGTCCAAAACAACAACAAAAAACTAAATAACAAATAATGTGACACAACACAAAAGACAGATAGTCCTTCAATCTTAAGCACTTTCTGCACCCTCTTTGTTGTATGAAGCAGTCTACATAAAAGAGGAGCTAAAACATCCTTTTCACCAGTGGATGTCAGCGGATTGGATTGGATCAGCCTTTATTGTGCTAAGTCAATTCTCTTTCTCTTTTCTGTAAAACCGTACAATAGCTATCGGTCTGGCTGGCTAGCTATCTAGCTGGCTAGCTATTAGCTATCTATTGGGTTGCTAGCTATCTTTCTATCTATTTGTCTTACTATTGTATCCGAGTTACTTCCGGGTTGAGTGAACGCTGCCGCGTGTGGCTGCCGCTGCTCGCCCACAGAAAAACGTATCCCGTGACTGTAAAGTGACCTTGAGAGTTTTGAAAGGCGCTTAAAAATGAAATGCATTATTATTATTATTCGTCTCGCAGTGTAGAAGTTTGCATTTCACAGCAGCAAAGTTATGAAAGGAAAGAAAGAAATAGAAAAACAAAATACAGGAGCTGCTGGAAAGGCAGCCAAAACAACAACAAAAAACTAAATAACAAATAACGTGACACAAAACAAAAGACACAGACAGTCATTCAATCTTAAGCACTTTCTGCACCCTCTTTGTTATATCAAGCAATTCTAGATGAAAGAGGAGTTAAAGCGTCCTTTTCACCAGTGGATGTCATGGTGAAATATGTACGTCTCCTACAAGGTAAATGTTGAAAGCAACCTCGCCACTCTCGAGGACTTGCACACTGCAAGAATCCAAACAAGGGCGCGGAAAATCCTACTTGACCCTCCGCACCCTGCCCACCACCTTTTCCAGCGACTCCCCTCAGGCAGGCACTACCGATCCACGCGCACCAAATCCAGCAGACATTTAAACAGCTTCTTCCCCTAGGCCATTAACTCTTTAAACAGTAACCCAAATAGAAGTGTGTAGTGCCTCCATTTTTCTTCCGATGATACTAGTGCAGAAGGTTTCTTCAGCCGTCATTTGTACTTCTTCGAAGGTGTCGGATGCTTCATTTCTTATCCAAGAAGCTTCGTCAGCGAACTAAAATCTTTTGCTGGTAGTTTGGCCCTATATTAATCCCTACTGTCCAGACGTGGCTGCTCTGATTGGTCCCTGCACTCCGGTTGGGGGAGCAGAGGACTACTCCCTGCGGCTTCACCGATTACTTCAATTGTCCCGACCGATTACTTCTATTGTCCTGTTTGAGTATGGGGTCTACGACTGGCCTGATTGCCCCATTTGATCTGGTATCACCTCATCAGCATAACAGTTGCCTAAGAAGTCGGTTGTAGGAACAATCCAAATTGAACCTTACCCCACCATGGCGATTTAGTGAAGGGTTTTGCTGTTTTATGAAAATAGCTTCTTTTACTCCCCTTTCAAACCATCTATGTTCATTCGCTTGTGTGTTCTACATACATGGCAATAAAGATGCTTCTGATTCTGAAAACGTCACATCCATTGAGGAAAATAGATTGTCTCCCATCTCATTTCCCACGTAAATCCGCTTCAATTCCGAACAGGCGACCAACCCTTCCCGTGCTTGGCGGCGTACGGAGCGTCCAAGGCCGCCCTCAACCTGTTCATGGACACGCTGAGGCAGGAGCTGGCGCCGTGGGGGGTCCCCGTCTCCACCATCCTGCCTTCGTCCTACAAGACGGGTAAGGCGCACCGCCGCCGCCATCCGCCGTTTTGGCGTCACGGACGGTTGCGATTGGGCAGGTCGGTGCGGCGACGCGGCCTACTGGGAGGCCCAACACCGGGAGCTACTTGGCTCGCTGTCGCCGGCGCTCCTGGAGGACTTTGGCGAGGACTACGTGGGCGAGACCAAGGAGCTGTTCCAGGACTTTGCCCGCCGCGCCAACCCGGACCTGGGCCCCGTGGTGGAGGCCATGGAGCGGGCGCTGCGGGACCCGAGGCCCCGGGACCGCTACTTCGCCGGCCCCGGCGTGGGTCTCATGTACCTGGTCAGCGGCTACTTTCCCGCCGCCCTGCGGGACCGCTTCCTGCGGAGGCTTTTCCTCAAGAAGAGGTTGGCGCCGCGGGCGCTCAGGAAGGAGGGCGCCGTCCCGGGGAAGGAGGCCCCCGTCCGCCGTTGCCACGACGACAACAACAACGACCGGGAGGAAGAGGAAGGGGCGGCGGCCCATCGCCTCAAGTAGCGTCGACAAAAACGCCAGCGCTGCGGTAAAGCGAGAGACGTCGCGTTCCCCTCCCTGGACGATGGACGGCCTACAGTGATACCCCGCGGTTTACGAACCCCTCGGTTTACGAACCCCGCGGTTTACGAACGTTACATTGATGAAAATTTTACCTTGGCATACAAACTATTTTTCGAGATACACACGGAGCGCCATAATGAGTGACGTGTCGTTCGCGAACTAGCCTGTTCTCCTAACAAGAAAATGGCAGCTGACTTGTTTTTGTCCTCTATTGCCCGCCCCCAGTCTTCAGTTAAAGCCACGGGATTGGTCAAGAACGCAGCGTTGGGGGGGGGGTCATTACAAAGACAGGCAGACGACAGAGTGATAAAATGGATAGAAAACAGTGAAATTCGCACTTGTTTCAACTTTGATAATTCAAAGGTAGAGTGTATACTGCAAGGTTAAAATATCCCATCAAGCACAAATAACCCGCACAAGCCATCTGTACACTTGATGCAAAAAGCTATCCACCAGCTAAACAGAACGCAATTGATGAGGAACTAGGTAAAATTATGGCAGAGAAAGCACCTACAAGGGATCATTCCTCAAGATGATGACAGAAGAAGGCTACGTTCCCATCAAGTGTTTCATGCTGATGAAAACGGTCATTCCATTCCATCAAGCCATCAATGACCATCACAAAGGTCAATAAAACGACTTTATTATACAGCACACTTTATTTCTTTAATTATAATACCACAGCCCATTTATTACACATAAATTAATGTATATTTTGTGTAGTTTTAAGGCTTAGATTATTAGAAAATTATGTTTTATGGGGACCTGGAAACGGATTATTCTCATTGTAATGGTTTCCTATGGGAAATTAATTTTTGCGATACACACTTTTCGCCTTACACACTCTATCTGGGAACCAATTAAGTTCGTAAGCCAAGGTATCACTGTACTTGCCTACCTTTCCGCTTTGTCCTGGCTCCGGCGACCCAACGGCTCTCGGACCGCCACTGCCGCTTCCGGGCCACAGCGACATCTTCCTGGACGACGTTGCCGGCGGCAACACGCCGAAAGCTCACGCGCTAAAGTGACTCACCAGGTGGGGGAACAAAGTGAGTCGGGTGCCCAAGCGGTTCCGCAGTGGGAGGTCCTGCCAGTTGCGGTTGGACCTCAGATGGTTCCCAACCGGGGAGTGTTTCTTCACTCGCGCTTCCTTGCAACTTGTGAACCCTCCTTCCTATTTGTTGCCAAGGCAACTTTCAGCACTCCAATGAGGATTTTTCAACAACTTGGATGTTTTTTTAATCACTCTAGAATTAAACATGTTTTTTCACACACTTCCGTCCGGTTTTATTTCTTTAAAAAACAGATTCTGAAACTGATTCGGCTTACCTTATAGTGATGTGTCATTCGCAAACGAGCTGGTTCTTAGAGCCGGTTCCTAACAAGAAGCTGGAAATGGGAGCCGACTTTTTTTGTCCTCTATTCCCCGCCCCCAGTCTTCGGTTAAAGCCGCACGTGATTGGTCGATATACATTGTAGAGGAAGGAGGGGAGAATTAGACACACACACAGCAGTGAGGAGAACCGGGGGTGGGGGATTAGGGTAGACAGGTGGTCAAATGTTATTACATTATGCTGTTATTATTATTCAATTATGATTTTTTTACTAGTTGGTATGATAGCATTAATATGAAAAGCAAATTAGTGACAGCTGATCATCAGACCAGAGTAACCACAGGGAAAGTGAAAGTTTGTGGATGCGCTCCGTGTACATATAAATCAAGCCATATAAATAAAAATATCTGATGTAGTGTATTTTTTATATGAGTAATAATTTTTTCAAATAATAACTTAAGCAACAAAATAATTAATACAGTAAAGTCTCGTTATATCGATATTCAAGGGAGTCCGAAAAAATATCGATATAATACCTGACCAAGTCGACCAATGGCGCGACTGATGGCGTGACACGTAACCAAGACACGTGACCAAGTTGACCAATGGCGTGACCGATGGCGTGTCACGTGACAAAGTCACACGGCCAAGTCGACCAATAGCGCGACCGATGGCGGCTCATGTGACCAAGTCGACCAATGGCGCGACCGATGGCGGCTCACGTAACAAGACACGTGACCAAGTTGACCAATGGCGCGACGGATATATCGATATAAACAACAAAAATGGCCGGCGGGGGATGAAAAGGAGCACCGTAATAACCGGATTCTCGTAATAACCGGGTATCGTACTAAACGGTACTAATTATACATAAAAAGACAAGAAATGTGCAAGGGAAATGAAAATAGTATCGTAATAAGCGGTACTATCGATATAACCGATATCGATATAACGAGACTTTACTGTAATTAAAAATAATTAAACATAATTCTATAATATAATTCATAGTTTCTTTCATAAATTTGCTGCTGTGAAATGTAAATTTCTCCACTGCGAGACTAATAAAGGCAAATCCAATCCAATCCAATCCAATTAACTTAAGCAACAAAAAAAAAAAAAAAAAAAAAAAAAAACTGAGGAGCCATTTGGGAGCCAAAAGAGCCGGATCTTTTTAGTGAGACGATCCAACCAAAAGAACCGGCTCTCTGAAAAGAGCCGGAACTCCCATCACTATTATCTCTGCGCAACGGCATCTTCCGGGTGGGTCTGCGCATGCGCAGGAAAGAACCTTCTTTGGGGGCTCAAAAAAGGAACGACGACGCGACCGAGCCCGAACGAAATTAGTGATGGGAATTGCGGCTCTTTTCAGAGAGTCGGTCCTTTTTGGTTCGGCTCACTAAAAAGATCCGGCCCTTTTGGCTCCCAAATGGCTACTCAGTTTTTTGGCTTAAATTAACTACCAAAAATCATGTATGATTATGTAAAAACGAATTACTCATGTAAAAAATACACTACATCAAATATTTATATTTATATGGCTTGATTTATATGTACACAGAGCGCATCCACTATGTATTACTTTCCCTGTCGTTAGTCTGGTCTGATGATCAGCTGTGACTAATTTGCTTTTCATATTAATAATGCTATAATAACAACTAGTAAAAAATATAATAATTGAATAATAATAACAGCATCATGTGATAACATTTGTCCACCTGTGAAAAACTGATCCAGTGACTGTAAAGTGACCTTGAGAGTTTTGAAAGGCGCTTACAAATGAAATGTATTATTACGATTATTATTATTATTATTATCGCGTCAATTGAGGATCACTTGCGGGATTGGCTCTTATTGTGACAGTCAATCGGCGCCATTTCCGGTGATTTGTCTCCGCTCTTGAATTCCAAGTCGGAGGGGGGGGGGGGGGGTGACTTGCTTATTTGGGGATTTATTGTTTTTCATCACGTTTTTTTTTATTTTCTTTGGAATGCCACAAACACTTTTATTCTCCAAAGATATATTTATTGGGAGGGGGACAGGGGCAAAAAATAAAAACACAAGTACAGTAATACCTTGGCTTACGAACCTAATTGGTTCCCAGACAGGGTGTGTAAACGAAAAGTGTGTATCCCAAAAATTAATTTCACATAGGAAACCATTAAAATGAGAATAATCCGTTCCCAGGTCCCCATAAAACATAATTTTCAATTTTTCTAAGCCTTAAAACTACACAAAATATACCTTATTTTATGTATAATAAATGTGCTATGGTATTATAATTAAAGACATCAACTACTGTATAATAAAGTTGTTTTATTGACCTTTGTGATGGTCGATGGTTTGATGGAACGGAGTGGGCGGTTTCATCAGCATTAAACACTTGATGAGGAATGTAGCCTTCTTCTTTCACCATATTGAGGAATGATCCCTTGTAGGTGCTTTCTCTGCCATAAGTTTACCTTGTTCCTCAGCAATTGTGTTCTGTTTAGCTGGGTTGATAGCTTTTTGCATTAAGTGTACAGACGGCTTCAAAGTTGAAGCTATCAAAGTTGAAATCCATTTTGTCAATCTCTCTCTGTCGTCTGCCTGTCTCTTTAATGTTTAAACTACCTCCCCTCACTGCTGTGTTCTTGACCAATCACGTGGCTTTAACCGAAGACTGGAGAATAGAGGACAAAAATGAGTCGGCTGCCATTTTCTGGTGAGGAGAAGGGGCTCGTTCCCGAACGACACATCACTCATTGGGGGAGCTCCGTGTGTATCCCGAAAAATAGTTTGTATGCCAAGGTAAAATGTTCATACATTAAACGTTCAGAAACCGAAAAGTTCGTAAGCCAAGAGGTTCGTAAACCGAGGTATCACCGTACATGGCTCCATTGTTGTGTCAGAAAAGAAATAAAACATGAAGGCTCCATGAAGGCTCCATTCCAACCAATTGTAAACCAAAAACAAGATGGCGACAAGCAGAAAGCACAAGCCTGCGCCGATTGTCTCCAAAGTCGTTTCATGTTTTTCCAGTTGACTTTTTGGCCTCAACATCAGCTGGAAGCAGGCAAAATCATTTGGGGGCGGGGCCACAGCGGCCACGCAACCATGGATGACCTCCGTCACGCGACCCCGCTGAGACACCGCCAAGAATGGTGGAGTCCATTTGTCAACGTGGAGGACCAGAGCAGCCCGGAAAGGCTCATCACCGCCAGGGGGGATGCGACATTGACGACAACGACGTTGCGCTCTTCAGCCTGGAGAATCCAGATTTGTATTTCAGGCTACTACCTGCACTGCTAGTGATAGATTAGTAATGTCCATTCCAGCTCTCTGGCTGGCTAGCTAGCCATCTATTAGCTATCTATTAGCTAGCTAGCGAGCTATTAGATCGCTATTGGCTCGCTACTGGCTAGGTATTGGCTAGCTATTAGCTCGCTCTTGGCGAACTATTAGCTCGCTATTGGTAAACTATTAGCTCGCCTTTAGCTCGCTATTGGTAAACTATTAGCTCGCTGTTGGCTTGCTATTGGCAACCTATTGGCACGCTATTGGCACTTTGTTGGCTCGTTACTGGCTCACTAATGGCTCACTACTGGCTAGCTATTGGTTAGCTATTAGCAAACTATTAGCTCAGCATTAGCTCGCTATTGGCGAACTATTAGCTCGCTACTGGCTCGCTTTTGGCTAGGTATTGGCGAACTATTGGCTCGCTAGCTTTCAATCTTTTTGATTTACTTCCAGGTTGAGTGAACGCTTGCGCGTGTGGCTGCCGCTGCTCACCCACAGAAAAACTGATCATGTGACTGAAAATTGAACTTGAGAGTTTTGAAAGGCGCTTAGAAATGAAATGGATGATGATGATGATGATTATTATTATTGTTATTATATAGCTATCTAGCTGACTGGCTATCTATTAGCTATCTATTAGCTAGCTTGCTTTATATCCATTTGAGTGACTTCCGGGCTGAGTGAACGCCGGCGCGTGTAGCGACAAAACTTATCCTGTGACTGTAAAGTGACCTTGAGAGTTTTGAAAGTCGCTTAGAAATGAAATGTATTATTATTATTATTATTATTATTATTATTATTATTATTATTATTAAAAAAACAAAAATCCTCTCCAAACGCGCCCCCGATTGGATGCGCGTCCAAGCACAGAAAGACATTTTGGTTCGGACGCAAACGTGGGAAAAAAAAGTGCAGACTGGCACATGTAAGCCGGCGTAAGCGGGCGTGAGTGGGCGTGAGCGGGCGTGAGTGGGCGTGAGTGGGCGTTCACCTTGTCATCAACTCCTCGGTGGAGACATTTCTGCCATCCGCGTGGCTCCACTCCTCTTTGTCCTCTTTGTCCGCGTTGTCCCACTTGTCCTTTTTCTTCTTGCTCTTGTGGTCCTGCTGCTTGACTTTGTCTTTCTTCTTCTTGCTTTTCTTTTTCTGCCCGACAACAAAATCAACAAGACGAAAGAGGAGCAGAAAAAAGCGGCGGCGGCGGCGACGGCGTTCACCTTCTTGTCTTTCTTGTGTTTGTGTTGCTTCTTGTTTTTGCGCTTTTTGTCGCGGGGGGGCGGCGAAGAGGAGGCGGCGGCGGCTGGCGGGGAACAAGGGCGCCAATCCGTCAGCCCATGACGACAAGCGAGCGGTTGAAGCCGGACTCACCAAGAAGAAGGAAACGCGGCGGGGGAAGCGCCGGCCCAAATTCCGCCGCTTCCCGAGAGGGGCGGTCGCGGGGGGCTGCGGCTGCAGGGAGAAAAAGACGCCAAGGTGAGAGGCCTGGGGATGGGGATTCCGGCTCTTTTCAGAGAGCCGGTTCTTTTGGCTCAGCTCATTAAAATGATCCGGCTCTTTTGGCCTCAGTTTTTTTTTTGTTTCTTAAAGGACAACCGACGCCTCCGGTCACCTGCGGGCCGGGGGGGTGTGGCCACGGCGCGGGACGACACGTCAAAGAGGTCGATGGGGGGCGCGTCCGCGGCTCGGTCCTTGCCCTCCGCCTCGTCCTCATCCGACGAAGAAGACGAGGACGACTGGTCGTCGTCCGAGGAGCCGGCGAAGATGGCCTTGAACACGTCCATGGGGGGGCGCGCCTCCTCCTCCACCTCCTGCTCGTCCTCCTTCTCACTGTCATCTTTGTCTGCGTCGTCCTCTTCCTCGTCCTCTTGCTTCTTGGTCTCTGGGGGGTCACCGGACACCTCAGGTGCGTCCTGTGGAGGAGCAAAAAGAGGTTGTTGATTTTTTTTTTTTGGGTGGGTCTCCAATAGTGATGTGTGGTTCGCGAACGAGCCGGTTCTTAGAGCCGGATCTCTGAAGTGAACGAAGGACAAGGAGCCGGTAATAGGAGCAGACTTTTTTTGTCCTCTATTCCCCAAAATAATAATGATACATTTCATTTATAAGTGCCTTTCAAAACTCTCAAGGTCACTTTACAGTCACAGGATATGTTTTTTTTCTGTGGGTGAGCAGCGGCAGCCACACACGGCAGCGTTCACAAAACCAGGAATAATAACTCAAATAGATGGAAAGTTAGTTAGCTGGCTAATGGATAACTAATTGAAAGCTAGCGAGATAGTTAGCTAATAGATAGCAAATAGATAGCTAGTTATGTAGCCAGCTAGATAGCTAGTCAGCAAATAGATGATAGATAGATAGATAGATAGATAGATAGATAGATAGATAGATAGATAGATAGATAGATAGATAGATAGATAGATAGATAGATAGATAGATAGATAGATAGATAGATAGATAGATAGATTAGCTAACCAATAAATAACTAATAGATAGCCAGCTAGAGAGCTAGCCAGCTAGTTAATAGATAGCAAATAAATAGCCAGTGAGATAGCCTGGAATAACGCAAATAGATAGAAAGTTAGCTAGCTGGCTAATGGATAACTAATTGATAGCTAGCGAGATAGCTAATAGATAGCAAATAGATAGCACACGTCACCTCAGAAGGCTGGGCGGGCGCTCCCGGAGGCGATCCTTTGACGTCGGGGGCCGGCTCCGCCTCCTGGTCCCATCTGGACTTCTTGGCGACCGCCTTGGGGGGGGCTGCGGGGAAATCCGACAAGCACGTCGCTACGAGCGGCGGCAAACGCGGCGAGCGCGGGTGGGCGTGGGGATGTCGTCACCTGCTCGCTCGGCGTCCGGCTCCAGCGTCAGAAAGTTGAAGACAGAAAACTTGTCCCGCTTGACTTTGGGCAGCCCCACAATAGACGACCTGCGGCGGGCGAGCGGAAGGTGGGCGTCACCGCGGGGGCGTGGCCTCAGCCCGCGCGCGTTGGCGTTTGTGCGTACCCGGGGTAAGGGTGGGGCACGTTGAACCTCCGGCACAGAATCTTGTCCGGATGCCACTCCAAAGTGTCGCGGGTCAGACGCCCGAACATCTTCATCCTGACCGCCGCTTCTTTGTCCTTCGCGTCGCCCTTACAACAACAACAACAACAATAATAATAATCAATAATACATTAGGTAGCTATCTGTTGGCTGTCTATTAGCTATCTACTGACTGGCCAGCTAGCTTTCTCTGTGTTTAGCTTTCTATTGGCTATATAGCTATGTAGGGGGCTAGCAATCTGGCTAGCTATCTGATGGCTATCTCATAGCTATCTACTAGCTGGCTGGCTTTCTATCTATTTAGCTGTCTATTAGCTATGTAGCTAATTGGGTGGCTGGCTATCTAGGTAGCTATCTGTTGACTATTTATTAGCTGTCTACTAGGTGGCTAGCTAGCTTTCTCAGTATTTAGCTTTATATTGGTTTATATGGCTATCTATGTGGCTAGCAATCTGGCTAGCTATCTGATGGCTATCTATTAGCTATATAGCTAGCTGGGTGGCTGGCTTTCTATCTATTTAGCTGTCTACTATCTATGCAGCTAACTGGGTGGCTGGCTATCTAGGTAGATATCTGTTGGCTATTTATTAGCTGTCTACTAGGTGGGTAGCTAGCTTTCTCAGTATTTAGCTTTATGTTGGTTATATGGCTATCTAGGTGGCTAGCAATCTGGCTAGCTATCTGATGGCTATCTATTAGCTATATAGCTAGCTGGGTGGCTGGCTTTCTATCTATTTAGCTGTCTATTAGCTATGTAGCTAATTGGGTGGCTGGCTATCTTATATGGCTATCTAGGTGGCTAGCTATCTGGCTAGCTATCTGATGGCTATCTATTAGCTATATAGCGAGCTGGGTGGCTGGCTTTCTATCTATTTAGCTATCTATTAGCTATGTAGCTAACTGGGTGGCTGGCTATCTAGGTAGCTATCTGTTGACTATTTATTAGCTGTCTACTAGGTGGCTAGCTAGCTTTCTCAGTATTTAGCTTTATATTGGTTATATGGCTATCTATGTGGCTAGCAATCTGGCTAGCTAGCTGATGGCTATCTATTAGCTATATAGCTAGCTGGGTGGCTGGCTTTCTATCTATTTAGCTGTCTATTAGCTATGTAGCTAACTGGGTGGCTGGCTATCTAGGTAGCTATCTGTTGACTATTTATTAGCTGTCTACTAGGTGGCTAGCTAGCTTTCTCAGTATTTAGCTTTTTATTGGTTTATATTGGTTATATGGCTATCTAGGTGGCTAGCTATCAGTGGGCTATCTATTAGCTATCTACTAGCTGGCTGGCTTTCTATCTGTTTAGCTATCTATTAGCTATATAGCTATTGGGGTGGCTGGCCATCTAGGTAGCTATCTACTAGCTGGCTAGCTAGCTTTCTCACTATTTAGCTTTCTATTGGCTATATGGCTACCTAGGTGGCTAGCTATTTGTTGGCTATCTATTAGCTGGCTGGGTTTCTATCTATTTCGCTATCTATTAGCTGTATAGCTATCTGGGTGGTTGGTTATCTAGGTGGCTATCTGTTGAATATCTATTGGCTACCTACTGGCTGGCTAGCTAGCTTACTATCTATTTTCTTCCGCGTTGAGTGAACGCTGGCGGGTGTGGCTGCTGCTGCTCACCCACAGAAAAATTGATCTTGTGATTGCAAACTGACCTTGAGAGTTTTGAAAGGCGCTTACAAATGAAATGGATTATTATTATTATTATTATTATTCCATTTCTTGGGTCCATGGGGTCGCAAGGTCACGGCGCGGCGGCGCAAATGCAGTCGCGCGCTTACCTCCTGCTCCGCCGCCACCTCCACGTGCTGGTCGTCGTCGTCGTCCCGCGTGGCTCGCGTGAAGCGGCTGGCCAGCGCCGAGGAGGCGGGCCGGTACAAGATGGACGCCCGCACAAACTCCTCCCTCTCGCGGCCGCGCTCCCACTCCGTCATGGAGGCGTCCAGGCTGGCGTCCAGGGCGTCTGCCAGCGGAGAGCCTCCGTCAGCCTAGGTGGGCATGCCCCCCCCCCCCCCCCCCCCTCACCTTTGTCGCCCAGTCGCAGTCGCCCCAAGTAGGCGTCGTATCGGGCTTGCTTGGCGGCGTTCTTCTCAAAAGGCTTGAAGGCCCGCGGGTCGCCGTCGCGGCCTCGCCACGCCGTTGCCGCCGCCTCCTCCTGTCGCCGCTGCAAGGAAGCGTCCGCGGGGGCGGGCGCTATTGGCGGCGCGGAGGGTACGGAGGCGTCCGCTCTCAAACGCAGCAATCGCTGACGGTCTTCGGGCCGCAGCAGCTCCATGACGGAGGCGGGGCCTGGCGCCACAAAGGGGGCGGGGCCACATACGTGTCAGTCAACCTCCCCAGCCGGACGCGCACACGGTCGGCGGGTGCGGTTCCCACCTGGCAGGGCGGCCTCGCCCAGCAGCGCCCCCCTCTGGTCCGACGCCATGTGGTGGCGTCCGGCGCCGGCGTGGCGGTCGGGCGCCTGACCTTTGGATGACCTCAGCGCCTCGGCCAGGGCGGCGCTCACGCCC
Organism: Hippocampus bargibanti; assembly: GCF_051943395.1. Taxonomy (NCBI): domain Eukaryota; kingdom Metazoa; phylum Chordata; class Actinopteri; order Syngnathiformes; family Syngnathidae; genus Hippocampus; species Hippocampus bargibanti. Next base: position 4,716,838 of record NC_142736.1, on the reverse strand, counting down.
GAAACGTGCGACACGGCCACCAGAGGGCGGAAGCGGTGCACTGGACGGAAGTCGGCCGGCAGCCGCGGCGCCGCAAAGACCTGCGAGCGGGCGCCACAAACGTCAACGTGGCAGCGGCGAGCAAAATCGGCGGGCGAATGGTCGCCAAGGCTGGCGAGGGCGTCGTTCAAAACGGGACTTGCCATTTTCTTTTCTTCCGAGTTGCGTGCCAAGGTGAAGCCTTCCAGGATTTTGCCAAGGTACGACGCCTCCTTGTGGTCTGCAAGCGAACGGCAGTTGATGGGGGGGGAGGGGTGGCAAAATAATAATAGCGCCTTTCAAAACTCTCAACGTCACTTTACAGTCACAGGATAAGTTTTTCTGTGGGTGAGCAGTGGCAGCCATATGTGCCAGCGTTCACTCAACCCAGAATAACTCAAAAAGATAGAAAGTTAGCTAGCTAATAGATAGCTAGACAGCTAATAGATAGCTAGCTAATATGATTCCTGACTCAAATAGCTAACCAGCTATATAGCTAATAGATAGCTAGATAACTCAAAAAGATAGAAAACTAGCCAGCTAATAGATAGCTAGACAGCTAATAGATAGCTAGCTGGCTAATATGATTCCTGACTCAAATAGCTAACCAGCTATATAACTAATAGATAGCTAGATAACTCAAAAAGATAGAAAGCTAGCTAGCTAAAAGATAGCAAGCTAGACAGCTAATATACAGCTACACAGCTAATATATAGCTAGCCAGCTAGATAGCTAATATGTTTCCTGACTCAAATAGCTGGCCAGCTATATAGCTAATAGGTAGCTAGATCAATCAAAAAGATAGAAAGCTAGCTAGCTAGATAGCTAATATATTTCCTGACTCAAATACCTAGCCAGCTATATATCTAATAGATAGCTAGATAACTCAAAAAGATAGAAAGCAAGCTAGCTAATATATAGCTAGTAAGACAGCTAATATATAGCAAGCCAGCTAGATAGCTAATATATTTCCTGACTCAAATACCTAGCCAGCTATATATCTAATAGATAGCTAGATAACTCAAAAAGATAGAAAGCTAGCTAGCTAGCTAATAGATAGCTAGACAGTTAATAGATAGATAGATAGCTAGATAGCTAATATGTTTCCTGACTCAAATAGCTAGCCAGCTATATAGCTAATAGATAGCTAGATAACTCAAAAAGATAGAAAGCTAATAGATAGCTAGACAGATAATATAGAGCTAGCCAGTGAGATAGCTAATATGTTTCCTGACTAAAATAGCTAGCCAGCTATATAGCCAATCGATAGCTAGATAACTCAAAAAACTAGAAAGCTAGCTAGCTAGCTAATAGATAGTTGACATCTAATATAGAGCTAGCCAGCAAGATAGATAATCTAATATGTTCCCTGACTCAAATAGCTAGCCAGCTATATAGCTAATCGATAGCTAGATAACTCAAAAAGCTAGCTAGTGAGCTAATAGATAGCTAGACAGCTAATATAGAGCTAGCCAGCGAGATAGCTAATATGTTTCCTGACTCAAATAGCTAGCCAGCTAGCTATATAGCTAATAGATAAAGACCAGCAAACATAAAAAAAACCAAAGGGCGGTTTGCTACGTGTCTTTCTGCCGCCGCCGCCGGGCGCCGTCCAGCCGTAGAGTCCGTCTCCGGGCTCGTCTTCCAGGACCGTGTCGTACTTGGACATGGCGTCTCGTTGGTACACGTCCTCGTCGTCGTCTTCCAGGGCGCCTACGCCGAAGGCCTACACGGCACAGCCGCACGCCGGCTCAGGCGGAGGACCCCCCACCCGAGTCCACGACGGCGACGGCGGCCTCACCTGGCCGGCCACGCCGCCTCCCCTGCGAGAGCCCCGCAGCCTTTCCCCGAAGAGCCGGCTGGTGGCGTCCGAGTGCAGCGACAACAGGGCGGGGCCGCCATCGGCGGCCTGGCCGCGCAGCGCCAGCGCGGGGTCCAGGCCGCTGTACCCCAGACCCTGAAGCCCCGCCCTCACGCCAAAGTCCACCGCCGTCACGTCTTTGGGGGCGAAGGTGACGTTCTCAGGGGCGAACTCGCCGTCGTCCTCCTGAGGGACAGCGGCGCCATCGGTGAACGGTCGCCGTCACGGACGCAAAAGCGACGATCGGGACTCCACCCACCTCGGACTCCTCAGAGCCGGCAGGGGGCGGAGCGCAGCCAAATACTCTGGCGCCGCCGGCATCGGTCGCACGTTGGCGGCGAGGTTTCCTCTTGACGCGAGGACCCACACCCTGGCCCGCCTTCCAGCCCATCCGGGTCAAGAGCTCCACGCCGATGCAAGACCTGACGCACAGAGACGGCGGTGAGCACATCCGGCGAGCAGCGTCGGCCGCCGCCGTCTGGCGAATGAATCCATCAAAAACACCAAGCTAGCTAGATCGCTATTTGCTATGGAGTAGCTTTTTAGCTGTCTGGCTAGCTATCTCACTAGCAATCTATTAGGTATATAGCTATTTACCTAGCTATCTATTAGCTAGCTAGCTCGCTTTCTATCTATTTGAGTTACTTAATGTATTTATTTTTCATTGTCTTTGTGTTGTCATATAATTTTGTTAGTATTTATTTTATTTTGTTAAACTTTACATTACTTCCGGGTTGAGTGAACGCTGGCGCAGAAAAAATATGCCATGACTGTAAAGTGTCCTTGAGAGTTTTGAAAGGTGCTTATAAATGAAAAACATGTATAAGTTACAAATTTGCTAGATTTAAAGTCAGAAATTTGCTAGATTTAAAGTCGCAAATTTGCTAGATTTAATGTTGCAAATTTGCTACATTTAAAGTTGCAAATTTGCGAGATTCAAAGTCGCAAATTTGCTAGATGTAAAGTGGTAAATTTGTTAGATTTAAAGTGGTAAATTTGCTAGATTTAAAGTCATAAATTTGCTAGATTTAAAGTCATAAATTTGCTAGATTTAAAGTAACAAATTTGCTAGACTTAGTCACAAATTTGCTAATTTAAAGTCACAAATTTGCTAATTTAAAGACGCAAATTTGCTAGATTTAAAGTGACAAATTTGCTAGATTTAAAGTCGCAAATTTGCTAGATTTAAAGTGACAAATTTGCTAGATTTAGAGTCATAAATTTAGTACATTTGAAATGGCAAATTTGGTAGATTTAAAGTTACAAATTTGCTAGATTTAAAGTCGAAAATTTGCTAGATTTAAAGTCATAAATTTGCTACATTTGAAATGGCAAATTTGCTAGATTTAAAGTCACAAATTTGCTCGATTTAAAGTTACAAATTTGCTAGATTTAAAGTCACAAACTTGCTCGATTTAGAGTCAGAAATTTGCTAGATTTAAAGTCGCAAATTTGCTAGATTTAAAGTCGCAAATTTGATCGATTTAAAGTCAGAAATTTACTAGATTTAAAATCAGACATTTGCTCGATTTAAATGTTTAAAAAAAACTTTCTTAGTTTAAGATACATACGTCATACGATGCTATCTAGCTGACTGGCTGGCTATCTATCTGGCTACCTATTAGCTATCTACTTGGCTATCTCTCTAGCTAGCTATTTGCTATCTATTAGCTATCTAGCTGACTGGCTGGCTATCTCGCTGGCTACCTATTAGCTAGCTACCTGGCTATCCAGCTAGCTATCTATTTGCTAGCTATTCGCTATCTAGCTGACCGGCTGGCTATCTCGATGGCTAGCTATTAGCTAGCTATTATTAACTAGCTTTCTATCTACAGTAAAGTCTCGTTATATCGATATCGGATATATCGATAGTCCCGGTTATATCGATATTTTTTCGGACTCCCTTGAATATCGATATAACGAGACTTTACAGTATTTGAGTTATTCCGGGTTGAGTGAACGCTGGCGCGTGTGGCTGCCGCTGCTCACCCAGAGAAAAACGTATCTTGTGACTGTAAAGTGACCTTGAGAGTTTTGAAAGGCGCTTAGAAATGAAATGTATTATTATTGTTATTATGTTTTGCAAACAGAAAACCGTCAACAAAGAGCAACGGTAAAAAAAAATGGCGGATGAGCAATTGACAACAGGAGAGGTCACCTTGCCGGCGCGACCAGTTCGTCGAGGAGGTTGTCTCCCGGTATAATGGCCGTCTGAGCGTTGACGGCCTTGACCGTGTCCCAGGGCGTTGCGGTCGGCGCCGGCCGGGACGCAAACGGCTGCGTGGTGGTGATCCGGGCCGGCGCGATGCCGTGCTCGCCCAGATCCTGAAACCAAACAGACGCCCAAACCGCCTCAGCAAACTCTAGTTCTAAAGGACGAGCGGCGCGGCCGTCGTCATGGCGACCTCCTCATCCATGAAGTCTTGGGGCGTGGCCTGATGTTTCTCCGCCTTCTGTTGACGCGAAGACACGAAGGTCGACGGCGTCCATCCTGGAAAACAAAGTCACCTCAGAGCCGTCCATCAATCGCCTGCCCGGGTGGAAAGTGAGTCGGGCCAAAGGGGCTCGCCGGCTGACCTTCTTTGGATCCCACGGTGTTGTAATATCCGGCGGAGAAGCCGCCGGTGAAGGCGCCGTGGAAGCGTTGGTAGCGGCCCTTCTCATCCCGAACCGTCTGCTCGTGGAGGGGGATGGGCTTGCGGGGGGCCTCGTCTGAAACGTTCAACGCGCGTCAAAGCGACAAAACTCATCAAATCGAGCTCGACATGCACACCCGCAAGCCAAGACGACAAAACCGACATACGCGCATGCAACTCGGAACATGTGTCAATGTTTTCAACAACGACAACAACGACAACAACGACGAACGGCCATTTTGGAACTTTTGTTGCGCTTAAACTGTCACAGAAGTGGCAACGAAATGCCGGAATGCGACCGACCTTCTTCCAGAGGCTCCAGGGGAGTCCCGTAGGTCACAAAATCAACCGCTGGTGAACGATCGTCGTCCTGCTCGTCGTCCGCCATGTTGCCGTAGCGTCTCGATGACGTCGCTACGGCGGCCGCGGAGGGACCAAATGGCCGAAAACGCTTATTCGGCAACCGTCCGGTTTTCAATTTCTTTATGCTACCGACACCATTGTCTTGTTTCCTAAATGACATCAGAAAAAAACGTTTTATAGCATATAAAATATCCAAAACAAGTAGGCTTATATATTTAGTCAAATGAATGAACGAATAAAGTGTCCCGAAATTACTTCAAAAAGACGTCAGAGAGTATCAGTTTCAGAATCCCGCCCCGTTGTTCATGACGTCACGCCTCTACGTCTTGCCTTGCTCTCGAACAGTGGTTCTTAACCTTGTTGGAGGTACCGAACCCAACCAGTTTCATATGTGCAGTCACTTTTTGAGTGAAAAATAAAATGTGATTTTTCTTTTTCAAATTCAAGACATAGATATGTTTTGTATTGCTACACAAAACGAGCCATGCAATGAGCCGTGCATGAACATCACCTTGTTTTATTCAAATAGTTCTGAAGAGGAAAGCATAAATGTTTGCAATCGATTAAAGAAGTACTTCCTTATCAATTGAGCCGTCAGGACGTCAATGTAGCGTCCCAGAAAATGCACAAGATGGCGGTTGTCCTTTAATACCATTTTTTGTTTCGCGAAGCAGTTCCAGATGATGATGATGACGATGATGATGAAACCCATAATAAAAATAATGCTAATGCTAATACTGCTAATAATAAGAATATTATTAATAATAATAATAATAATAATAATAATAATAATAATACATTTCATTTCTAAGCACCTTTCAAATATCTCAAGGTCACTTTACAGTCGTAGGAGAAGTTTTTCTGTGGGTGAGCAGCGGCAGCCACATGCGCCAGTTTTCACTCAACCTGGAAGTAACACAAATAGATAGAAAGGTTTCTAGCTAGGCAATCGTTAGCCAACAGATACCTAGCTCGACAGCCAGATAGTAAATAGATAGATAGCTAAATAGCTAGCTAGCCAGCCAGATAGCTATCTAGCCAGCCAGAGCTAATAGCTAGCAAATGATAATAATAATAATACATTTAATTTCTAAGCGCTTTTCAAAACTCTCAAGGACACTTTACAGTCACGGGATAAGAACTTTTTTTTGTGTGCGGGTGAGCAGCGGCAGACATTCGCGCCAGCGGTCACTCTACCCGGAAGTAACACAGCAGCAAAGTTATGAAAGGAAGAGGAAAGGAAAGAAAGAAGTAGTACCGCATGAGTGGACAGTTTATCGTGTTATTGGGTGAATATTTGTTGCGACACACGCGTGTATGATTTTGAAGTGCGCTTTTCAACACTTTCATGTCTTTCAATTCCTTGATCTCCTTGATGTGCGTATCACCCTGACGCATAGCACACGCTTGCAAATTGTATAAAAGGAGCTGTCGCGGGACAGAGAGATCGGGCGAACCACGGGGCAGAATCAGCTCAGACTCACGCCCGGCTCACGCCGGGCGTCGGACGGACATCACGGCACGACTTGCTCAACTCTACGCCACGATCAAGCTCTGCGCGTAACCTGCCTGGGAGATCTGACAACGAACCTACTTACAAATAAAGAGAACCATCAAACTCTATATATTCACCCAAATAATGGACAGCTTATTATGTTATTGGGTGACAAGTTATACATTTTTTATGATTAAAATGCTATTATAAATTAGACTTAAATGTTAAACACACATAACAAAATAAAATGGCAAAAACAAAGCAACACATCCAAGTGGAATTGTCCGAGCACGAGAGAGACCTTTCCCAATAGACGTGTGCGGCATCTCAACATGAAGTTCGACCCCCAAACAGCAGAGGGCGCTCGCTGCTCGCTCTTCAAGCAGCACCGCCGCTTTGTAAACAAATTTCTCAAACTTCTCAAGTACAGTCACACCTCCTTGCATCCGTCGGTTAGCTTGAACCCCTCAGGGTGCCCGAGCCAATCCCAGCTGTCTTCAAGCAGCAGGCAAAGGACACCCTGAACACACCGGTCACACAGAAACAACCATCAGTGCTCATATCTGGCGCGTGTGACTGCCGCTGCTTATCCTTATCCTGTGACTGTAAAGTGACCTTGAGCGTTTTGAAAGGTGCTTAGAAATGAAATGCATTATTATTATTATTATTATTATTATTATTATTATTATTATTATTATTATTATTATTATTATTATTATTATTATTATTATTATACAGTGAGACCTCAACTTACAAACACCTCAACTTACAAACTTTTTGTCTTACAAACGTCAAATTTATGAAAATTAAACCTTATAATAAGCACTATTTCCATAATACACACCCACCACGGCTGGCGGAGTGATCTTCGGCGGAAGCACACGACCGAACAGCACCAGAGGTTAAATTACCAACAGTCCTTATGGAAGGTGACTCTCCTTCCATAAGCCATCAACGACCATCAAAAAGGTAAAGAAAACTTTATTTTACAGCACAGTTTATTTCTTTAATTACAGTCGTCATGTAATACGCCTCTCTTTCCAAACAGCAATTCCCTTTGGCCTTCGACCTCCAACGCCATTCCATCAAGCCGTAAATGACCATCACAAATGTAAATAAAGTGACTTTATGATACAATGCAGTGTATTTCTTTCATTACAATACAATAGCACATTTATTATACATAGAATAAGGTATGTTGTGTGTAGTTTTAAGGGTTATTTAGTTGAAAAGCATATTTTATGGAAACCCAGGAACGGATTATTCCCATTTTAATGGTTTCCTATGGGAAATTTATTTTTGAGATACACATTTTTCGCCTTACACACTCTGTCTGGGAACCAATTAAGTTCGTAAGTTGAGGTCTCACTGTATACGTGTGTATGTGTGTGTGCGTGTGTGTGTGTGCGCGTGTGTGTGTGTGCCCGCGTGTCTGTTTGTATGGCTAGTCCTGTGAGGACCACTAACATTTTATACCATACGTGGTGAGGACATTTTGACAAGTTTTTCATTCTAAAGGCTTCTAGAGCAGGGGTCTCAAAGTCAATTTATGATTGGGTGAAGCTGGGCCGTATCATGATTTCCACAAGAAAAGCATAGATAAAACATTCCAATGTTCTCAAAAACGTTATTTTTAACACACAAAAAATGAACTAAATGAAAAAATGAAGAAAAAATAAATTAACCAGTAATAAATAAATAAAATAATTATACTGATCATAAGGCAGATACAGACGACTGAGAAAACCACAGGAAAACTAATTATTTTAATAAAGTTTCAAATGTCTGTATTAACAGTTCTTTAACCTTTAGCTTTCTTAACATAAATAAAACATGAACTGTCCTCAACATGGCTTCTCTTGCCTACTTGTTCAGCTTCACACACAAATTTCATTCGTATCAATCATGCGGGCGGGCCGCACTAACATTAATCTTTCATATCAAGGCGGGCCGCAAAATATTCTTTTGGGGCCACAGTTGGCCCGCGAGCCGCGAGTTTGAGACCACTGTTCTAGAGGGTCAATATATGCATCTGTTAAAGTGTCAGAGAGGTCCTCACAAATGCACCCAAAATGATTTTTGGGTGTGTATTTTCATTTCACATCCACACACTTTTTACTCACTGTGTGTGTTCATGGGTGTGTGTGTGTGTGGTTAATGAGAGGAAAACGTTTATACCACAAAGAGTAAAACGATATTTTAACCAAATTCACAACAGGGGTGAGGACTTTGAATGTAGCCATTCAGAAACCTCACTCCTGCTGTTATTTCAGTTTCAAGTCCACTTTTTATTTCTTTGTTTTTAAAGAAGTGGAAGTGGGGTGACATTTAGTGTTCAAATGGAACACTAGTTCTTCTCTAAACTTATCAACAACGGTGGTCCTCACTCCTTATCTGGAGTTATCCGGACCTCACAAAACATTTGAAACAGAAATGTGTGTGTGTGTGTGTGTGTGTGTGTGTCTTACATGGGGAAGACAGAAATTGAAATTGAAAAGTGATCGGCCATTTCAATTTGGACTATGGATGGCTAGCTTTCTAGCTATCTATCGGCTATCTATCTGTATATCTATTCGCTATATAGCTGGCTAGCTTTCTAGCTATTAGCTATCTATTAGCTAGCTGGCTAGCCTTCGATCTATTTGAGTAACTTCCGGGGTGAGTGAACGCTGGCGCGTATGGCTGCCGCTGCTCACCCACAGAAAAACATGGACTGCAGAAAAAAATCATATACTGCTCCCCTAGTAAAAAAATAGTCCTCGTTTTCATCGAGATTTCCAGGAGGCTACTTGACGTTTGGATGAAAAGGTCTAAAAGCTAGCGAGCTATTCGCTATCTATTTGCTATTTATTAGCTGGTGCGCTAGCTGGCTAGCTTTCTAGCTGGCATGCAGGCTATCTATCTGTATATCTATTAGTTATATAGCTGGCTAGCTTTCACGCTGGCTAGCTATTAGCTATCTATCAGCTAGCTGGCTAGCTTTCTATCTATTTGAGTAACTTCTGGGGTGAGTGAACGCTGGCGTGTGTGGCTGCCGCTGCGCACCCACAGAAAAATTGATCCTGTGACTGTAAGTAAGTGTTTGTTGAGGCGTTGACATTTCCTCGTCTTAAAGAGACACGCTGGGAGTCCGCCTTCAAATGAACTTTGACCCCCACGCGTGCACGTTGATCTGATGTCAACAAGTGAGCGATCTACTTTCTAATCTTGAACGTCCAACCACTTGTTCTTCGTTCCAAACGTCTTAGGTGGAGGTCACGTGAGGCGGGCACGCGTCCACCCCCTCCCCCTGACCCCACTCCGACCCCCCCAGGGTCCGACTGTTCCCGGTCAAAGTCTCGCAGCCTTTCACAGCCTTCCAGAGTAAACAGAGAGGGGTGGGGTGAAGGGGGGGAGGGGCGGTAGGTGGGAGGCCGGGTCGGGGGTGTTTACGGGATGCTGGCCGGACCCCAAAAACATACTCTCGGGGGCTTGGGTGGGGGGGAAGACTCAATTGTTCCCCCATGCAGCAAATGTTTGCACGTTCTGTGACACCCAAAATCGGCCTTTTTGCTCTTCGCTCCACTTTTGGGATGATTTATTGCTTCCAAGTTTCGCAAGTGAAATATTCCACCTTCAACTTTGCCATCCAGGGGGGCTGTAAATTTCACTGCTTCTCCCGACATCCCCCCGTTGCCAAAAAGCGTGACCGCCGTTTTTTTTTCCAAAAGGAGGACAAAAAAAAAAACGGACCCAAGAATGTCCAAATTCTCCTACGTGAACTTTCCCTCATTGAAGCATTTCTTCATGGCGGCCTGCGGTGGCCACAAGAGACGGATGGCTTCCCAAAGACAATCTTTTGCACTGCCCCCTAAATTCGACTGTTTTTTTCACATTTCCATGTGAGTGGCGGGATTCGTATTGTGACTCGCACCAGCGATCAGGTGGATTCGGCTCACTATGACTCACAGCTTGACAAAGTGAGTCACTTTGCCATCTGACTCCCGATGTGACTCATTTGACTTAGCGGGTGACGCGTCGCGTGACTCCACTCGCAGCATTTGACTCAATTGGAAACTGCCCACGACTCACACGTTTTGGACTCCCCATGTGTCCAAAGGTGGGAGGTGACTCGCCAAAGGACTCATTGGATGACTCGTCTGACTCGCGTTTGACTCCCGATGTGACTCGTTTGACTCAGCGAGTGACACGTCGAATGATTCGACTCGCAGCACTTGGCTCATCATTTGGCTCATGTGGAAACTGCCCGTGACTCGCTTGATGACTCTTTGGACTCACCATGTGACCAAAGGTGTAAGGTGATTCGCCAAAGGACTCATTGGATGACTCGTCTGACTCGCGTTTGACTCCCGATGTGACTCGTTTGACTCAGCGGGTGACGCGTCGCATGATTCGACTCGCAGCACTTGGCTCATCATTTGGCCCAATTGGAAACTGCCCATGACTCACACGTTTTAGTCTCCTCATGTGTCCAAAGGTGTGAGGTGACTCGCGAAAACGGCTCATTAGATGACTCGTCTGACTCTCGTTTGATTCCCGATGTGACTCATTTGACTCAGCGAGTGACACGTCGCATGATTCGACTTACGGCACTTGGCTCGTCATTTGGCTCAAGTGGAAACTGATCGTGACTCGCGCGATGACTCTTTGGACTCACCATGTGACCAAAGGTGTGAAGTGATTCGCCAAAGGACTCATTGGATGGCTCGTTTGACTCCTGTGTGACTCCTATGAGCAAGACTCACCCCGTCCATGGTTTGACTCTTTTTTGACTCAGGTGGCAACTCGCGTGGCTCCAGCGGCATACTTGTTAGCATGCGGATGAAGCCAGCCGGCCCCGTGATCCTCTCGCCTAAATCCGCCGATGACCAATTGACTCCCGCGTGAAGCGGGCGCGACCCTCGGCTGAACCCGAGCGCATCGACGGCTTGCGGAGGCGTTGTCCGACGCAGGTGTTAGCGCCTGAGGAGAGTCACATGCTCGGGCCGCAAACCGACGCAAAGGTCGCCCGGACAGACCGGCCTTTGTTGGCGGCTAATCGGGGCGCTCGTTAGCCGCACGTTAGCGCAGTTTAAAACGCCCGCCGGGATTAAGGCGGCCACCGGGATTACGCGCTGCCGCGCGCGCGGACGCGCCGCGTCCGATCGCCTCAGGAATGCGCACGCGGCAGGGAGGCGGGGCCAGCCGGCCGACTCGATGATATCATTGGCGCCGGCAAAATGATGGCCACGCAAAGTCAATCGGCGCAAAAGAGGAGCTGTAACTCGGCACAAAAAGGAAGGCTATCCAAAATCAGGAAGCGCTTTGCAGGACTTCCTGCATCACGAGACCGGCCCCGCGCGTCGGGCCTCAGCTGACCGAAAGAAGAAGACACAAAGATGGACGTCAGATGGACGAAGCGAATGAAGCGGCGCCACGGCCGACGGCTTTTGCCGATGGCTGCCGGCGCTCCGACGCCTGTTGACGAAAGACGGCGGCGGAGGGGGGGGGGGGGGGACTTCTTCTTCTGCGGTCGTCATGCGTTAGCCAAGCATTACGGCTCGCGATTGCTCCAACAGGATGTTAGCAAACGCTGCTCGTTGGCCTTAGCGCTTAGCTAAGAGGATGCGTGCGGCGGCAAAGGAACGTGGAGGCGCTCCAATGGGGCCGGCGGCCGGCAGAGGGATGCAGACTTGGCGCTGAAACGATACCGTTGGATGGCCGCGACCGCTGCGGTGGGGCAGGCTGTCACGGTTTGCACGGTGGTGGTGGTGGATCCCAAAAAAGCAGGCAGGACGGAGCAGCAGGGTGTAATTGACAAATTGTATTAAATAAAGTCAGCAGGAACAAAATCTCAAACATCAAAGTCACCAAAACAGAAAAGTACAAAGTATCAAAGAAAACCAAGATAAAAATCTGCCAAGATGAAACAAACCTGACAGGGTGAAGCAAACACATACAATAATAATACAGTGATACCTTGGTTTACAAACTTAATTGGTTCCCAGACAGAGTGTGTAAGGCGTAAAGTGTGGATCCCAAAAATTAAGTTCCCATAGGAAACCATTAAAATGAGTATAATGCGTTCCCAGGTCCCCAGGTCTTCTTTCTAATTTTCAAAGCCTTAAAACTACACAAAATATACCGTATTTTATATACAGTAAAGTCTCGTTATATCGATATTCAAGGGAGTCCGAAAGAATATCGATATAACCGGGACTATCGATATATCCGACCCTGTTTGCATGTAATTTTCTCCGTGCGTGCATAGAAATAGTATCGATATAACCGGGACTATCGATATATCCGATATCGATATAACAAGACTTTACTGTATAATAGATGCACCATGGTATTATAATTAAAGAAATAAACTGTACTGTATAATAAAGTCGTTTTATTGACCTTTGTGATGGTCATTGACGGCTTGATGGAATGGAGTGGGCGGTTTCATCAGCATGAAACACTTGATGAGGAACGTAGCCTTCTTTTTTCACCATCTTGAGGGATGATCCTTTGTTCTCTGCGATAATTTTACCTAGTTCCTCATCAATTGTGTTCTGTTTAGCTGGGTTGATAGCTTTTTGCATCAAGTGTACAGATGGCTTGTGCGGGTTATTTGTGGAGCCTGATTGATGGAATTTTAACCTTGCAGTCTACAGTCTGCCTCAAAGTTGAAATGAGACCAAATTTCACTGTTTTCTATCCATTTTGTCACTCTCTCTCTCTGTCGTCTGCCTGTCTCTTTATCCTCCCCTCACTGCTGCGTTCTTGACCAATCACATAGCTTTAACCGAAGACTGGGGGCGGGGAATAGAGGATAAAAAAAATGTCGGCTGCCATTTTGTTTTTTGGAGAATTGCTTCAGTCTCTGTCTGTAACCAACCCCCTCACTGCTGCTTTCTTGACCAATAACGTGGCTTTAACCGACGACTGGGGGGCGGGGAATAGAAGACCAAAACAAGCCGGCTGCCATTTTCTCTTCAGGAGAACGTGCTCGTTCGCGAACGACACATCACTCATTGTGGCAGCGCCGTGTGTATATCAAAAAATAGTTCGTATGCCAAGTTAAATTTTTCATAAATTTAACGTTCGTAAACCGAAAAGTTCGTAAGCCAAGGGGTTCGTAAACCGAGGTATCACTGTCCATTTTATTTCTAAGGAATGACCCGACAACGAATGGTCGTGCCGGGAGTCCTTTTAACTGCCACTGAATGAAATGACCAACACCTGTGCAGGTGCAGCCGACAGCGCCACCCGTTAGTCGCCAACCAGATCGTGACATCAGCGAGGGTCTTCCCGCCTAGCGCAAAGGCCGCTTGGGAGGCGCCGCCCTGGACGCGTAACCGCACTCAGGGAAGACGCCCCAGTCGCCAAGGTTGAAATCCATCATTGTTTGCAGCAAGAACCCGCATTAAAGAAGAATTTGGAGCGAATTTTCTCCTTCCTCGAGGTCAGGGGTCATCAGGAAGTGAAGCCCGCTGGTGGCTGGTCCGTCAGCTTTTCTCCCTTTTTCACTTCCCTTTTTCCGCTTTGGCCGCCATCACGTCGAGCGTTACCACTGACTCACGAGTGCAGCTGGCGAAGCGGCGAAAAGGCGAAGCGGCTGCACGGTTTGCCCGCACCGACGCTCCTTCGCTCCAAATGGAGGACTTTGTTTTTTTTCTTGTGACAACCATGAAAAAAGCCACAGGTGTATTTTTTTCACGCGCGTGAGCCCCCACTGGCACCGGGGCATTTATTTTTTCATTGGGCCATCTTGTTGCTGTGACACGCAAGCTCATATTGACCGTTAAGCCTACAGGTGTCAAAGTTAAGGCCAAATCCGGCCTCCCACACCATTTTGTTTGGCCCGCGAAAGCAAATATAACTTGTGAAATGACAGTTTTTGACACGAAAAAACGACAGTGTATCGCACGGGTATCCAAGTAAAGGCTCAGGGGCCAAATCCGGCCCGCCACACCATTTTGTTCGGCCCGCGAAAGCTAATCAAACTTGTGAAATGACAGTTTTTGACACGAAAAAACGACCGTGTATCGCACGGGTATCCAAGTAAAGGCTCAGGGGCCAAATCCGGCCCATCATGCCATTTTGTTCGGCCCGCGAAAGCAAATCAAACTTGTGGAATGACAGTTTTTGACACGAAAAAACGAGTGTATCGCATGGGTATCCAAGTAAAGGCTCAGGGGCCAAATCCGGCCCGTCACACCATTTTGTTCGCCCGTTAAAACAAATTTAACTTGCGAAATTACAGTTTTTGACACGAAAAAAACGACCGTGTATCGCACGGGTATCCAAGTAAAAGCTCAGGGGCCAAATCCGGCCCATCATGCCATTTTGTTCGGCCCGCGAAAGCAAATCAAACTTGTGAAATGACAGTTTTTGACACGAAAAAACGAGTGTATCGCATGGGTATCCAAGTAAAGGCTCAGGGGCCAAATCCGACCCGTCACACCATTTTGTTCGCCCGTTAAAACAAATTTAACTTGCGAAATTACATTTTTTGACACGAAAAAAACGACCGTGTATCGCACGGGTATCCAAGTAAAAGCTCAGGGGCCAAATCCGGCCCATCATGCCATTTTGTTCGGCCCGCGAAAGCAAATCAAACTTGTGAAATGACAGTTTTTGACACGAAAAAACGAGTGTATCGCATGGGTATCCAAGTAAAGGCTCAGGGGCCAAATCCGACCCGTCACACCATTTTGTTCGCCCGTTAAAACAAATTTAACTTGCGAAATTACATTTTTTGACACGAAAAAAACGACCGTGTATCGCACGGGTATCCAAGTAAAGGCTCAGGGGCCAAATCCGGCCCGTCATGCCATTTTGTTCGGCCCGCGAAAGCTAATCAAACTTGTGAAATGACAGTTTTTGACACGAAAAAACGAGTGTATCGCATGGGTATCCAAGTAAAGGCTCAGGGGCCAAATCCGGCCCGCCACACCATTTTGTTCGGCCTACAAAAGCAAATCAAACTTGTGAAATGACAGTTTTTGACACGAAAAAAAACGACCGTGTATCACACTGGTATCCAAGTAAAGGCTCAGGGGCCAAATCCGGCCCGCCACACCATTTTGTTCGGCCCGCGAAAGCAAATCAAACTTGTGAAATGACAGTTTTTGACACGAAAAAACGACCATGTATTGCAAAGGTGTCCAAGGAAAGGCTCAGGGGCCAAATCCGGCCCACCACACATTTTGTTCGGCCCGCGAAAGCTAATCAAACTTGTCAAATGACAGTTTTTTACACGAAAAAACGACAGTGTATCGCATGGGTATCCAAGTAAAGGCTCAGGGGCCAAATCCGGCCCGCCACACCTTTTTGTTCGGCCCGCGAAAGCAAATCAAACTTGTGAAATAACAGTTTTTGACACGAAAAATGGAGTGTATCACATGGGTATCCAAGTAAAGGCTCAGGGGCCAAATCCGGCCCATCACACCATTTTGTTCGGCCCGTGAAAGCAAATCAAACTTGTGAAATTCCACGATGCTAGCTAAAGTACCAACCAAAAATTCTAATTGTCGTATATAAACCACAGTAACAGTCATTTATGACTTCACGTATGAAAACAAGTCATTTATCAATTTGTAATATGAGGAGTGGATGAAACCAAACCAAGGTGGCACTCGGTGGTTCTCCGACAAGCAAAGAAGGAGGCTTGAAGAAAAAGACGGAGCGGTGGCGGCGTGTCGGCGTATCCTGACAAAAAAACCCAAACCAAAACAATCCTTGGGCTAACAATTAGCATGTAACGACTAGCATCTGCTTGACGCTTTGACAAACTCTTCAGGCAAGCACAAAATGCACAAGCACACAAACACGACAACATTTATGCACATGCACGCACGCACGCACGCACGCACGTCAAGCCAAACGTGTGCATTCTCAAACAATACATCAACGCACGCACGCTCGCGTGCACGCCGAAAGAATGTGTGCGGTTCCACCCATGCAGGCCACCTCCTGCAGAGCGACTGACAATCACAACATTTCTTTTTCTTGCACTCACTCACTCACTCACTCACTCCCCCCCCCTCCCTCTCGCACGCTCACGCCCCCCCCCCCTCCCCTCACAACACACGCACGCGCCCACGAACAGCAACACCTCCAAAAAGCCCCCCAGTCCGTTCCCAGGTGAGCTTTTATGATGGATGGCGATGACACAAATCAAAGTGTGAAACCATGGCAACAGCCCCACACGTGTTGAGTTACCATTCGGCGCGCACGAGCGCCGTTGTGCACGAGCGCCATTTGGAGTTCAACCAACAACAACAACAAATGAGGACGCCTTATTTTTCCTTCTTCTCCACTCACAACTTGAACATCTTTTGACACGCTGTTAGCGTGGAAGTGTGCGTGCGTGTTTGATAATAACAATAATAATAATAATAATAATAATAATAATAATAATAATAATAATAATAATAATAATAATAATAATAATAATATTACTGATTGTTTTCTAAGTGCCTTTCAAAACTCTCAAGGTTACAGTCACAGGATCCCTTTTTCTGTGGCTGAGCAGTGGCAGCCACGCGCACCAGCGTTCACTCAACGCGGAATAACTCAAATAAATAGAAAGCAAGCTCACAGATAGCTAATAGCTAGATAGCTAGCTAGACAACCAAACAGTCAGCCATATAGCTAATAGACAGAAAAAAGATAGCAAATAGATAGCGAGCTAGGTAGCTAGCTAACTAGGTAGCCAACTAGAAATGGGGTACATGAGCTCTTATTTATATTATTATTATTATTATTATTATTATTATTATTATTATTATTATTATTATTATTATTATTATTATTATTAATATTATGATTATTATGATTACTACTTGGCTGGCTATCTAGTTGACTAGGCAACTGGCTATCTAGCTAGCTCCCTAACTGGCTATCAATTTGCTATCTGTTAGCTATCTGCCTGGCGGGCTCGTTCGCTATCTATTAGTTATACGGCTATCTAGCTACCTAGCTAGCTTTCGATCTGTTAGCTATCTATTGGGTATCAGTTAGCTAGCTTTCTATCTATTTGAGTTACTTCGTTGAGTGGACGCTGGCGCTGCTCACCCACTGCAAAACCTATCCTGTGACTGTAAAGTGACCTTGAGCGTTTTGAAAGGTGCTTAGTAATCAAATGTATTATTATTATTATTAATTATTATTATTATTATTATTATTATTATTATTATTATTATTATTATTTATGTGTGTGTGTGTGTGTGTGTGTGTGTGTGTGTGTGTGTGCGCGCGCGCGTGTGCGTGTGTGTGTGTGTGTGTGTGTGTGTGTGTGTGTGTGTGTGTGTGTGTGTGTGTGTGTGCGCGTGTGTGGTCAAGAAAGCAGGCACAGCAAAGAAGAGGGAAAGAAGTAAAAAAGAGGAAGTGAGCTGTTGCAGGGTGCGCATGTTTCCTGTGGGGGGGGAGGGGACTCTGCTGCTGTCAATCACACCTCGTCGTCCCCGCTCACATCTTATCTCAACATGCATCTGCCTCTCTCACACGTGTGCGCGCGTGCGCGTGCGCGCACACGGTGTCCGTTTTCCGTTAAAAAGTCTTCCTGTTGAACAGGAAGTGATGTCAACAACTTGCAAACAACCCCCCCCCCACCGCCCTCCACCACATGTCATTGTATCAATAGAACCTGACATCACTAATCATGGGCACACGCACGCACGCACGCACGCGAACACACACACGCGCGGGACTAATAATAATAATAATAATAATAATAATAATAATACATTTCATTTTTAAATGCCTTTCAAAACTCTCAAAGCCACTTTACAGTCACAGGATTTTTTTTCTGCATGTGAGCAGCGGCAGCCACACGCGCCAGCGTTCACTCAACTGGGAAGTTACTCAAATAGATAGAAAGCTAGCCAGCTAGCTAATAAACACAATATAGCATGTTTATACAGTGTATAATCATGCATGTGTGCATGTGTATAATCGTGTATAATATACACCGTAGCTAGCTAGCTAGCTAATAAACACAAGGGATAAACACAATATAGCATGATTATACACGGTAGCTAACTAGCTAATAAACACAAAGAATAAACGCAATATAGCATGATTATACACCGTACCTAGCTAGCTAGCTAATAAACACAAAGAATAAACACAATATAGCATGATTATAGACCGTAGTTAGCTAGCTAATAAACACAAAGAATAAACACAATAGAGCATGA
Organism: Hippocampus bargibanti; assembly: GCF_051943395.1. Classification (NCBI taxonomy): domain Eukaryota; kingdom Metazoa; phylum Chordata; class Actinopteri; order Syngnathiformes; family Syngnathidae; genus Hippocampus; species Hippocampus bargibanti. The sequence continues at coordinate 4,698,292 of NC_142736.1, read as the reverse complement.
TTATATACCATAGCTAGCTAGCTACCTAGCGAATAAACACAAATAATAAACACAATGTAGCATGATTATACACCGTAGCTAGCTAACTAGTTAGCTAATAAACACAAAGAATAAACGCAATATAGCATGATTATACGCCGTACCTAGCTAGCTAGCTAATAAACACAAAGAATAAACACAATATAGCATGATTATAGACCGTAGTTAGCTAGCTAATAAACACGAAGAATAAACACAATATAGCATGATTATATACCATAGCTAGCTAGCTAGCTAGCTAGCTACCTAGCGAATAAACACAAAGAATAAACACAATATAGCATGATTATACACTGTAGCTAGCGTGCTAGCTAATAAACACAAAGAATAAACGCAATATAGCATGATTATACACCGTACCTAGCTAGCTAGCTAATAAACACAAAGAATAAACACAATATAGCATGATTATAGACCGTAGTTAGCTAGCTAATAAACACAAAGAATAAGCACAATATAGCATGATTATATACCATAGCTAGCTAGCTACCTCGCGAATAAACAAAGAATAAACACAATATAGCATGATTATACACCGTAGCTATCTAGCTAGCTAGCTAATAAACACAAAGAATAAACACAATATAGCATGATTATAGACCGTAGTTTGCTAGCTAATAAACACAAAGAATAAACACAATATAGCATGATTATACACCGTACCTAGCTAGCTAGCTAATAAACACAAAGAATAAACACAATATAAAAGAGCCAAAATGGGGCTGGTGAACGCAGCCGTTCCTGTCAGCTGATTTTGCCAGGTTTGTGGCGTGAGGCGACGCTAGCGGTGGTGACGCAGCAAGTACCTGACGCCCTTGGTCGGTCGCCCTTGCCCGCTTACTGGGGGTCCGTGCCCGCTTCCTGAGGGTCGGCGCCCACCAGCGCCCCTTCCTACGGCCAAAACCACCAAGCGTCCCAGGACCAACAATGAGACAATGGGAGGCGCAACTGTCCACACGGGCTAACCGCAGAGACGCCTTCCACCGCAAGGCGCTGGCGCCGAACATGCTGACTGGTTCGCTGGCGCCGAAAGCAAGCCAGGCACGGCCGGTCCAATCCTCCTTCCATCGCCTCCCCGTCATCCATCAGAAGGATTTTCCCATCGGCCACCATTCAAACACCGCCCGTCAGCTCCAAAGTGACAACTGGGGCAATCTCCACACGGGCATCGATTGACTAGCGCCCATCTGGGGCGGGCTCAGCGGCTGAAGCCGGGAAGTCCGGTCCAGATCAGATCACAGCCCGCCTTTTCTGCCTTTGAAGGCCCCTAGGGGACCCGACCTGCCAATCCCGGAGATCGGGAAGCAGGTGCGCTCGGGCTTCTGGTTGGCTATGAGACGCGTGACCATGTCATGGGCCAGAGGCCAGGTTCCGTGTGAAAGGTGCAACACAGGCTGGGAGAACCCAGAGCAGGAAACTGAGACCGGGAAAACCGAGACTGGGAAAACCAAGACTGGGGAAAACTGAGATGTGCAAAACTGAAACTAGGAAAACCAAGACCGGGAAAACTGAAACCGGGAAAACTGAGACCGGGTAAAAGGAGAATGGGGAAACAAAGACCGGGAAAACCAAGACAGGGGAACACTGTGACCGGGAAAACAAAGACCGGGAAAACGGAGACCGGGTAAACAGAGACTGGGAAAACCAAGACCGGGGAAATCAAAACTTGGAAAACCAAGATTGGGAAAACCAAAAGCAGGAAAACCCAGACCGGAAAAACCGAGACCGAGAAAACCAAGACCGAGGAAAACTGAGACAATGAAAACCGAAAGCGGGAAAACCACAACTGGGAAAACAAAGACCGGGATAACCGAGACCGGTTAAACCAAGACCGGGGAAAACTGAGACCGGGAAACCCGAGACCGGAAAAACCAAGACCAGGGAAAAGCGAGACCGGGAAAAGCGAGACCAAGAAAACCAAGACTGGGGAAAACTGAGATCAGGAAAACCAAAACTGGGAAAATCGAGACCGGGAAAACCGAGACAGAGAAAACCAAGACTGAGGAAAACTGAGATCAGGAAAACCAAAACTGGGAAAACCAAGACCGAGAAAACCAAGACTGGGGAAAACTGAGACTGGGTAAACCAAGACCGCGGAAAACTGAGATCAGGAAAACCACAACTGGGAAAACAAAGACCGGGATAACCGAGACCGGTTAAACCAAGACCGGGGAAAACTGAGACCGGGAAACCCGAGACCGGAAAAACCAAGACCAGGGAAAAGCGAGACCGGGAAAAGCGAGACCAAGAAAACCAAGACTGGGGAAAACTGAGATCAGGAAAACCAAAACTGGGAAAATCGAGACCGGGAAAACCGAGACAGAGAAAACCAAGACTGTGGAAAACTGAGATCAGGAAAAACAAAACTGGGAAAACCAAGACCGAGAAAACCAAGACTGGGGAAAACTGAGACTGGGTAAACCAAGACCGCGGAAAACTGAGATCAGGAAAACCAAAACTGGGAAAATCGAGACCGGGAAAACCGAGACAGAGAAAACCAAGACTGTGGAAAACTGAGATCAGGAAAACCAAAACTGGGAAAACCAAGACCGAGGAAAACTGAGACCAGGAAAACTAAGACTGGGAAAACCGAGACCGAGAAAACCAAGACTGGGGAAAACTGAGACTGGGTAAACCAAGACCGCGGAAAACTGAGATCAGGAAAACCGAGACCAGGAAAACCAAGACCGGGAAAATCGAGACCGGGAAAACCCACATACATAGAGCAGGCCGCTTGCTGGTCTTGTGTTGTGTTGGGATTGCAAAGATGCGTAGGCGGAGCGAACGCAGACGACTTTGGGGGACTTTTTTTGCTTACGTTGTCTTTGTCGTCTGCGTGCGACGCGTCTCAGACAATAGCCGATTGTTTTGAGCGCTGCAGGAGACCACCAGCGACACACAAATACACACGCCGTGCACATCTTGGAAGCAGAGGGAGTCCGCGGGGGGGGGGGTGCGCGTGTCAGGGTTACCACTACGACGCAAAGCCTTGCCAGCTTGGGCGCGCCTGTGGCCTCGCGGCGCGCCGCCACAGCGGCGCCAAATTGTGCGTTCCGTGTCTGCTGAGCCTGCGTGGCGAAGGGGGGGGGGGGGGGGGGTGGACGTGGACGTCTCTATTTGCATCGGTGCCTGCAAATATATATATATATATATATATATGTCTGTAATTCTCCCCTCCCTCCTCTACCACGGATATCGACCAATCACGTGCGGCTTTAACCAAAGACCGGGGGCGGGGAATAGAGGACAAAAAAAAGTCGGCTCCCATTTCCAGATGCTTGTTCTGAACTGGCTCTCTTCGTTCACTTCAGAGCTCTAAGAACCGGCTCGTTCGCGAACGACACATCACTCCTGCGCAGGCCCAGGCGTTGAGCAGCCTGGACAGAAGCCATCTTGGTGTGCTTTTCCTCCAGTTGGCTGCAAACTGCTCGGGGAGGAGAGAGGCGGCGGCGGCGGCGGCGGCTCTTCCTGGGCCGCTATGAGGTCACTATTGATCGCAAACAAGGCAAACTCATCAGACTTTGACCTTTGACTCGTGTGCGGGTGCCCGTTTGAAATGCTCAAAGTTCATGTTAGTTTGTCCAGGGAGGAAGCTCGTCCACGCACGGACACGCCGTCGCCGTCTTTCCCGCTACCGAATATCCGCATGCACACACTCACACGCACCCGTACAAACGCCGGTCTTCACCAAACGTCAATCAAAAATTCAAACAAAAACACCTTTAGCGATGCAAAGTTGTTCGGGTAAACAGGTGGACAAATGTTATCACATTATGCTGTTATAATAATAATAATAATAATAATAATAATAATAATAATAATAATAATAATAATAATAATAATAATAATAATAATAATAATAATAAATTTCATTTATAAGCGCCTTTCAAAACTCTCAAGGTTACTTTTGTCACGGTTTTGCAAGGTGGTGATGGCGGGTGCAGATCCCAAAAAGCAGGCAGGAGGGAGCAGGAGGTTGTGTTTGACAAATTGTATTAATAAATTCAGCAGGAACAAAATCTAAAACATCAAAATCGTCTGAACAGAAAAAATACAAAGTATCAAAAGAAAACCAAGATTAAAAGTCCGCCAAGGTGAAACAAACACAGGCACAGCATACTATGCATACAATTGCATACAAAGCATACGTCAACAATTACCCGACACCGAATGGTCGTGCCGGGAGTCCTTTTAAGTGTCACTGATTGTAACGACCAGCACCTGTGCAGGTGCAGGCGGGGCCGACAGCGTCACCCGTTGGTCGCCAACATGATCATGACAACTTTACAGTCACAGGATACGTTTTTTTTGTGGGCGAGCAGTGGCAGCCACATGCGCCAGCGTTCACTCAACCCGAAAGTAAATCAAATAGATTGAAAGCTAATTAGCTAAGAGATCATCAATAGCTAGGTAGCTATATAGTTAGATGGCTATACAGCTATATAGCTAACAGGAAGTAACTTAAATAGATAGAAGGCTAGCTAGCTATGAGATAGCCAATATATAGCTAGGTAGATAGATAGTTGGCTAGATGGCTATACAGCTATATAGCTAACGGGAAGTAACTCAAATAGATAGAAAGCTAACAAGCTAAGAGATAGTCAATAGATAGCTAGCTAGATTGCCATATTATTCAATTATGATATTTTTTACTAGTTGGTATGATAGCATTATTAATATGAAAAGCAAATTAGTGACAGCTGATCATCAGACCAGAGTAACCACAGGGAGTGTCAAAGTTAGCATCCACGAACTCTGTGCACATATAAATCAAGCCATAGAAACACAAATATTTGATAAAGTGTATTTTTTACATGCGTAATTCGTTTTTCTCATAATTTTACATGATTTTTGGTAGTTAATTAATTTAAGCAACAAAAAACAAACAAACTGAGGAGCCATTGGGGAGCTAAAAGAGCCAGATCTTTTTAGTGAGCCGAGCCAAAAGAACCGATTCTCCGGATTCCCATCACTAATTCACACCATCGTCTTTGTCCATTCAGTGTGTGTGCGTGTTGTTTTTCACATTAGATTACATGATTCTTGGTAGTTAATTAATTTAAGCAACAAAAAAAAAAACAAACTGAGGAGCCATTTGGGAGCTAAAAGAGCCGGATCTTTTTAGTGAGCTCTGATAAGAGCCAGAATCCCATCAGTAATCAACACCGTCGTCTTTGTCCACTCATTATGTGTGTGTTTTTTTTCACATAATTTTACATGATTTTTGGTAGTTAATTAATTTAAGGCACATAAAAAACTGAGGAGCCATTTGGGAGCCATAAGAGTCGGATCTTTTTAGTGAGCCGTGCCAAAAGAACCGGTTCTCTGAAAAGAACCAGAATTCCCATCACGAGTGAACGTTGCGTGTGAATCCACTTATGGTCTGGCGGCGCGCGTGCCGGGTCATGCCGTCGCTTCCTCTTTTCTGCCGAGCGCCCGCCAAAGATTCCCCCCTGCCCGCCTCGCCGGTTCGCGTGACCACGTCGTCGAGCGGAATGCGATGGGCGCCTCGCGGCCGGCCAAAACCACGCCCACAACATCACATGACACCACAACTTTTATTGGTGTTCTTGGGCGAGTTGAACGCCGTCAATCCCGCCCGTGCCTCCGTCACAATGCGTGCGTGCGTGCGCGTGAGAGGCGCTAGCGAGCGCGCGAGCAAGCAGCGGTAGAAGAAGCCAAGTCTTGCGCGGAAAGGCGCCGCCGACGCCGCCCCCCCCCCCCCGGGGGTCCTCAGCTACGAGCGCGCGGCCCGTAGCCGGCGTCGGGCGGCGGCTGGCGGAAGACCCCGCGCAGGGCGTCCAGTTCCCGGCTGAGGTGGTCCACGCGGCGCCTGAGTCTCTCGTTGTCCGAGCTGAGCTCCAGAACCTTCTGCTGGGTCTCCATGTTGCGCAACTTCGCCTTGTCGCGACTTTTGCGCACGGCCACGTTGTTGCGCTCGCGCCTCAGCCGGTACTCGGGGCTGCTCTTGTCCACCTGCTTCTTGGCCGTCCTGGGCGGCTGCGACGCATGCGGCGGATGCGGCGCGTGCGGGCTGTGCGCCGGGGTGGGCGGCGGAGTGGGCTGGCCCGGCTGGAGGTGCACCGCCGTCTGCGCGCAGTGGGCCACTTGGTACTGCAGGTGGGGGGGCGGCGGGTAAGAATGGGCGTGGCGTCGGTAGACGGCCACGGCTGGCGGCAGCTCCTCCTCGCTGGGCTCCTTCTTGATGGGCGGCGGGCGCAGGCGCACCTGCTCGAATGGATCCAGCGCGTCCACCTTGGCAAGGACAACATGGAGCACGGTTAGGTTTTTTGTGTTTGCTCGTCTTTATCTATTAGCTATAAAACTAGCTAGCTGGTTAGCTCGCTATTTGAGTCAGGAAATATATTAGCTATCAATCTAGCTTGCTATATATGAGCTGTCTAGCTATCTATTAGCTAGCTAGCTAGCTTTCTATCTTTTTGAATTATCTAGCTATCTAGTAGATATATAGCTGGCTAGCTATTTGAGTCAGGAAACATATTAGCTATCAATCTGGCTAGCTATATATTAGCTGTCTGAGTATCAATTAGCTAGCTAGCTAGCTTTCTATCTTTTTGAGTGATCTAGTTATCTATTCGCTAGATAGCTGGCTAGCTATTTGAGTCCGGAAACATTAGCTATCGAGCTGGCTAGCTATATATTAGCTGTCTAGCTATCTATTAGCTAGCTAGCTAGCTTTCTATCTTTTTGAGTTATCTAGCTATCTATTCGCTACATGGCTGTCTCGCTATTTGAGTCATGAAACATGTTAGTTATCAATCTGGCTAGCTATATATGAGCTGTCTAGCAATCTATTAGGTAGCTAGCTAGCTTTCTATCTTTTTGAGTTATCTAGCGATCTATTAGCTATATAGCTGTCTAGCTATTTGAGTCAGGAAATATATTAGCTATCAATCTAGCTTGCTATATATGAGCTGTCTAGCTATCTATTAGCTAGCTAGCTAGCTTTCTATCTTTTTGAATTATCTAGCTTTCTATTAGCTATATAGCTGGCTAGCTATTTGAGTCAGGAATCATATTAACTATCAAGCTGGCTAGCTATATATTAGCTGTCTGAGTATCAATTAGCTAGCTAGCTAGCTTTCTATCTTTTTGAGTGATCTAGTTATCTATTCGCTAGATAGCTGGCTAGCTATTTGAGTCCGGAAACATTAGCTATCGAGCTGGCTAGCTATATATTAGCTGTCTAGCTATCTATTAGCTAGCTAGCTAGCTTTCTATCTTTTTGAGTTATCTAGCTATCTATTCGCTACATGGCTGGCTCACTATTTGAGTCATGAAACATGTTAGTTATCAATCTGGCTAGCTATATATTAGCTGTCTGAGTATCAATTAGCTAGCTAGCTAGCTTTCTATCTTTTTGAGTGATCTAGTTATCTATTCGCTAGATAGCTGGCTAGCTATTTGAGTCCGGAAACATTAGCTATGGAGCTGGCTAGCTATATATTAGCTGTCTAGCTATCTATTAGCTAGCTAGCTAGCTTTCTATCTTTTTGAGTTATCTAGCTATCTATTCGCTACATGGCTGGCTCGCTATTTGAGTCATGAAACATGTTAGTTATCAATCTGGCTAGCTATATATTAGCTGTCTGAGTATCAATTAGCTAGCTAGCTAGCTTTCTATCTTTTTGAGTGATCTAGTTATCTATTTGCTAGATAGCTGGCTAGCTATTTGAGTCCGGAAACATTAGCTATCGAGCTGGCTAGCTATATATTAGCTGTCTAGCTATCTATTAGCTAGCTAGCTAGCTTTCTATCTTTTTGAGTTATCTAGCTATCTATTCGCTACATGGCTGGCTCGCTATTTGAGTCATGAAACATGTTAGTTATCAATCTGGCTAGCTATATATGAGCTGTCTAGCAATCTATTAGGTAGCTAGCTAGCTTTCTATCTTTTTGAGTTATCTAGCTATCTATTAGCTATATAGCTGTCTAGCTATTTGAGTCAGGAAATATATTAGCTATCAATCTAGCTAGCTATATATGAGCTGTCTAGCTATCTATTAGCTAGCTAGCTAGCATTCTATCTTTTTGAGTTATTTAGCTATCTATTAGCTATATAGCTGGCTAGCTATTTGAGTCAGGAAACATATTAGCTATCTAGCTAGCTAGCGAACCATCTATTAGCTGTCTAGCTATCTATTAGCTAGATAGCTAGCTTTCTATCTTTTTGAGTTATTAAGGGTTGAGTGAACACTGGGGCATGTGGCTGCCGCTGCTCACCCACAGCAAAACTTATCCTGTGACTGTAAAAGGATCTTGAGAGATTTGAAAGGCGCTTATACATGAAATGTGTTATTATTATTATTATTATTATTATTATTATTATTATTATTATTATTATTATTATTATTAGCTATCTAGCTAGCTGGCTGGCAACCTGTTAGCTATGTATCCAGCTAGCTCACAAACAAACAAACAAACAAACAAATAAACAAACAAACAAACAAACAAACAAACAAACAAACAAAAAGGCCTTTCTGTCTTCACCAATTCATTGAACCCATTGCAGTTAACATGACGTCACATTGGCTGAGCCAGTTCGCTGGTTATCTGGCTGGCTATCTGGATAGGTGTTTGGCTGGCTACCTAACGAGCACTTTATTTGCTAGCTATTTGCTATCTGTTAGCTATGAAGCTGGCTCAATAGCTATCTAGCTAGCTATCTATTAGCTAGCTAGCTGGCTATCTATTCGCTATCTATTGGCTAGCTAGCCTACTTTCTATCTATTTGAGTTATTCCGGGTTGAGTGAATGCTGGCATATGTGGCTGCCGCTGCTCACCAACAGAAAAACTGATCATGTGACTGTAAAGTGGCCATGAGAGTTTTGAAAGGCGCTTAGAAATGAAATGCATTATTATTATTATTATTATTATTATTATTAGCGCCGTCGCATGCCCAACAGGTCCCCAAAAACGTCGCCAAGACCCACAGAATGAGCACCAGATTGCAGTAGTCCTTCTAAACAATTGCCAGCGATTGGCCAGTTTTCGACCGTCGGACGAACGCGCCCCATCGGCGCCGCTTCACTTTCGGGCCACTTGCGGGAGATTGTCTTGGATAGCTAATAGATAGCTATGGCTATATAGCTAATGCATAGCTAGCTATCTAGATAGCTGGCTGTCTGGCTGTCTCGAAGCTATCTATTGCTGATCTATTGTAATAATAATTATAATAATAATAATAATAATAATAATAATAATAATAATAATAATAATAATAATAATAATAATTGGATTGGATTTGCCTTTATTAGAAATTTACATTTCACAGCAGCAGATAATAATAATAATAATAATAATAATATTAATAATAATATTTCATTTATAAGCACCTTTCAAAACTCTCAAGGTCACTTTACAGTCACAGGATGAGCAGTGGGTGAGCAGCAGCAGCCACATGCGCTAGCGTTCACTCAACCCGAAAGTAACTCAAATAGATAGAAAGCTAGCAAGCTACCTAACAGATCGCGAATAGATAGCCAGCTAGACAGTTAGCCAACTAGCTAGATAGCCATATAGCTAATAAATATTGGCTAGCTAGCTAACAGATAGCTAATAGACAGCCAGATAGACAGTTAGCCAACTAGCTAGATAGCCATATAGATAATAAATATTGGCTAGTTAGCTAGCTTTCTATCTATTTGAGTTACGTCCGCTGCCGCTGCTCACCCGCAGGAAAAAAAACTTTTCCTGTGACTGTAAAGTGACTTTGAGAGCTTTGAAAGGCGCTTATAAATGAAATGTATTATTATTATTATTATTATTATTATTATTATTATTATTATTATTATTATTATTATTAGGCCTTTGCTTTTATTTTGAAGGAAGGGGTCGTCAATCCCCAACACCGGATGTCAACGGGTGCCCATAAACTCGCTCGCCAGTCAAAATGGACACCTCTTCAGATTTGGCTGGACGCCGCCACCTGCCACATTGCTTTTTAACCACAAGAGGGCGATCACGAGCCCTGATAAGTCGGTGGCGACGCTCTGGTTTGCTCCGAATGAAGCTGAGGCGTACATAGCGCGGCACCCATTCGGTTTTGGGCTGTGCGCAAAAGTTGCGTCAATCCGCCACGACCAGCGAGAGATGGTCAAGGCTAAAAAAACGGCCTTGTCACCAACGATTGGTCAAAATCATTCAGGAACTGATCGTCGGAATTTGGATGGTCGGAATTTGGCACCATGACGACCGAGGCCTAGTTGCTAGGTATTAGCTATCTATTCGCTAGGTATTAGCTATCTATTCGCTAAGTATTAGCAATCTTTTCGCTATGTATTAGCTATCTATTCGCACAGTATTAGCTATCTTTTCGCTAGTTATTAGCTAGCTATTCGCTAGGTATCAGCTATCTATTTGCTAGGTATTAGCTATCTATTCGCTATGTATTAGCTATCTATTCGCTAGGTATTAGCTATCTATTCGCTAGGTATTAGCTATCTACTCGCTATATATTAGCGATCTATTCGCTATGTATTAGCTATCTATTCGCACAGTATTAGCTATCTTTTCGCTAGTTATTAGCTAGCTATTCGCTAGGTATCAGCTATCTATTCGCTAGGTATTAGCTATCTATTCGCTATGTATCAGCTATCTATTCGCTAGTTATCAGCTATCTATTCACTAGGTATCAGCTATCGATTTGCTATATATTAGCTATATATTCGATAGGTATGAGCTATCTATTCGCTAGGTATTAGCTATCTATTCGCTAGGTATTGGCTATTTATTCGCTAGGTATTAGCAATCTATTTGCTAGGTATTAGCTATCTATTCGCTATATATCAGTGATCTATTCGCTAGGTATCAGCTATCTATTTGCTAGTTATCAGCAATCTATTCACTAGGTATTAGCTATCTATTCGCTAGGTATTAGCTATCTACTCGCTATATATTAGCGATCTATTCGCTAGGTATCAGCTATCTATTTGCTATATACAGTAAAGTCTCGTTATATCGATATTCAAGGGAGTCAGAAAAAATATCGATGTAACCGGGACTATCGATATATCCGACCCTGTTTGCATGTAATTTTCTCAGTGCGTGCATAGAAATAGTATCGATATAACCGGGACTATCGATATATCCGATATCGATATAACCAGACTTTACTGTATTAGCTATCTATTCGATAGGTATGAGCTATCTATTCGCTAGGTATTAGCTATCTATTCGCTAGGTATTGGCTATTTATTCGCTAGGTATTAGCAATCTATTCGCTAGGTATTAGCTATCTATACGCTATATATTAGCGATCTATTCGCTAGGTATCAGCTATCTATTTGCTAGTTATCAGCTATCTATTCACTAGATATCAGCTATCTATTCGCTAGGTATTAGCTATCTATTCGCTAGGTATTAGCTATCTATTCACTACGTATTAGCTATATTCGCTAGGTATTAGCTATCTATTCGCTAGGTATTAGCTATCTATTCACTATGTATTAGCTATATTCGCTAGGTATTAGCTATCTATTCGCTATATTTTAGCGATCTATTCACTAGGTATCAGCTATCTATTCACTAGGTATTAGCTATCTATTCGCTATGTATTAGCTATCTATTCGCTAGGTATCAGCTATCTATTTGCTATATATTAGCTATTTATTCGATAGGTATGAGCTGTCTATTTGCTAGGTATTAGCTATCTATTCGCTAGGTATTGGCTATTTATTCGCTAGGTATTAGCAATCTATTCGCTAGGTATTAGCTATCTATTCGCTATATATTAGCGATCTATTCGCTAGGTATCAGCTATCTATTTGCTAGTTATCAGCTATCTAATCACTATAGGTATCAGCTATCTATTCGCTAGGTATTAGCTATCTATTCGCTAGATATCAGATATCTATTCGGTATATATTAGCTATCTATTCACAAGGTATTAGCTATCTACTTGCTATGTATTAGCTATCTATTCGCTTGGTATCAGCTATCTATTCGCTATGTGTTAGCTATCTATTCGCTAGGTATTGGCTATTTATTTGCTAGGTGTTAGCAATCTATTCGCTGGCTATTAGCTATCTATTTGCAAGCTATTGGCTATCTATTCGCTAGCTAGCTAGCTAGCTTGCTATCTATTTGAGTTACTTCTGGGTTGAGCGAACGCTGGCCCGTCTGACTGCCGCTGCTCACCCACAGCAAAAAAACTTATCCTGTGATTGTAAAGTGACCGACCTTGAGAGTTTTCAAAGGTGCTTATAAATGAAATGGATTATTATGATTATTTTATAAAAGTGGAGGAAAAGTCGTCCAACTTTTAAGCGGGGTCGCTGTCGCTTCGCCCCCCGTTGGCTACCAACCTTGGCGTCCACCGCGGCGGCCTCCATCTTGGCGTAGGCGTGCGGCGAGGGTCCGTGCGCGTACTCGTAGGCGCGCAGCCGGGACGGGTGGTGGAAGAGCTCCGCCAGGAAGTCGTCGTTGAAGGCGGACGGGTCGATGTAGGCGCTGAGGTCCACGGACGTCTCGGCGTCCCCCATGTCGCCGCCGAGGTAGGCGGAGGGCGCCCCCGGACCCGCCGCCGACTCGTACAGCAAATTGTGGAGCTCCATTTGGCGGCTAGGCGGCCGCGCGCATGGCGTCCACCCGACACGCGGAGCGCCTCCGCCCGTGCGTGGCGTGGAAAGGCGAAGAGCGTCAGGGAGCGTCCGTCCGTCCGTCCGAGCGTGCGTCCGAGCGTCCGACGCCCGAGTCAAGCGGGGAAAGTGGCGAGGTGCTTTTATAGCGGGACGAGCCGGTGGGCGGGGACGCGCTGGGTCGTGACACCCCCGAGGCGGGCGAGCGCGTGCACGCCAGAGAGAAAGACAGAAAGAGCGCGCCTGACTCTCTGCGAACGGGGCGGACTTGGGTGGGCGCGCGAGACCCTTGACTGTGTTTGCCTCTGTGCGCCTTTTTGTCTTTTTCACGCGTGAGGCTTTTGTGTCGGGGCGCCTTTTTGTGTCTTGTGGATATCGCGTGTGCGGCTCGTGTGTACGCGCGCGTTTGTGTGCCTGCCCGTGCGTGTGTTTGAGTTGTTGATAGGGACGCGCGTGGGAGCCTTGTGGCTGTTTGCGTTCCGCCGTGTGCGTGCCTGCGTGCGTGCGTGCGTGAACCCGACAAACTGTTCGGAATGTCTTGACTTTTCACCTTCTGTGGGCCGCGTGCGCGCGCGCGCACAGCATGGTCATGACGAAAAACGTTTTTTTTGTCTAAAGTTCCATCTGTACGGAAGAAAATATATATATATACGGTTGGCAAGATTCTGACTTTATTCTCAGAAATTTGACTTTAAAGTGAGAATTTTGAGATTTCTGAGAATAACGTCAGAATTGTCATTTTAAAGTCAGAATTCTGACTTTATTCTCAGAAGATAAATTCAGAATTCTGAGAATAAAGTCATAATTCTGAGAATAAAGTCAGAATTCTGGGAATTCTGAGAATAAAATCAGAATTCTCACTTTAAAGTCAGAATTCTGACTTTATTTTCAGAATTCTTAATTTATTCTTAAAGTCAGAATTCTGATTCTGAGAATAAATTCAAAATTCTGAGAATAAAGTCAGAATTTTCACTTTAAAGTCAGAATTCTGAGAATAAAGTCCGAATTCTGACTTTAAAGTTTACTTTATGCTCAGAATTCTGATTTTGAAGTCACAATTTTGAGAATTAAGTCAGAATTCTGACTTTAAAGTCAGAATTCTGATTCTGAGAATAAATTCAGAATTATCAATTTAAAGTCAGAATTATCAATTTAAAGTAAGAATTCTCAGAATTCTTACTTTTAAGTCAGAAGTCTGAGAATAAAGTCTGAATTCTGAGAATTAAGTCAGAATTCTGAGAATAAAGTCAGAATTTTCACTTTAAATTCAGAATTCTGAGAATAAAGTCAGAATTTTCACTTTAAAGTCTGAATTCTGATACTGAGAATAAATTCAGAATTATCAATTTAAAGTCAGAATTATCAATTTAAAGTAAGAATTCTCAGAATTCTTACTTTTAAGTCAGAAGTCTGAGAATAAAGTCTGAATTCTGAGAATTAAGTCAGAATTCTGAGAATAAAGTCAGAATTTTCACTTTAAATTCAGAATTCTGAGAATAAAGTCAGAATTTTCACTTTAAAGTCTGAATTCTGAGAATAAAGTCAGAAGTCTGAGAATTCTGAGAATAAAATCAGAATTCTCACTTAAAAGTCAGAATTCTGACTTTATTCTCAGAATTCTAAATTTATTCTTAGAATTCTGACTTTAAAGTCAGAGTTTTGAGAATAAAGTCTGAATTCTGAGAATTAAGTCAGAATTTTCACTTTCAATTCAGAATTCTGAGAATAAAGTAAGAATTTTGACATTAAAGTCAGAATTCTGACTTTTAAGTGAGAATTCTGATTTTATTCTCAGAATTCTCAGACTTCTAACTTTATTCTCAGAATTCAGACATTAAAGTGAAAATTCTGACTTTATTCTCAGAATTCTGATTTTGAAGTCACAATTTTGAGAATTAAGTCAGAATTCTGACTTTAAAGTCAGAATTCTGATTCTGAGAATAAATTCAGAAATCTGAGAATAAAGTCAGAATTGTCAAGTTAAATTCAGAATTCTGAGAATAAAGTCAGAATTTTCACTTTAAAGTCAAAATTCTGAGAATAAAGTCAGAATTCTGAGAATTAAGTCAGAATTTTCACTTTAAATTCAGAATTCTGAGAATGAAGAAAAAATTTTGACATTAAAGTCAGAATTCTGAGAATAAAGCCAGAATTCTGAGAATAAAGTCAGAATTCTGACTTTTAAGTGAGAATTCTGATTTTATTCTCAGAATTCTCAGACTTCTGACTTTATTCTCAGAATTCAGACTTTAAAGTGAAAATTCTGACTTTATTCTCAGAATTCTGATTTTGAAGTCACAATTTTGAGAATTAAGTCAGAATTCTGACTTTAAAGTCAGAATTCTGATTCTGAGAATAAATTCAGAATTCTGAGAATAAAGTCAGAATTTTCAAGTTAAATTCAGAATTCTGAGAATAAAGTCAGAATTTTCACTTTAAAGTCAAAATTCTGAAAATTAAGTCAGAATTCTGACTTTAAAGTAAGAGTGAGAATCTTGTCAACCATATTTTTTTCCTTCTCAGACTTCTGACTTTATTGTCAGATTTCTGACTTTAAAGTGAGAACTCTGAGAATAAAGTGAGAATCTTGTCCACCATAATGTTTTCTTCTTCAGTGTCCCCAATCCTCTCTTCTGTCCCATCTGGTTTTGTCCAAGTTTTTGGCTTGTTTTGTTGGAGACCAAAAGTCTCGAGACACGTGGGGATTGTTTGGGCCGCCGCGCCCTCTGGCGGATCTTCGCGGAATTGAACGTGTTTTCCCACTTTGACAAAAGGCCCCCAACACCGCCGCCTTGAATTCTTCGGCAGGAGCTTGAGTCTTTGGAGGGAGAAAAGCACCCCGCTCAACATCCCGAGAAACGCCACCTTCCCCCAACCCATCAATCAAAAAGCGGGGGGCAAAAGCCCAAGGAGGGGCGGGTTCCCCCAACTACGACCGCCCCGCCCTGCACAAGTTCGCTTTGGCGGGCTCAATAAAAGGGTATGGTGGCCCAGATTTGGCCCCCGGGCCTTGACTTGGACACCTGCGCTGTAAGGGATTGGCCAGCTAGCGTAATAGAAAGAGAGCTAGCTAACTTGCTCGAGAGTAAGCGATTTCGCTCGCTAGTAAGCTAGCTCACTCGCTACTAAGCTAGCTCGCTCGATAGTTAGCTATCTCGCTCACTAGTTAGCTAGCTCGCTCGCTAGTTAGCTATCTCGCTCGCTAGTTAGCTAGCTAGCTTGCCAGATGACCTGGAATTTCACAAGTTTGATTCGCTTTGGCGGGCCCAATAAAATGATGTGGCGGGCCAGATTTGGCCCCCGGGCCTTGACTTGGACACCAGTGCTAGCGCCAATCAAAAGCACCTCAAACACTTAGTTTGTTGACATTCGGTGGAAACATCGGAAGATGAACCAAAATGGCGTTTTGGGAGCTTTTTAACTGATCAACCGAAGCGTTTCCTTTCATCTGCTGTTGGACTCGAGTCGGGGAGTCGCGTTTCGAACCCGGAAGCAGAAGATTGGAGTCACGTTACACGGACTCGCTTCAACTCCAGCCCCTCCTCTCATCGAGCGCGTGCACGAGCCGTTCTTCGCACATCTTTTACATTCCCGTCTTGTCGCGAAACGAAAAGGACCCCCTTTTCCGTGCCCGGAAGCCCGTCGTCTCGCCCAAGGTTCCGCGTCCCGGCGCACTCGTTCGTCTTTGGGACGCTTGTAGTGAGGAGTCGTTCGCGAACGAGCCGGTAACCGGATCTCCGAAGTGAACGAAAAGAGCCGGTGCTAACAAGGAGCCGGAAATGGGAGCCGACTTTTTTTGTCCTATATTACCCGCCCCCAGTCTTCCGTTAAAGCCACACGTGATTGGTCGATATCGATTGGTTGATTAAAGACACACGCAGCAGTTAGGAGAAAGGGGGTGGGGGGTTAGGGTAGACAAGTAGACAATCAGAATCAGAAAACAAATGTTATCACATTATGCTGTTATTATTATTCAGTTATTATATTTTTTACTAGTTGGTATGATAGCATTATTAATATGAAAAGCAAATTAGTGTCAGCTGATCATAGGAAGGGCATCTGACGTAAAAGCTTGGCCAAAACAAACATGTGGATCAAACCTCTAAAGACGGAGGACACTGATTTGCTGTGGCGACCCCTTGAAGGGAAAAGCCAAAAGGAAAAGAAGAAAATATAGTGTATTTTCACATAATTTTTGGGTGTTAATTAATTTCAGCAACCAAAAAAACAAACTGAGGAGCCATTTAGTGAGCCGAGCCAAAAGAACCGACTCTCTAAGAAGAGCCGGAATTCCCATCACGAGACGCTTGAACGTTTCCCGGTCTCCAAGATTACGAGCACGCGCACGCGTAAACTCGTTCCGCGGAGCTCAGGCGGCGATTGGTTCAACCACACGTCATTCGTCTCCGGGGTTGCGTCATGTCGGGCATGCTCCGTCGCGATTGGCCAAGCCGGCGGCGGCCGCCCGCGATTGGCCGACCCGAGACGTCGCCGACGCGGCCAAAGGTATTTCGCAATCGGCTCGTGTCCATGTTGGAAACCAAAACAGCGCGAGCGCGCGGCGACTTTTGGAGCCGTCAGAGCGGAAACTTGAGTCGCCACCTCGGCAGCCGTCGGCGTTTCTTCACGCCACCGTCGCCGCGAACGAGGTACGTAAGGAGGCTTTGTCGAGATGGACGCCGCTGGCGTCGGTCGGCGTCCACCTCGACAAAGACGTCGCGGGGTTGGCTCGCTTGACGCCTGTCGGCCTTGGCGGAGCCGTCGCGTCGCTCCTTTAAAGTGGACACAAAGTAGCCCGGATGAGCCGAAGGAAGCCGCTGTCGCTAGCCTCGCTAGCCGTGTTAGCCCTGCTAGCCGCGTTAGCCGAGTGTGCCCTGCCGTTTGTCCTCGTAACGCGTCTTCGATGCGTCATCGGCGTCGGCTTCCAAGTCGACGCGGAGTTCCCCGATGATGCAACGGCAGGCAAGAAGACGGCCGTCGGGAGCGTCGCGCATGCGCACGAGGTCCGCCTCCAAACGCCCCCACCGGCCTCGACGCAATAAACTCATACAAGTCAACATTGTGCAGACCCTTATTTATATCTAGCTCGCTAGCTATCTAGCTAACTATTAGTTTTCTATTAGCCAACTTTCTATCTATTGGAGTTATTCCGGGTTGAGTGAATGCTGGCTCATGTTGCTATCGATTAGCTATCGATTTTCTATCTATTAGCTTTCTAGCTAGCTAGCTATTAGTTATTTATTAGGTAGCTAGCTAACTTTCCATCTATTTGAGTTATTCCGGGTTGAGTGAACGATGGCTCGTGTTGCTATCTATTAGCTAGCTAGCTATCTATTTGCTGTCTATGAGCTAGCTAGCAGGCTATTAGTTATCTATTAGCTAGCTAGCTAACTTTCTATCTATTTGAGTTATTCCGGGTTGAGTGAACGCTGGCTCATGTTGCTATCTATTAGCTATCTAGCTATCTATCTATTAGCTATATATAGCTCGTTAGCTACAAGCTAACCCTCTATTAGTGTTCTATTAGCTAGCTAACTTTCTATCTATCGGAGTTATTCTGGGTTGAGTGAATGCTGGCTCATGTTGCTATCTATTAGCTACATAGCTAGCTAGCTATCTATTTGCTAACTATTATCTAGCTTGATATTTGCTATCTATTAGCAGGCTAGCAAGCTATTATTTTTCCATTAGCTTGCTAGCTAACTTTCTATCGATTTGAGTTCCTCCGGCTTGAGTGAATGCTGGCTCGTGTTGCTCTCTATTAGCTACTTCGCTAGTTAGCCATTTGCTATCTATTACATAGTTAGCTCGCTATTAGTTGTCTATTATCTAGCGAGCTAACTTTCTATCTTTTGAGTTATTCCGGGTTGAGTGAATGCAGGCGCATGTTGCTATCTATTAGCTACATAGCTAGATAGCTATCTATTTGCTATCTATTATCTAGCTTGATATTTGCTATCTATTAGCAGGCTAGCAAGCTATTAGTTATCTATTAGCTAGCTAGCTAACTTTCTATCTGAGTTATTCCAGGTTGAGTGAACGCTGGCTCATGTTGCTATCTATTAGTTACCTAGCTAGGTATCTATATGCTATATATTAGCTAGCTAGCTCGCTATTAGTTGTCTATTATCTAGCTAGCTAACTTTCTATCTTTTGAGTTATTCCGGGTTGAGTGAACGCTGGCTCGTGTTGCTATCTATTAGCTATCTAGCTAGCTAGTTATTTGCTATCTATTAGCTATATATAGCTCGCTAGCTATCTAGCTAACTATCTATTAGTGTGCTCTTAGCTAGCTAGCTAACTTTCTATCGATTGGAGTTGAGTGAATGCTGCATCGTGTTGTATCTATTTGCTATCTATTATCTAGCTAGATATTTGGTATGTATTAGCTGTGTTTATTAGCTAGCTGGCTAGTTTTCTATCTATTTGAGTTACTTCTGGGTCCGCGTCTGTCTGCCATAAAACATAAAAACTAATCCTGTGACTGTAATATGACCTTGAGAGTTTTGAAAGGTGCATAGAAATGACATGGATTATTATTCTTATTATTTTTATGGCGGTGGCGCGCTTTGCTCTCTGTAGCAATTGACGTTTTTTGACGCTTTATGACACTTTTTGACACTTTCTGACTCCTCCCACCAGGTTTCAAGTGAGCGGTGCACCCAAATGAGCCGCCCGTCGCAGCCTAAAGTCACGTCATCGGACCCCAGCGGCGTAAGCGTCATCATCCAGAGTCAAAGCCGCGCCACCTCGGACGCCACCCTCGCCCCGCCGCCCCAGCTGGTGCCCGCCCGCCTGTCCTCGCCCGGCAAGGCGGCCGCCCCCGGCAAGATGAAGAAGGCGACGGCCGACAAGGACAGCGACGAGTACCGTCAGCGGCGCGAGCGCAACAACCTGGCGGTGAAGAAGAGCCGTCAACGGAGCAAGCAGAAGGCCATGGACACCCAGCAGAGGGTCAACCAGCTCAAGGAGGAGAACGAGCGTCTGGAGGCCAAGATCAAGCTCCTCAGCAAGGAGCTCAGCGTGCTCAAAGACCTCTTCCTGGAGCACGCCCACAACCTGGCCGACAACGTGCAGCCTCCGCCCGGGAACCCCGACGCCGGACCCGCCCAGTAAGATTGTCCGGATTATTTTTCGGGTTCGGGACGCTTGCCTCGATTGGACTCTTTGCCCTTGCGACGCTTTCTTAGGGATGTTTGACCCCCCCACCCCCCTGCGTGACCTCCGTGACCCTTGGTCCGGGACGCTGTCTGAGGTTCTTTTGACTCTGGACGTCGGGACGGTTAAGTCCTACTCTCTGGACTTGAGGTTGAGCGTAGACGCCGGACGACGACCTTTGACCCTTGATGAATGCTCCGACCCGATTCCGGAATGAACAATGCGGATTGTCAGCTGCTGACGCGGGTCGGCGGACTCTTCCGGAATTTTTTTCCCCCCGGAAACGCCCATTCCCAATTTTTGGGCCTTTGAAGCCCCCATTGGCACTTTTGGCCTCTCGGGCTGACACTTGATGTTCTTTGGCACGGTCGCTGTTCCAAATTTCAGTTGATTAGCATGTTCTGGCTAGTTTATTAGCATGTGTTTCCCCCCCCCCGCCTGCGAATGTGCAACGTTCAATGTTGATTGGCATGAGCTTTTCCCTCGCATGGCTAACACTAAATATGATGTGCTTTGTCTTTTTTTTCCCTTCTTTTTATGGCAACGGCGCCACAAGTCGCGACTTAGCTCGCGCTAGGCGACTTAAAGGACAACCGACACCATTTTTTCGTTTCCTGACTGACATCAGAAAAACGTTTGATAGCATCTAAAATACCCAAAAAACACCAATAAAAATGACTTAGTGTCCCAAAACTGACACAAAATGAGCTTGGAACTCGGCAGATTCACAAAGTCCCGCCCCCTTGTTCGTGACGTCACGCCAGGATACTCCTTCACAAACTGCCTTGCTCCAGAATCAAAACAATGGCTTCAGAGAGTTCAGATTCGGAGAAGATGCTTTCTTATTACTCATCCAGTTCTGAATATGATTCAAATAGTTCTGAAGAGGAAAGCATACATGTTTGCAATCGATTAAAGAAGTCCTTCCGGATCAATTCGAGCCATCTGGACTCCAATGTAGCGCCCCGAAAAGATGGCGCCCAAGATGGCGCCCAAGATGGCGCCCAAGCTCCGTTGGAAATGGGCTGTTT
This sequence comes from Hippocampus bargibanti, assembly GCF_051943395.1. Classification (NCBI taxonomy): domain Eukaryota; kingdom Metazoa; phylum Chordata; class Actinopteri; order Syngnathiformes; family Syngnathidae; genus Hippocampus; species Hippocampus bargibanti. The sequence goes on along the minus strand of NC_142736.1, from coordinate 4,677,464 downwards.
TGTCTGCTGGGAATTTGTGTCAACTAGTATCAAATAGTAGTTTTGGTCCAACACACAATGATTCACCATCGCGTTATTTATGTAGTTCTCCTTCTAATTTCGCCATCAACATTGTGCTTTCAGATGAAAAAAAGTACCCAGAATGCATTGTGTGTCGCTTTCTCGGTCAGGGGCGTTCCTTCCGTGACGTCACTTCGGGCATCGTCATCAACTTGAAAACAAGACTTCATGAATATTCAGCGCGAGTCTTAAAAGGTAAAATATCGCTAGATGCGCTGGAATCTTTGTCAAATGCGCTCAGTAGAAGTGATTTGAAGTGATTTTTACAAATGATGGACGCAACTTGTCCGGAGGTGTCGGTTGTCCTTTAACTCGGTGTGCGACCGTCCACTGGACTTTGTTTGATACTGCACCCCTTGCGGATCCCCGTCAGGCTTTGGGCAAATGACATCAAATGTTATTTATTGACGCTCTTGAAAAGATGATCCGGATTTCTTGGATTTCTCCTCATTGGTCTTTTTGTGTGGAACCGAAATAAAAACCCCATTGGGTGGATTTTTGGGCAGTTGAGTCTGTTGGAATCCAGTTTCTTGCGGGACCGGAACTACTTTTTCCTGATTGGCTCGCTCGTGGTCGCATTGCGCGTGGTGGTGTTGCAAAATGGTCATTGTTGATTAAAAAATGGACGCCAGGTCGCCTCGCCATCCGGTGAGGTTGTGTATTGGGGAAAAATGGAGAACGAGGGGTTTGGATGATTTCCCACGCCGTTTCCGCTGTCGTAGGCGCCACTTTTGTAATTCATGCGAGGGAGGCCACGAAGGAAACATGCTGAAACCATTTTGGACTTCCGACTGTCCCACCTTGGAAGGGGTCTCGACTTTTCAGAGAGCCGGTTATTTTGGCCGGCTCACTAAAACGATCCGGCTCTTTTGGCTCCCAAATGGCTCCTCAGTTTGTTTTTTTGTTGCTTAAATTAATTAACTACCAAAAATCAGGTAAAATTATGTGAAAAACGAATTACTCATGTAAAAAATACACTATATCAAATATTTGTATTTATATGGCTTGATTTATATGTGCACAGAGTTCGTGAATGCTAACTTTAACTTTTCCTGTGGTTACACTGGTCTGATGATCAGCTGTCACTAATTTGATTTTCATATTAATAATGCAAAGTAATGTCGTTTATTCAATACATTGTAAAAATTAAAATTGTCAAGAGCAATACATTGGGGAGACTAAACAAATTCTCAAGAAAAGGCTATCAACATCGCAGGGCTAATACTAGTGGGCCTCAATCGGCAATACATATGCACCTAAAAGCTAGCAAGCACTCATTTGACGACAATGAGGTTAAAATCTTAAAGAAAATAGATTGTTTGAAAGCTATTTTCATAAAACAGCAAAACCCTTCACTAAATTGCCATGGTGGGGTGAGGTTCAATTTGGATCGTTCCTACAACCGACTTCTTAGGCAACATAGGCTTACTTATGCTGATGAGGCGATACCAGATCAAATGGGGCAATTAGGCCAGTCGTAGACCCCATACTCAGGCAGGACAATAGAAGTAACCAGTGTAGCCGCAGGGAGTAGTCCTCTGCTCCCCCCCAACCTGAGAGCAGGGACCAATAATAGCAGAGTCTGGCACCGCCATGTCCGGACAGTAGGGATATATATAGGGCTGACACTACCCGCAAAAGATTTTAGTTCGCTGACGAAGCATCTTGGATAAGAAGCGAAACGTCCGACACCTTCAAAAAAGTACAGATGATGGCTGAAAAAACCTTCTCATCGATGGACCACTCCTGTACGACTGAGAGCTTACACATACGCTATCATACCAACTAGTAAGAAATATAATTGAATAATAACAGCATAATGTGATAACATTTGTCCACCTGTCACCCTTCTCACTTTTGCGTGTATCTGTAATTGTCCCCTCCCTCCTCTACCACGGATATCGACCAATCACGTGTGGCTTTAACCGAAGACCGGGGGCGGGGAATGGAGGACAAAAAAGTGGCTCCCATTTTTGGCTCCTTGTTAGGAATCCGGCTCCTCTCTTTGTTCACTTCAGAGATGCGGCTCTAAGAACCGGTTCGTTCCCGAACGACACATCACTAGAAGGTACCACCACAATAAAAGCCTGCCCTTCATGGAAACGGCCAAAGAAAAAAATGGTCGAGTCGCTGTTGCCGGCTCAGGGGGCGGGGCTTGTCTTTTGCGTGCACTATCGTCCAACCCGATAAGACAACGGCTTGAGGCGCACGCTCTCTTGTTGGCGAGGTCAACCCGAGTGTGTGTTTGCCTCGTCCGCGTGCGTTCGTTGCTTCAAACGTGCCCACGGACGAGGTCACGAGGTCACGTCATATGCGCGCTTCCTTTCCTCCCCTTTCGTCTTGCCAGAAGAATGAAGGCAAATGTCACCTCGTCCGGGTGGGGAAGGGAATCCATGTTTAACCTCTCACCCGGTCCAAAGTCTAGACATAGCAGACGTCGTGTGCGGAGGTCAAAGGCCACGTCCTCAGAGTATCTCGAGCGGCCTTTGCCGTGTCTGGATTTGGAATGCCGAAAGGTCGCCATTGACGACGCCGCTGTGCGTTTGACCGAGCGCGCAGCGTCCCCTGCTGAAAATGGAAGGAAAAAAAACCGGAGTGCTTCCTTCATGCGGCGCCACGTGACCATTTTTTGGGGTGACGCCAGCGAGATTTGTCGGTTGCTCGAATGTGCAGACCGAAAGAGGCAATGCCATCAACTGACCGCCAGAGGACGCTCTCGCCTAACTTTAGATGTTGGATTTGACGCTTCCGCTCCTCAAATGCTTTTGGGAAACATTTATGATGAACATATCGATGAGTTGATCAGTACGACAGGAAATCGCTAGCCCAAATAAAACCGAACATGAATGAATGAATGGGGCGGGGGAATAGAGGACAAAAAAAGTTTTGGGCTCCCATTTCCGGCTCCTTGTTAGGAACCGGCTCGGCTTTCTTGGTTCACTTCAGCGATCCGTCTCTAAGAACCTGCTCGTTCGCGAACAACACATCACTACTATATATTAGCTATCTTGTTGGCTGGCAATCTATGAGCTATCTAGCTGGATATATTAGTTTAATAGGTGACTATTTGCTGAATAGATATATATCTATCTAGCTAGCCATCTATTAGCTATCTATTAGCTAGCTAACTTGCTTTCTATCTACTTGAGTTACTTCCGGGTTGAGTGAACGCTGGCGCGTGTGGCTGCTGCTGCTCACCCACAAAAAAACTTGAAAGGCGCTTAATAAATGTATTGTTATTATTATTATTATTATTATTATTATTATTATTATTATTATTATTATTATTATTATCTGGATGCCTATCTAGAAGCTATCTATTAGCTATCTGGCTGGCTGGCTATCTATTAGCTCGCCAGCCAGCCAGATATTTTTATTAAAACTTATTAAAACTAGCTAATTTTATTATTATTATTATTATTATTATTATTATTATTATTATTATTATTAATGTATGTGGTCGCTGCCACGTAAATTGAAGGTGATGCAAGGAGCGCAGGAAACACCCGAAAATGGATTTGATCATGATACATGCGTGTGTTTTATTGTGAAGGGACAGAACGGAAACCGATGCTCTCAATCCCTCGGGCTTGTTTTGAGCTCACTTCAATGAAGTCGGCGACAGCAGGCGTCGCGTCATTTTCCGCTTAGGGAGCTCACGCGGCGGACTCGTCGACCATGTCCGCGGTTACTTGCCGGGTCCAATTCCTGCTGGACCAGGATCCTTTCATCTGTACCAACTTTCCGGAACCTCGGCGGCCTCCTTCGCTGGACCTGGACGAAAACGCGCCGCTCAATCAACTCCTTCCGGTCGTACACAAGCTGCTGGACGCGCCCCTCAAGGTGAGCAAAGCGCAGGTGCCGGTTGGCGAAGTCGACGAAAGACGTGGTTGAGCGAGAGGCCTCGCCGCGGCCGTCACGCGCGTCCTCGTTGCGAAGAAGCCGCGGATCGTTCAATTCGGCTTCATTTCGAAATGCCTAAAATTCCTCCGCCACTTCGTTGGTGTGTCAAAACGCCAAAAAGGAGACGCTCAAGTTGACAAGAGACGATCGATCTCTTAACACACAGGTGTCCAAGTCAAGGCCCGGGGGCCAAATCTGGTCCGGTCCGCCACATCATTTTGTTTGCCAGCGAATCCAACTTGTGAAATTCCATGATGCTTGCTAAAATCCTCACCAAAATTTTATATTTTTGGATGTAAACCACAATAGCAGTCATTATCAGTCATTAGTACGTCGTCTCGATGACCCCCCCCCCACAGCATCTCATTAGCATGAGACTGAACCGCCCACTTCTATCTATTCTTCTATTCTTCACTTCTATTTAGCTGGCTACCTAGCTGGCTATCTATTTGTTATCTATTAGCTAGCTGTTTAGCTCTCTAGTTGAGTATCTATTAGGTATTTATTAGATAGCTAATCTCGCTATCCAGCTGGCTGGCTAGCTGGCTATCTATTTACTATCTATTAGCTAGCTGGAAAGCTCTCTCGCTATCTAGCTGGCTACCTAGCTGGCTATATATTAGCTAGCTGTCTAGCTCTCTAGCTGGCTATCTATTAGTTATTTATTGGCTAGCTGATCTCGCTATTTAGCTGGCTATCTATTTGCTATCTATTAGCTAGCTGGATAGCTCTCTCACTATCTAGCTAGCTACCGAGCTGCTATCTATTTGCTATCTATTATCTTGCTGGCTAGCTCTCTAGCTGGCTAGCTCTCTAGCTGGCTATCTATTAGTTATTTATTCGCTAGGTGATCTCGCTATCTAGCTGGATATCTATTTGCTATCTATTAGCTAGCTGGCTAGCCCTCTCACTAACTAGCTGGCTACATAGATGGCTATCTATTTGCTATCTATTAGCTAGCTGACTAGCTCTCTAGCTGGCTAGCTCTCTATCTTGCTATCTATTAGTTATTTATTGGATAGCTGATCTCGCTATCTAGCTGGCTATCTATTTGCTATCTATTAGGTAGCTGGCCAGCTCTCTCGCTATCTAGCTAGCTACCTAGTTGGCTATCTATTTGCTATCTATTAGCTAGCTGACTAGCTCTCTAGCCGGCGAGCTCTCTAGCTGGCTATCTATTAGTTATTTATTAGCTAGCTAATCTCGCTCTCTAGCTGGCTATCTAGCTAGCTATCTAGCTGGCTACCTTGCTACATATCTATTTGATATCTATTTGCTATCTAGCTGTCTACCTAACTAGCTATCTATTATAATAATAATACATTTTATTTCTAAGCACCTTTCAAAACACCTAAGGACACTTTACAATAAAACAATAAGTAAAATGATAAATAATAAAATAGCAGATTGAACTAGACATTGAAAGCAATTTTAAACAGATGGGTTTTGAGGTGGGTATCTGCTATCTATTAGCTACCTATCTATCTAGCTATCTATTAGTTATCTATTAGCTAATTAGCTAGCTTTCTATCTATTTGAGTTACTTCCGGGTTGAGTGAACGCTGGCGCGTGTGGCTGCCGCTGCTCACCCATAGAAAAACTTATCCTGTGACTGTAAAGTGACCTTGAGAGTTTTGAAAGGCGCTTCGAAATAAAATGTATTATTATAAGCGCCTTTCAAAACTCAAAAGGTCACTTTACAGTTACAGGATCAGTTTTTCTATGGGTGAGGAGCGGCAGCCACACGCGCCAGCGTTGACTCAACCCGGAAGTAAAGATAGAAAGCTAGCTAGCTAATAGATAGCCAATAGATAGCCAGCTAGACAGGTAGATAACTAGCTACATAACTAATAGAAAGCCAGCCAGATAGCTAGCTAGCCGGCCAGTTAGCTAATAGGTAGCAAATAGATAGCTTATAGAAAGCTTATATATAGCCAATAGATAGCCAGCTAGCCAACTAGCTATATAACTAATAGCCAGCCAGGAAGCTAGCTAGCGGACAGTTAGCTAATAGGTAGTAAATAGATAGCTAACAGATAGCCAATAGATAGCTCAGATTCTCAGTAAAATGAAACTGAAGTAAAGAAACGTGGAAAGTAACAATGCAATGTTTGCGTTGCATTGTCTGCTAAAAGTAACGGGGACTCCTCTTTCTAAGCGCCTTGCCAAACGAACATTCGTTTGCCAATTTGCATACTCGGCACGGCAGCCAATCAGAAGCCTGTTTCGTGCTTGAACAACTTTAAAAAAAAAAAAAAAAAAAAAAAGATGATTTTCAAATCAAAAGGTTGTTTTATTCAATAGAGCAAAAACTACAAACAAACCGCTACAAGCCACATACACTCCTCCTTCTAAGCTTTCAAAACTTTCAAGTACACTTTTCAGTTACCATATAGTCCGAAGCAGGAAACAGGCTTCTGATTGGCTGCCGTGCCAAGTATGCAAATTGACAAACAAACGTTCGATTGGCAATTTGCATACTATTAGCTAGCAAGCTAGCTTTCTATTGATTTAAGTTACTTCTGGGTTGAGTGAACGCTGGCGCGTGTGGCTGCCGCTGCTCACCCACAGAAAAAAAAAAATTATTATTATTATTATTATTATTATTATTATTATTATTATTATTATTATTATTATTATTATTATTATTTATAAGCGCCTTTCAAAACTCTCAAGGTCACTTTATAGTCACAGGTTAAGTTTTTCTGTGGGTGAGCAGCGTCAGCCACACGCGCCGGCGTTCACTCAACCCAGAAGTAACTCAAATAGATAGAAAAGTAGCTAGCTCGCTAGCAGATAGCTAATAGATAGCCAGCTAGATAGCTAATAGATAGCCAGCTAGATAGCGAGACAGCCAGATAGCTAATAGATAGCCAGCTAGATAGCTAGCCAGCCAGATAGCTAATAGATAGCTTCTAGCTAGCCATCTAGATAATAATAATAATAATATTAATAATCCATTTCATTTATAAGCGCCTTTCAAAACTCTCAAGGTCACTTTACAGTCACAGCTTAAGTTTTTCTGTGGGTGAGCAGCGGCAGCCATATGCGCCAGCGTTCACTCAACTCGGAAGTAACTCAAATAGATAGAAAGCTAGCTAGCTAATAGATACCTAATAGATGGCTAATAGCTAGCTAGCTAGAGAGCTAGCAAGTTGTGTTAAGTTCATTCTGTCGCCTTGTGATCTGTTACAAATAGATAGCCAGCTAACTAGTTATCGAGCTAATAGATAGCTAGCCAGCTAGCCAGCCAATAGATAGCTAATAGATAGCCAGCTAACTAGCCACCTAGCTAATAGATAGCGAGCCAGCCGGAGAGATAGCTAACAGATAGCCAGCCAGCTAGATAGCCAATAGTTAGCCAGCCAACTAGCTAGCTACTAGATAGCCAGCTGGATATATAGCTAATAGACAGCCACCCTGCCAGCTTGACAGCCAATATGTAAAAGGGTGTTTGGGTTCCAACCAGAATGCGAGCAGACCGGTCGAGTCGCGCGGGCCATCCGTGGCCACGCCCGCCCTCGCCGTATTGTATTTACACCGATTAGCGCACGTGCGCTAAAAATGATGACCATGTCGCGTTAACGTGTGTGTGTGTATGTGTGTGTGTGTGTGTGTGTGTGTGTGTGTGTGTGTGTGTGTCAGTTGGAGGAGTGCACGTTGCAGGTGTGTCCTCAGGGTAACTACTTGGACTTGGAGCTGTCTTTGGCGGAGCAGCGCGACGATCTTGAGAACTTCTACCAGGATGTGGCGTAAGAGGCCGTGGCCACGGCACCGATTGGTCGCCATCTGCACGCGGCCTTCAAATGCGAAACCGAGCCCCAAATACCAGCGTTCACTCAACCCGGAAGTAACTCAAATTGATAGAAAGCTAGCTTGCTAGCTAATAGATAGCTAATAGCTAGCTAGATAGATAGCTAGCCAGCTAGACAGCAAATAAAGAGCTAGCTAGCTGGCTAGCTAGATAGCCAGGTAGATAGCAAATAATATAATAATACATTTGATTTCTAAGCGCCTTTCAAAACTCTCAAGGTCACTATACAGTCAGAGGAAAAGTTTTTCTGTGGGTGAGCAGCGGCAGCCACACGAGCCAGCGTTCACTCAACCCGGAAGCAACTCAAATAGATCAAAAGCTAGCTTGCTAGCTAATAGATAGCTAATAGCTAGATAGATAGCTAGCTAGCCAGATAGATAGCAAATAGCTAGCCAGATAGATAGATAGATAGATAGATAGATAGCAAATAATATAATACATTTGATTTCTAAGCACCTTTCAAAACTAATAGATAGCTAATAGCGAGATAGCGAGCCAGCTAGATAGTAAACAGAGAGCTAGCTAGCTAGATAGAAAGCTAGTTCGCTAGCTAATAGCGAGGTAGCTAGTTCGCGATCTAATAGCTAGCTCGCTAGATAGCTAGCCAGCTTGATAGCAAATAGAGAGCTTCTGTTTCTATCATATTATTGTTAATTATATACTCCATTTGAAGCTACGAAAGTGTTTGTTTTCCTTCCTTCAGTGGTTTTAACTTTCGTCAGCTGGGAAGGGGAAAAAAATTGCCAGAGGTCTGACTGTGTCCAAGTCTAAGTTTGCACATTTCCATGGCCTCATCCTGGCATGGCGACGTCATGATACATTTTTAGAACGCGAGCTGCTCCCCCGGGATCGCCGCGTGCATACTCCCGGCGTGTCGGGTTGGCGCCGTTGCCTCGCACGACTCGGATTTCTTGGGGGAGAGAAACGTAAAAGTATCTCGTCATGACGTTACTGTATTTTCCGGTGTATAAGGCGCACCGGAGTATAACCCCCCCCCCCCCCATGAATGGCGCATTTTCAAACTTTTTATTTACAGACACTCCACCTACTTACAAACATTCGAGTTATGAGCAATGGTACACACGACAATTTTTGTAGGAACATGTAGTATTCTCTCCAGTAATACATGTGCATATCTTTATAGAGCATATATTTTCTGAAAAGGTTATTTTTCAGTACACACCAATACAGGTTACTTATACAAGCCTTAAACATATTTATATAAACCTTAAGCATACTTATATAAGCCTTAAACATGCATTCCGTATAAAATATAGCACTGAAGCAACTTACGAACAAATTCACCTTATAAACAACCATTCGGAACATAACTCGTTCGTAAGTTGGGGAGCGTCTGTATAAGGCACAGCGGAGTATAAATCCCCCCCCCAATGAATGGCGTATTTTCAAACTTTTTATTTACAGACACTCCCCTACTTACAAACATTCGAGTTATGAGCAATGGTACATACGACAATTTTTGTAGTAACATGTAGTATTCTTTCCAGTAATACATGTGCATATCTTTATAGAACATATATTTTATGAAATGTTTATTGTTCGGTACAAACCAATACAGGTTAGTTACACAATCCTTAAACATTTTTATATAAACCCTAAGCACACTTATATAAGCCTTAAACATGCATTCCGTATAAAATATAGCACTGAAGCAACTTACGAACAAATTCACCTTATAAACAACCATTCGGAACGTATCTCGTTCGTAAGTTGGGGAGCGTCTGTATAAGGCGCACCGGAGTATAAGCCTCCCCCCCATGAATGGCGCATTTTCAAACTTTTTATTTACAGACACTCCCCTACTTACAAACATTCGAGTTATGAGCAATGGTACATACAACAATTTTTGTAGGAACATATGGTCACCCCGGGTGTCCTCACGCACGCCATATGCCGTGTGTGTGTTTCCAGGAACGGGAAGAAGCCCCTGTTAACCCTGAGGACGCATTTGTCGGTACGGGTCCACGCCATCCTGGGTAAGTGTTGTCAGCTCCCGCGCAATCACATGAGGCGATTGGTCGCCACCCGACGCTGAGTTTCTGTACGCTTGCACCGGCGACGGGCCGGCCGGAACTCTGCTCGCAATTTGAGTCGCCATTTGTCGCAATTTGAGTTGCCCCGCCCCCTTTTTCGCCCTTAATTTGGCTCGCTTGCGCTGGACGACGGGGCGCTCGAGTTGACTTTGTCGGCCTCACTCCATTCTTCTTTTCACCCATGAGGTCACAAAGACAGATTTTGTTTTTGCTTCTTTTTGCCGATGGCGGCCATTTTTCATCTTCTTCTCCATTCAGTTTTTTTGGGGGGGAGGGGGCCGGGGGGCTTCAAATTGACTTCTTCCTTTGCCTCCTTCTTTTTTCCTTTTTGCCACTAACAGGAAATACCAGGCTAACTTTATCAGGGCTGCTTCCTGTCTCCACACAACGCTGTGTGTTTGTGTTTGTGTGTGTGTGTGTGTGTGTGTGTGTGTGTGTGTGTGTGTGTGTGTGTGTGTGTGTGTGTGTGTGTGTGTGTGTGTGTGTGTGTGTGTGTGTGTGTGTGTGTGTCAGCATCCTGTGTGACACAACACACAGTCAGCTGTTGTGAGTTGGCGTCGCAAAAGCCTTTTCCAACTTATGTCGCGATGATCACTTGCTCCCAGATGGCTGTGGGGAACAAAATGGCAGTGGGGGGGGACCTCTTTGTATTTTATGTAATAACAATAATAATAATAATAATAATAATAATAATAATAATAATAATAATATTTTTTTAGTTCTAAGCACCTTTCAATACTCTCAAGGTCACTTTACAGTTACAGGATATTTTTTTTTCTGTGGGTGAGCAGCGGCAGCCACACGCGCCAGCGTTCACTCAACCCGGAAGTAATTCAAATCAATAGACCGACAAATAAATAGAAAGCGAGCTATCTAATAGATAGCCACAATAGATAGCTAATAGATAGACAGCTAGCTAGGTAGCTAGAAGGCTGTATAACTCATAGATAGCTGGCGAGCCAGCCAGATAGCTAATAGATTGCAAGTAGATAGCCAGCTAGGTAGCTAGATAGATAGCCATCCTAATAATAATAATAATAATAATAATCCATTTCATTTATAAGCGCATTTCAAAACTGTCAAGGTTACTTTCCAGTTACATGATAATTTTTTCTCTGGGTGAGCAGCGGCAGCCACACGCGCCAGGGTTCATTCAACCCGGATGTAACGCAAATAGAATAGTAAGACAAATAGATAGAAAGCTAGCTAGCAAGCCAATAGATACTCACGCTGTTATATGCTTAGTCAACATGTGTAACTCGAATACACAATTGAAGCACAAACAAGTTATTATATATATTAACGAGTTATTTACGACTTGAAACTCCTTCACAGGAAGAACTCATTAGCCAGGTTACACATTTATCAGCTCATGGAAAAGACAAAATACCTTTGTTTTATTACTTACAGCTGTTCGTGCTCAGAACGTTCCAGGGGCGTGGTATTCTAATCAAGAAAAGTATGTTTTGTAATGTATCACTTCAATTTGCATATACAGTGAGACCTCAACTTACAAACACCTTATCTTACAAACTTTTCATCTTACAAACATCAAATTTATGAAAATTAAACCTTATAATAAGCACTATTTTCATAATACACACCCACCACGGCTGGCGGAGTGATCTTCGGCGGAAGCACACGACCGAACAGCACCAGAAGTTAAGTTACCAACAGTCCTTATGGAAGGTGACTCTCCTTCCATAAGCCATCAACGACCATCAAAAAGGTAAATAAAACTTTATTTTACAGCAGTTTATTTCTTTAATTACAGTCCTCATGTCATGCGCCTCTCTTTCCAAACAGCAATTCCCTTTGACCTTCGACCTCCAACGCCATTCCATCAAGCCATAAATGTAAATAAAGTGACTTTATGATACAATGCAGTATATTTCTTTCATTACAATACAATAGCACATTTATTATACATAGAATAAAGTATGTTGTGTGTAGTTTTAAGGCTTATTTAGTTGAAAAGTATATTTTATGGAAACCCGGGAACGGATTATTCCCATTTTAATGGTTTCCTATGGAAATTTTTTTTTGGAGATACACACTTTTCGCCTTACACACTCTGTCTGGGAACCAATTAAGTTCGTAAGTTGAAGTCTCACTGTACTCTCAATAAATAGCTTGGCAGAGGGCTGCAGAATTCAGGCGTTTGTCATGAATGGCTACGTCTCCTGCCGGCAGTAAAAAGACAATCTTTCTGGGTCCGAGCGAACATCTCTGACAACGTGAACAAACGTGAACTTCCCCGTCCGTCTTTGTCCAACAGAAAAGTTGTACAACAGCCACGGTCCGGAGCTGCGCCGCTCGCTCTTCTCGCTCAAGCAGCTGTTCCAGGTAAGGCCCCGCCCCCTCCGGCGAGGGGACGGCGCCGTGACCTTGCGGCCGTGCACCCGCAGGACGACAAGGACCTGGTTCCGGAGTTCGTGGCGTCCGAAGGACTGTCGTGCTTGGTCAAAGTCGGAGCCGAGGCCGACCACAACTACCAGAACTACATCCTCAGAGGTTTGCCGCACCCCCTTCGGCCCCCTCACGCCGCCGCCGTCTGTTCACGGCCGTCTCCGTCGCTCTGTGCTCAGCTCTGAGTCAGATCATGTTGTTCGTGGACGGCATGAACGGGGTGGTCAACCACAGCGAGACCCTGGAGTGGCTCTACGCCTTGACGGGGAGTCAGGTGAGTCGCATGTAGTGATGTGTCATTCGCGAACGAGACGGTTCTTAGAGCTGGATCTCTGAAGTGAACGAAGAGATCCGGTTCCTAATAAGGAGCCGAAAATGGGAGCTGATTTTTTTTTTTTTTTGGTCCTCTATTCCCCGTCCCCAGTCTTCGGTTAAAGCCACACGTGATTGGTCGATATCCGTGGTAGAGGAGCGAGGGGAGAATTACAGACAAACGCAGCAGTGAGGAGAAGGGGGGGGGCGTTAGGGTAGACAGGTGGACGAATTAGAATCAGAATCATCTTTATTGCCAAGTATGTAGAACACACAAGGAATTTGTTTCCGGTAGAACACGATGCACTAGTATCATCATCAAAAAATTGCCAAGAGGCACTATACAGTGCTATTTGGGTTACTGTTTAAAGAGTTGATGGCTTGGTGGAAGAAGCTGTTTAAAGGACAGCCGACACCATTTTTTGACTGACATCAGGAAAACGTTTTATAGCATCTAAAATACCCAAAACACGCAGGCTTATATTTTTAGTCCGAAAATGCACAAGATGGCGCCCAAGCTTCATTGGAAATGGGCTGATTTGTCTGCTGGGAATTTGTGTCAACTAGTATCAAATAGTTGTCTTGGTGCGACACACAACGATTCACCATCGCGTTATTTGTGTTTTCCTTCTAATTTCGCAATCAACACATATCAACACGAAGTTTCAAAACCAAACAAAGTACCGCAAAATGCATCGTGTGTCGCTTTCTCGGTCAAAGGCGTTCCAAACGTGACGTCATGTGGGGCATCGTCATCGACTCGAAAACAAGACTTCCTGAATATTCAGCGCGAGTCTTAAAAGGTAAAATATAGCTATATGCTGTGGAATTTTTTAAAAATACGCCAAGTCATTTGAAGTGATTTTACAAATTATGGACTTAACTTGTCCGGGGGCGCCCGTTGTCTTTTAAGCAAAAAAAAAAAAAAAAAAAAACTAAGGAGCAATTTGGGAGCCAAAAGAGCCGGATCTTTTTAGTGAGCCGAGCCAAAAGAACCGTCTCTCTGAAAAGAGCCGCAATTCCCATCACTAGTAGCATGTCTGCGCCGTGTCCGCTTTCAGTCTCGCCTGCTGGTCAAAACGTCCCTGAAGCTCCTCATCGTCTTTGTGGAATACAAAGAATCCAACAGCCCGCCGCTCATCCAGGCCGTTAACGCCGTGGACGGCCGCAGAGGTGGGCGCCGTCGCCGCCGCAACTCGCCCGAGCGTGACCTTTTCCGCCCTCCGCTTAGGCGCCAAGCCGTGGTCGTACGTGATGGACATCCTCCATGAGCGGACGCCATGCGACGGCGAGCTCCCGGTCTTCGCCATGACCCTGGTCAACAAAACGCTGGCGGCGCTTCCCGACCAGGATTCCTTCTACGACGTCACCGACTGCCTGGAGAGCCTCCGGATGGAGGAGGCGGTTGCCAAGGCGCTCGGCGCCGGCCTCGCCGAGCCGGACCTCAGGGCGCAGTTTGCCATTTACGAGGTACAGTGATACGTCGGTTTACGAACCCCTTGGCTTACGAACTTTTCGGTTTACGAACGTAAAATTTAAGAAAATTTTACCTTGGCATACAAACTTTTTTCGGGATACACACGGAGCTGCCACAATGACTGATCTCTAACAAGAAAATGGCAGCCGGCTTGTTTTGGTCCTCTATTTCCCGCCCCCAGTCATCGGTTAAAGCCACGTGATTGGTCAAGAATGCAGCAGTGAGGGGAGGTTGTTTAAACATTAAAGAGACAGGATGACGACAGAGAGTGACAAAATGGATGGAAAACAGTGAAATTTGGACTAGTTTCAACTTTGATAGTTCAAAGGCAGAGTGTAAGGTTAAAATTCCCATCAATCACGCTCCACAAATAACCCACACAAGCCATCTGTACATTTGATGCAAAAAGCTCTCAACCCAGCTAAACAGAACACAATTGATGAGGAACTAGGTAAAATTATCGCAGAGAAAAAAAAACACCTACAAGGGATCATTCCTCAAGATGTTAAAAGAAGAAGGCTACGTTCCTCATCAACTGTTTAATGCTGATGAAACCGGCCACTCCATTCCATCAAGCCATCAACAACCATCACAAAGGTAAATAAAACGACTTTATTATGCATTACAGTTTATTTCTTTAATTATAATACAATATCACATTTATTATACATAAGATAAGGTCTATTTTGTGTACTTTTAAGAGAAAATTAGAACATTAGAAAGTAGAAAATTATGTTTTATGGAGACCTGGGAGCGGATTATTCTCATTTTAATGGTTTCCTATGGGAAATTAATTTTTGGGATACACACTTTTTGCCTTACACATTCTGTCTGGGAACTAATTAAGTTCGTAAGCCAAGGTATCACTGTAATGGGCGCCACGTGCGGCGAGCTTTGATGGACGTGCCGGGCGCGCAGAGCGCGCTGCGTCACGAGGACGGCGACGTCCCGGACCCGTCGCCGCACGTGCGGAAAGAGCGCCGCAAGATGGCCGCCGGCGAGCAGGAAGGCCGGCGGAGTCGGCGCCCGTCCAACTCCAACGCGTCCCCCGGCTCCGTCTCAGACCCAGGAAGCCCCGCCTCCAGCCCCTCAGGGTCGCTGCGGGGCTCCCCCGTTCTGGCTCTGCCCTCACCGGCTCCGCCCTCTCCGGCTCCGCCCTCTCCTCCTCCTCCCGAGAACCCGCCCAGCCCGTAAGCGACCGTTCGCCGTCCATGTGTTGTTTTTTCCTCCGTCGGGCACGTTTGGCTTTCGCTGGCTCGCCGTCACGGCGATGGGTGTTTTCATTGTGGGCGTGGCCTCCCTTCTGGTCTTTCTTTCCTGTGCGGGCAGGGGGCGCTCTTTCCTCAGCCACCGTATGTCCTCTTTGGGGGTGAGCAGGAAGGCCCCCCGGATCTTCTCCAAGGCCGACACGCCGAGCGTCTCCCGCGGGTGAGCGCCGCGCGATTGGTCGCTCACGGACGCCCCCCTATAATAATAATAATAATCCATTTAATTTCTAATCGCCTTTCAAAACTCTCAAGGTCACTTTACAGTGACAGGATACGTTTTTCTGTGGGTGAGCAGCGGTAGCCACATGTGCCAGCGTTTACTCAACCTGGAATAACTCAAATACTGTAGATAGAAAGTTAGCTAGCTGGGTAATGGATATCTAATAGATAGCTAATAGATAACATATAGCTAGCAAATAGATAGCTAGTTAGGTAGCCAGCTAGATAGCCAGTTAGCAAATAGATATAAAATAGATATGTAGCAAGGTAGCCGGCTAGATAGCGAGCTAGCTGCTCACCCACAGAGGAACTTGTCCTGTGGCTATGGGGTGACCTTGAGAGTTTTGAAGGGCGCTTAAAAATAAAAAGTATGATTATTATTATTATTATTATTATTATTATTATTATTATCTGGCTGGCTACCTATTGGATATTGGATATGCCTTTATTAGTCTCACAGTGAAGAAATTTACATTACCTAGCTAGCTATCGATTTGCTATCTATTAGCTATCTAACTAGTTAGCTATCAATTTGCTATCTAGCTATCTAGCTATTAGTTATCTATTATTTAGCTGCTCACTTTCTATCTATTTGAGTTACTTCCGTGTTGAGTGAACGCTGGCGCATGTGGCTGCCGCTGCTCACCCACAGAAAAGCTTATCCTGTGACTGTAAAGTGACCTTGAGTTTTGAAAGGCGCTTAGAAATTAAATGGATTATTATTATTATTATTGTAGATAGCCAGCTAGATAGCAAGATTAGCTAGCCATTAATTAACTAATAGATAGCCAGCTAGAGAGCTAGCTAGCTAATAGATATCAAATAGATAGCCAGCTAGATAGCCTGGAATAACTCAAATAGATAGAAAGTTAGTTAACTGGCTAATGGATAACAAATAGCTAGCTAGATAGATAGCTAATAGATAGCATATAGATATCAAATAGCTATGTAGCAAGGTAGGCAGATGATTAGCTAGCCAATAAATAATTAACCCTTGTGCGCAGGTCGCCTGCGGATCCTTCCCGTGTCGAGCGGACGTCTTTCAAGTGAGTAGCCCGGCTCGATGGCAGATGGGCGGGGCTGGGGTTGCCGCGGCGATGGAAAAGTCCAACGCTAGTGCTAGCGCCGCTTGAAAACTTTTGTGTGCGCTCTTTCTTTCCTCCCGCAGCGATGACGATGTTTTTATCTGGTGAGTCGGCGTCTCTTCCGTGCTTTTTTCCGTCTTTTGCGACTTCCTGGTTTGCGACCGCCCTTGCGGTGTTGTTCCGAAGCGGGCCCCGTTTTTGGTGACGCGCTAATGTCCGGCGCGCGTTTCCGCAGCCTAGACCGGCGTGGCGCCGACGCGGGCGCCATCGAAGACCACAAGCCGGTTCTGAGGAGGTTTGAGTAAGTCCGGCGGGCAAAGCCGTGCATGCTGGGAGTTTCTTTGCTGTGGCTCACTTGCAGTTTGTGTTGCGGTTCCGCAAAGGGGCATCTTGCGTGTGCGTCTGTGCTGCTTCGCCGTTGGTGCTTCGTAGCAAAGGACAAATTGGGTGATGGCTAATTGTCGCTGCGCGTTTGTTGCTCCCAAAGTGATTTGGAATGGAGCACCGCCCCCCTGTCCCACTCATTGGTTCCCAAAGTAAAAGCTGGCCCCTCCCCTCCAAACGATGGGCGGGGCCCGGTCAGGCGACGGTTAACGCTCGACTCCTCCCCCCCTCCTCCCAGAGACAACTTCCTACGCAGTTTGGCCGCCACCCAGCGAGACAGGAGGCGGAGTCAACAGCCGAGCCGCACCGAGGGCTCCTGGTCCGAGGCCCCGCCCCCGGAGGAGGACCGCCGTCAAAACGGAGGACTCGCCGCCGACGGTGCCTTTGGACGACAACTTCTCACCGTGCTCGCAATGCGTTAAAAGTCCTGACCGACGTGCGTGCGTGCGGACGCAGATGCGGCTCGCGACCCCGGTGACCCCCCGAGCGACGCCCTTCCCGCCGCCATCCAACGTCAAGTCAGCACGCTGTCCGACGACAGGAAGTTCCTTCTGGATATGCTCTTCTCCAAGGCCTCCTCCCCTGACGAAGGCGCTACAGGAGACCAGCGCTCGCTGCCCGGTAAGTTAGGTAGCCATCTCGATAGCTAGTTAGCAAACAGATATCAACTAGATATGTAGCAAGGTAGCCTGTTAGATAGCTAGCTAAAAAGCAAGATTAGCTAGCCCTTAATTAACTAATAGATAGCTAGCCAGCTAGCTAATAGATAGCAAACCGGTGCCCTCTTTGTTTCCCCCCTCAGTCGACCCATCGGCGGAGGCGGAGCCAGAAGGCTCCGCCCGGGAGGCGCCGGCCAGACGGGCCGAGGATCAGCAGGTGTGTCGGGAGATCCCGGCGGACGTCGTAATGTCCCCCCCCCCCCCCCCCCCCCCCCCCCCCCCCGGCGGCCCGCCTCACGTCTTTGTGTGTGTCCAGAAGCGTTACATTCGTCAGCAGAGCAGCGTGGACGCCGAGGGTCCCGCCCGGCGGCTGGAGAGCACCCGGATGAGCCCACTGCCGGCCGGGGACGCCTGGGACCACCTCCGGCCCAGCGGCGCCAGCCTGCGGATCAAAGACTTGGACTTCTCGGACCTCCTGGACGAGGAGGACATTGACGTCCTGGACACGGACGCCTGGGACTCGGCCCCTCCGCCCGGCGTCCCGGGTGCTCCTCCCCCACCACCTCCTCCGCCGCCCCTTCCCGGCCTCCCGGGTCCCCCTCCCCCGCCGCCTCTCCCCGGCGCCTCGGTTCCTCCGCCGCCGCCGCCGCCCCTCCCCGGCGCACCGGCGCCCCCCGCTCCGCCCTCGCCGCCATCGGGGAAAAAGAAGAAGAAGACGGTCAAATTGTTCTGGCGCGAGCTGAAGCCGACGGAGGCGCCCGCCGAGTGTCGCTTCGGCCGCGGCACCGTCTGGGCCTCTCTGGACAGGGTGCAAGTGGACGCGGGGCGGCTCGAGCACCTGTTTGAGTCCAAAGCCAAAGAGGTGGCCGTCGCCAAGGTAGGCTGGCGGGCCGGAGCGACCGCCACCTCGCAGCTGGCCGGGTGGCCTGAACGCCCCGCCCCCTTTTTTGTGCCTAGAAAGCAGCTGAGACCAAGAAGTCTGAGATCCTGGTCCTGGACTCCAAGCGGAGCAACGCCATCAACATCGGGATGACGGTCCTGCCCGCCGCGCACGTCATCAAGACGGCCATCCTCAACTTTGACGAGTTTGCCGTCAGCAAGGAGGGCATCGAGGTAGGCGGCCGTCCTCTTCGCCGGTCCGCGCGACTCGCCCGGGGCCTCGCCCATCGCTCGCCCGGCCCGCTTTCCAAAGGATCGGCCCCAGCCTCTTGAAGGCAAATGCCTCTGAAACTGGGGACGACGTGTGCCTGCTTTGATTGCATCTGATGGCGCCATTTGTTATCACAGTACAGTGATACCTCGGTTTACGAACCCCTTGGCTTACAAACTTTTCGGTTTACGAACGTTAAATTTATGAAAGTTTTACCTTGGCATAAGAACTATTTTTCGGTATACACACGGAGTTGCCACAATGAGTGATGTGTCGTTCGCGAACGAGCCCGTTCTCCTCACAAGAAAATGGCAGCCGACTCTTGGTTTTGTCCTATATTCCCCGCCCCAAGTCTTCGGCTAAAGCCACGTGATTGGTCAAGAACGCTGCAGTGAGAGGGGGGGGGGGGGGTTAAACATTAAAGAGACAGGCAGACGACAGAGAGTGACAACATGGATAGAAAACAGTGACATTTGGACTGATAGTTCAATGGTAGAGTGTAGACTGCAAGGTTAAAATATCCCATCAATCTGGCTCCACAAATAACCCGCACGAGCCATCTGTACACTTGATGCAAAACGCTATCAACCCAGCTAAACATAACACAATTGATGAAGAACTAGGTAAAATGATGGCAGAGAAAGCACCGACAAGGGATCATTCCTCAAGAATGCGAAAGAAGGTTACGTTCCTCAAGTGTTCAGATGAAAGCGGACACTCCATTCCATCAAGCCATCAACGACCATCACAAAGGTCAATAAAACAACTTTATTTGTACAGTAAAGTTTATTTCTTTAATTATAATACCATAGCACATTTATGATACATAAAATAAGGTATATCTTGTGTAATTTAAGGCTTAGAAAATTAGAAAGTAGAAAATTATGTTTTATGGAGACCTGGGAACGGATTATTCCCGTTTTAATGGATTCCTATGGAAAATTTATTTTTGGGATACACACTTTTCGCCTTACACACTCTGTCTGGGAACCAATTAAGTTCGTAAGCCAAGGTATCACTGTATATTGGACTGTCTTTGTTTGCGTCCCTGGGGGGCATTAGCGGTACTGCTCTTGACTAGACCTCTGAGCCACGTTCCACAGGGCTCAATTTTGGGGCCTCTGCTATTCCACACTTCCTGCTCCCATTGGGTCCCATCTTATATTGTCCATCTACAGCACTTTGGATGCAACTTGATGATTTGGAGGCGCTCACTAAATTCAGCTGAGTTGAGAAACAGGGGGGGGGGGGGGCAGCAGCAACGCCTTGGCCTGAGGAGCCATTTGGGAGCCGAAGGAGCCGGATCTTTTTAGTGAGCCGAGCCAAAAGAACCGGCTCTCCGAAAAGAGCCGGAATTCTCATCACTAGTAAGAACCCCCCCAATGTCTAGCTACCGAGCTATCTATTAGCTGTCTAGTTCCGAGCTAATTTTGTGGCAGTTTTGGGACACTTTAAGTCATTTTTATTGGTGTTTTGCATTTGACAAAAAATATCAGCCTGCGTGTTTTGGGTATTTTAGATGCTACAAAACGTTTTTCTGATGTTAGTTAGCAAACAAAAAAAATGGTGTCGGTTGTCCTTGAAGTGGTTCCCTGCAAAGGCAAGAAATGGAAGGCAAATGAGGGGGGGGAGGGCGGGAAGGCCTGCGTGACCACACCCCCCCGAGTCGCCAGCAGAGGGAGCCAAAGGGCTCTTTCCCGGGAGCACCGTTAGAGCGGGCCTCCAGTTCCCGTTTTTGGTCGGGTTTCCCCGAGCAAAAGCCGCCTCCCCTTTCTGGATTTGCAGAAGATCCTGAGCATGACGCCCACGGAGGAGGAGAAGCGTCAGATCCAGGAGGCCCAGCTGGCCAATCCGGAGATCCCGCTGGGGCCGGCCGAGCGCTTCCTGTCCAGCCTGGCCTCCATCAGCGCCTTGACGCCTCGCCTGCAGCTCTGGTCCTTCAAGCTCAACTACGAGGCCCTGGAGAAGGTGGGGCGGGGCTCACTTTTTTAAGGGGCGGGGCCAAACGCCTCGTTGGTTCCGGCAGGAGATCGCCGAGCCGCTGTTCGACCTGAAGCTGGCCATGGAGCAACTGGCCGCCAATCCCACCTTCCGGAGGATTCTGGCCACGCTGTTGGCCATCGGCAACTTCCTCAACGGCTCCCACGTCAGCTCGCCGACGGACGCTCGCTCAGCTCGGTCCGCGCCGCTTGACCCCTCCCCCTTCCTGTGCGTGCGCGTAGGCGGCGGGTTTTGAGCTGGCCTATCTGGAGAAGGTGGCGGAGGTGAAGGACACGGTCCACCGCCAGTCTCTGCTCCATCACGCCTGCACGCTGGTCACGGAAAACCTGCCGCAATCCTCCGACGTCTACTCGGAGATCCCCGCCGTCACGCGCTCGGCTAAGGTGCCCCGTCGTTGCCTCTTTTCTCTTTCCTTTGTTGATTTTTTTTGGTTCCACTGCGCCAGTCTGTCGGGTGTTTCGGGTGCCCCCTCCTCCTTTTTCACTTCCTGTCAGGTGACGTCTCCCAGTTGCGGCCACTATCGAGCAGCGGCAGCCATACACGCCAGCGTTCACTCAACCCGGAAGTCATTCAAATAGATGGAAAGAGAGCCAGTTAGCTAATAGCTAGCTAGCTAGATAGCCATATAGCTAATAGCTAGTCATCTAATAATAATAATAATACATTTCATTTCTAATTGCCTTTCAAAACTCTCAAGGTCACTTTACAACCTGGAAGTAACTCAAATCGGTAGAAAGCTAGCTTGCTAGCTAATAGATAGCTAATAGCTAGCTAGCTAGATACCCATATAGCTAATAGCTAGTCAGCTAATAATAATAATAATAATAATCCATTTAATTTCTAAGCGCCTTTCAAAACTCTCAAGGTCACTTTACAGTCACAGGATCAGTTTTTCTGAGGGTGAGCAGCGGCAGCTATACACACCAGCGTTCACTCAACCCGGAAGTCACTCAAATAGACAGAAAGAGAACCAGTTAGCTGCTAGCTAGCTAGATACCCATATAGCTAATAGCTAGTCAGCTAACAATAATAATAATAATAATAATCCATTTCATTTCTAAGCGCCTTTCAAAACTCTCAAGGTCACTTTACAGTCACAGGATCAGTTTTTCTGTGGGTGAGCAGCGGCAGCCATACACGCCAGCGTTCACTCAACACGGAACTCACTCAAATAGATAGAAAGAGAGCCAGTTAGGTGCTAGCTAGCTAGCTAGATAGCCATATAGCTAACAACTAGTCAGCAAGATAGCCATCCAGCGAGTCAGACAGCTAATAGATAACTAGCTAGATAGCCATTCAGACAGACAATAGATAGCAAATAGCTAGCTAGCTATGAATTCACTCAACCTGGGATAGCTAATAGCTAGCAAATAGATAGCTATTAGCTAGCGAATAGATAGCTATTAGCTAGGGAACAGATAGATATTAGCCAGTGAATAGATAGCTATTAGCCAGCGAGTAGAAAGCAGGATAAGTTCTTCTGTAGCTGAGCAGCGGCAGCCACGCGCGCCAGCGTTCACTCACCCCAGAAGTAACTGAAATAGATAGAAAGCTAACTAGCTAGCTAGCTAATAGATAGATAGTAGATCTATCTATTAGCTGTCTCTTCGCTATCTAGCTTTCTATCTGACTTACTTCTGGGTTGAGTGAAGGCCTAGCTAGCTATCTGTTAGCTATCTATTAGCTAGCTCCCTTTCTATCCGAGTTGCTTCCAGGACTGTAAAGTGACCTTGAGAGTTTTGAAAGGCAATTGGAAATGAAATGAATTATTATTATTATTAGCTGACTAGCTATTAGCTATATGGGTATCTAGCTAGCTAGCTATCAGCTAACTGTCTCTCTCTGTCTATTTGAATGACTTCCAGGTTGAGTGAACGCTGGCGCATGTGGCTGCCGCTGCTCACCCACATAATAACTTATCCTGTGACTGTAAAGTGACCTTGAGAGTTTTGAAAGGCGCTTAGAAATGAAATGGATTATTATTATTATTATTATTATTATTATTATTATTATTATTATTCAATTTTCACCTTTCTTTGCTGTTTGCTTCTTTCTTTTGACTGCATCGCCCCTTTTAGTCTTTTTTCATTGAAGGTCATCTCGCTTTGAGTCACCCCTGACCCCTTCCGGCCCGCCGCCGTTCTCATTTCAAGCCATTTTGTCCTCAGGTGGACTTTGAGCTCCTGGCTGAGAATCTGGTGCAGCTGGAGAGACGTTGCAAAGCATCCTGGGAAAACCTGAAGGTGGTCTCCAAGCACGAGACCAAAAGCACTCTGAAGAACAAGATGGCCGACTTCCTGAAGGACTGCACGCAGCGGATCGTCATCCTCAAGGTGGTCCACAGGCGCGTCATCAACAGGTCAGCGTGGGGCTCATCCTGTCTCGTTGGTGGGGGGGCTCGCCTTGCGTCGGTCGGGTTGCTGTCAAGATGGCCGCCGGGCGTGGTGCGTCTTGCGTGGCAGGTTCCACTCGTTCCTGCTGTTCCTGGGTCAGCCGGCGGCGTCGGTGCGTGAAATCAAAGTCACCTCCTTCTGCCGCATCATCAGCGAGTTCTCGCTGGAGTACCGCACCACGCGAGAGAGGGTGCTGACGCTCAAGCGCAAGAGAGACAAACACCGAGAGAGGACCAAAACGCGAGGCAAGATGATCACCGAGGTAAGCGCCCGCCATCGCGAGCCCCCGCAAACCCCCGCAAGGCCCCGCGCTGACCTCGGCTTCCGTCCCGGGTCGCAGACGGAGAAGTTCTCGGGGGCGGTGCCTCCCGCCGACAGCCCCGCCCCCGTCTCTGCGGCGCTGGAGGTGGAGCCTGAGCAGGAGGTGGAGCACCACAACCTGACCCGGATGCTGACCGACGATCAACCGGCGCCCAGGCGCTCGCGCACCGCCCGCAGTAAGAACGAGTGATGTGTCGTTCGCAAACGAGCCGGTTCTTACAGCCGGCTCTTTGAAGTGAACAAAGAGAGCCGGTTCCTAACAAGGAGCCGGTAATGGGAGCCGACTTTTTTTGTCCTCTATTCCCCGTCCCCAGTCTTCGGTTAAAGCCGCACGTGATTGGTTGATATCCGTGGGAGAGGAAGGAGGGGATTTTACAACACACACAGCAGTGAGGAGGAGGGAAGGGGGTTAGGGTAATAATAATAATAATAATAATAATATTAATAATAATCATAATCATACATTTAATTTCTAAGCGCCTTTCCAAAACTCTCAAGGACACTTTACAGTCACGGGATAACACCTTTTTTTTTGGTGCGGGTGAGCAGCGGCAGCCATTCGCGCCAGCGTTCACTCTGCGCGGAAGTAACACAGCAGCAAAGTTATGAAAAGAAGAGGAATGGAAAGAAAGAAGTAGAAAGACAAAATATGGCAGAACTGTCTTCATTTATTTATAGCAATCATTTGGGGGTAATGGTTTTGACAACTTTTTTTCCAAATTCCACACCACAGTCTGTCAAAACGTGATAGCTTGCTAGCTATTTAGCTAGAAAGAGAGATGGATGGGTAGGTAGGTAGGTAGGTAGGTAGGTTGGGTAGGGTAGGGTAGGGTAACGTAGGGTAGGATAGGATGGGACTGGATGGAATTGGATTGGATTGGATAAAATTGGATTGGATTGGATACAATTGGATTGGATAGGATAGGATTGGTTAGGATAGGATAGGATAGGATAGGATTGGATTACATTGGATTGGATAGGATAGGATTGGATTGGTTAAAATTTGGATTGGATAGGATCGGATTGGATAAAAATTGGATTGGATTGGATTGATAGGATAGGATTGGATAAAATTGGATTGGATTGGATTGGATAGGATAGGATTGGATAAAATTGGATTACATTGGATAGGATTGGATTGGATAAAATTGGATTGGATTGGATTGGATAGGATAGGATTGGATTGGATAAAATTGGATTGGATAGGATAGGATTGGATTGGATTACATTGGATTGGATAGGATAGGATTGGATTGGTTAAAATTGGATTGGATAAAATTGGATTGGATTGGATTGATAGGATAGGATTGGATAAAATTGGATTGGATTGGATTGGATAGGATAGGATTGGATAAAATTGGATTACATTGGATAGGATTGGATTGGATAAAATTGGATTGGATTGGATAGGATAGGATTGGATAAAATTGGATAGGATAGGATGGATTGGATTGGATTGGATAGGATAGGATAGGATAGGATAGGATAGGATAGGATAGGATTGGATTGGATAGGATTGGATTGGATAGGATTGGATTGGATAGGATAGGATAGGATTGGATTGGATAAAATTGGATTGGATAGGATAGGATTGGATAAAATTGGATAGGATAGGATTGGTTAGGATTGGATTACATTGGATTGGATAGGATTGGATATGATTGGACAGGATAGGATAGGATTGGATTACTTTGGATAGGATAGGATTGGATAGGATAGGATTAGATAGATAACTATTTAGACAGGTGGACAAAAAGAGCCGCACCGAAAAGAGCCGCAATTCCCATCACTAGTAAGAACCCACACAATGTCCCCGCCAGCCGCCCGTCGACCTGGCGCGCTCGACCCGCGAGACGCTAACGGCGAGAACGCCACGATCGTCGCCCCCTTCCACGTCTGTGTTTTCCTCTCCCCTCGGCGAGTGTGGGCTTTGCGGGGTCTCTGACTGCTGTTTGCCGGCACGCGGCAGGTTCTGCGGGGGCGGGCCGCCCGAGGCCGTCTTCTCCGGCGCCGGCGCCTCAGGACGACGACACGCCGGACGACATCATGGAGCGGCTGGTCAAGTCGGTCACCCGAAACCCCTCGGCCAGGACGTCCAGTCCCAAAGCCCGAAAGCGATCCCGACTCAACAGGAAGTCCAGTAAGCGTGCCGATGACGCGGGGCGGGATTGGGGGAGGGGCTTCACCAGCGTTTCCACGAGCGTTTCTTGGTCCTCTGCCGCCGAGGTCATCGCGTGCGCTCTGGTCGCCATGTTTGCGCTCGGTTGCTGTTGCGGTCACAACGCGCGAGGCGCTAATCCGCTACCCTCACTGATAGCCATCGTCGGCTTAGCGACTTGTTGCCGGGGACATCGCGGCGGCCATCTCGGCTGCCGCCTGTTTGATGACAAAACTTGCGGAGCGACGGCGGCGAGGGTCGCGCGGGGTTGATTTGTGGACGCTTTGTTTCTCAAATCATGTTTGTACTCCACCACGGTGAAAATTACCCGGCATGAAAATTCCCAGACGATTCCAACTCGGCGAGCGCGGCGCTCATTCGTATGCTAGCCGCGTTTCATGTGCGTTTCATGTGCGTTTGATGTGCGTTTCACTGGCGTTTGATGGGCGTTTGGTGGGCGTTCGACGGGCGTTCGACAGCCGTTCGACGGGCGTTCGACGGGCGTTCGACGGGCGTTTGACGGGCGTTTGATGGGCGATTGACGGGCGCTTCGTGGGTGTTCGACGTGCGTTTGACCGGCGTTCAAAGGGCGTTCAAAGGGCCTTCGACGGGCCTTCGACGGGCATTCGACGGGCGTTTCACGAGCGTTTCATGGGCGTTTCACGGGCGTTTGATGGGCATTTGACGGCCGTTTGACGGCGCTTCGTTGGTGTTCGACGTGCGTTCGACGTGCGTTTGACCGGCGTTCGACGTGCGCTTGACCGGCGTTTGACCGGCGTTCAAAGGGCCTTCGACGGGCCTTCGACGGGCCTTCGACGGGCATTCGACGGGCGTTTCACGGGCGTTTCATGGGCGTTTCACGGGGCGTTTCGGCGGGCGTTTCGGCGGGCGTTTCGTCGGGCGTTTCACGGGCATTTGACGTGTGTTCGATGTGCATTCGACACATTTGACGTGCATTTGATGGGTGTGCGCAGTGAGGAGGACCCTGAAGAGCGGCGTCAGCATGGACGTGGTCCAGGCTTTGGGTCTCAACAGGAGCGGCGAGGACGTTTGACGCCAGACCGCCGCCTCGCCACTTCATCCCAAAGTGGCTTATTTTCCCCCTGCGCTCAGGCGGCAAGAATGAATTGAACAAGCTGGAAATGACACTTTGGCCCCCAACCGCCTCCGTGTTGTTTTCCTCCCCGCTAAGTCACCGCTAAGCTGATGCTACACTGCTGTGTGTATGTCTGCCTGTGTGTTTGTGTGCTCACACAAATTACGCAACACCTTTTTGGGCAGGGTGGGGGCACTTTTCACTTCCAGCATCAAATAACTTTTTATAATAAAAATAATAATAATAAATGTCATTTCTAAGCGCCTTTCAAAACTCTCAAGGTCACTTTACAGTCACAGGATCAGTTTTTCTGTGGGTGAGCAGGGGCAGCCACACGCGCCGGCGTTTACTCAACCCGGCAGTAACTCAAATCGATAGAAAGCTAGCTAGCTAATAGATAGCTACTGATAGCTATTCGCTAGCTAGCGAGATCGCTTGCTAGATAGCTAATAGATAACCAGCTAGCTGGCCAAAAACCCAGATAGATAGCTAAGAGATAGATATCCAGCTAATAGATAGCTCGGCAGCTAGACATTGGGTGGGTTCTTACTAGTGATGGGAATTCCGGCTCTTTTCGGAGAGCCGGTTATTTTGGCTCGGCTCACAAAAAAGATCCGGCTCCTTCGGCTCCCAAATGACTCCTTAGTTTTTTTTTTTTTTTTTTTTTTTTTTTTTTTTTTTTTTTTTTTTTTGCTTAAAGGACAACTGACACCATTTTTTTCTTTTGCTAACTGACATCAGGAAAACGTTTTATAGCATCTAAAATACCCAAAACACGCAGCCTGATATTTTTAGTCAAATGCAAAACACCAATAAAAATGACTTCAAGTGTCCCAAAACTGCCACAAAATGAGCTCGGAACAGATTCAGAAAGTCCCGCCCCCTTGTTCGTGACGTCACGCTAGGATACTCCTTCACAAACTGCCTTGCTCCAGAATCAAAACAATGGCTTCAGACTGTTCAGATTCAGAGAATATGCTTTCTTGTTACACATCCAGTTATGAATATGATTCAAATAGTTCTGAAGAGGAAAGCATACATGTTTGCAATCGATTAAAGAAGTCCTTCCGTATCAATTCGAGCCATCTGGACTCCAATGTAGCGCCCAGAAAATGTATCTAGTGCGTCGCCAGCGTGCGTCTGCGCGCTGAAGGTCAGGCGGCGACAAAGCGCTTGCAAAGTCTCCAATCGTCGTCGTCCGTGACGTCACCAAGTGAGCTCTGTCCGGCCCATGTGGTGGCCCCGCCTCTTGCCCCGCCTCTCCTTAGCCTTAATAAGAGGCGGCGGGACGTCCCGACTCGGCGGGAACATGCCTGCTCCCGTGCCTGCGCCTGTCACGGCGCTGCTGCCCTTGCTCCTTCCGCTCCTGCTGCCGGCGCTCGCGGTTTCCGGAACCGCCGTCGGCCTCCCGGGCTCGCCCGCCCCAGTTGAGGAGGACCACGGCGGCGGGGGGTACCGTGTGGTCCAGTGGGAATGGGCCTACGTGCAGACCCCGTACGTCATCGCCGTGTGGCTACTGGTGGCCAGCGTGGCCAAGATCCGTGAGTACGCAGCGCAAAGGTCCCGATCGAAATGGCTAGAGGTGGAGGGATAATAATAATAGTAATACAGTGATACCTTGGCTTATGAACTTAATTGGTTTCCAGACAGAGTGTGTAAGGCAAAAAAGTGTGTATCCTAAAAATTAATTTCCAATAGGAAACCATTAAAATGAGAATAATCCGTTCCCAGGTCCCCATAAAACATAATTTTCTACTTTCTAATTTTCTAAGCCTTCAAACTACACAAATTGTACCTTTTTTATTTTTTATGTATCATAAATGTGCTATGGTATTATAATTAAAGAAATAAACTGTACTGTATAATAAAGTTGTTTTATTGACCTGTGATGATCGTTGATGGAATGGAGTGGCCGCTTTCATCAGCATTAAACACTTGATGAGGAACGTAACCTACTTCTTTCACCACCATGCTTGTCTGTGACTGTAAAGTTGTTCGCGAACGAGCTCGTTCTCCGAACAAGAAAATGGCAGCCGGCTTGTTTTGGTCCTCTATTCCCCACCCCCAGTCTTCGGTTAAAGCCACGTGATTGGTCAAGAACGCAGCAGTGAGGGGGGGGGGGGGTGGTTTAAACATTAAAGAGACAAAATGGATAGAAAACAGTGAAATTTGGACTCGTTTCAGCTTTGATAGTTCAAAGGCAGAGTGCAGACTGCAAGGTTAAAATTCCCATCAATCAGGCTCCACAAATAACCCGCACAAGCCATCTGGACACTTGATGCAAAAAGCAATCAACCCAGCTAAACATAACACCATTAATGAGGAACTAGGTAAAATTATGGCAGAGAAAGCACCTACAAGGGATCATTCCTCAAGATGGTGATAGAAGAAGGTTGCGTTCTTCATCAAGTGTTTAATGCTGATGAAAGCGGCCACTCCATTCCATCAAGCTATCAACGACCATCACAAAGGTAAATAAAACGACTTTATTATAAAGTACAGTTTATTTCTTTAATTATAATTCAATAGCACATTTATTATACATAAAATAATGTATATTTTGTGTCGTTTTAAGGCTTATTTAGATGAAAATTATATTTTATGGCAACCTGGGAACGAATTATTCTCATTTTAATGGTTTCCCATGGGAAATTAATTTTTGAGATACACACTTTTCGCCTGACACACTCTATCTGGGAACCAATTAAGTTCGTAAGCCAAGGTATCACTGTATAAAGAAGAATTTTAAAGTTGATGCGTCACGTTTCTTGCCGCGGGCGGGCTAACTGTTCTGGGCTCAAAGCGGGCCACCTCGAGGTGGTCCGTAAGAAGGCGTCCGATTTGAAGATGGCGTCCAATTGTGACTTTTCTTGCTGGACGTGCGTCAGTTTTCCAGCTGTGTCAGCGCTTCACGGCGGTGGTGCCCGAGAGCTGCCTGCTGATCCTGCTGGGCCTGGCGCTGGGCGGCCTGGTCCTGCTGGCCAGCCAGCGGCAGCCGTACCAGCTGGAGCCCGCCCTCTTCTTCCTCTTCCTGCTGCCCACCATCGTGGGCGACGCCGGCTACTTTATGCCCGCCCGCCTCTTCTTCGACAACCTGGGCGCCATCCTCACGTACGCCGTGGCGGGAACGCTGTGGAACGCCTTCTGCACCGGTTTGGGCCTTTACGGCGCCAGCCTAGCGGGAGTGATCGGTGAGCTCGCCTGCCGCCGGCGCCGTCACCGCCGCCCACGTGCCCGTTCCCAGCGTCTCTGCTCGCCTTCTCAGACGGGCGCGTGCAGGCGGGCCTGATGGACTTCCTGCTGTTCGGAGCGCTGATCTCGGCCGTGGACCCGGTGGCCGTCTTGGCCGTGTTTGAGGAGGTCCACGTCAACGACACGCTCTTCATCATTGTCTTCGGGGAGTCGCTGCTCAACGACGCCGTCACCGTGGTGATCGCACGCACATGCCAACACAGTGTCTGAAACTCATGTCAAAAAGTTAGCGGACACCAGGGCAGACAACTCTGAAAAGTTGCCTGCCCAATTTTTCAAAACTTGAAACACAATAAGACGATTACTTGTATTGTACTGACTGATTACTTCTATTGTCCTGCTTGAGTATGGGGTCTACGACTGGCCTGATTGCCCCATTTGCTCTGGTATCACCTCATCAGCATAACTGAGCCTATGTTGCCTAAGAAGTCTCTTGTAGGAACGATCCAAACTGAACCTCACCCCACCATGGCGATTTAGTGAAGGGTTTTGCTGTTTTATGAAAATAGCTTATTCTACTCCCCTTTCTAACCATCTAAGATTTTATCCTCATTGTCGTCAAATGAGTGCTTGCTAGCTTTTAGGTGCATTTGTACTGCAGATTGATGCCCACTAGTATTATACTCAAAATTCTCAAAAAAAGACTTTATCAACATCGCAGGGATAATACTGGTTCAATTTTGATCATACTTATAAAAGACTTCTTAGGCAACATAGACTTAGTTATGCTGATGAGGTGATACCAGGGCAAATGGGGCAATCAGGCAAGTCGTAGACCCCATACTCAGGCAGGACAACAGAAGTAATCAGTCAGGACGATACAAGTAATCAGTGTAGTCGCAGGGAGTAGTGCTCTACTCCCCCCAATCTGAGATCTGGGACCAATCATAGCAGAGTCTGGCACCACCACGTCTGGACAGTAGGGATATAGATATAGGGCCAAAACTACCAGCAAAAGATTTTCGTTGGCTGACGAAGCCTCTTGGATAAGAAGCGAAATGTCTGTCACCTTCAAAGAAGTACAGATGACTGCTGAAGAAACCTTTGCATCGATGTTGCAAAGTATTAAGGATTTATTTTTAATTAAGAAGGATGTAAATACCACAAATGCTCCGTTTGCTTTATTGAAGAAAGCAAACGTTTGATTTGAAAAAAATACATTTCGTTTCGGGCGGAGACGTTTTGTAAGTTATACACCCTACGTAAAAGTTGCACGCCCTGGGCGTCAGGGCACACGTTATTTCAGACACTGCGCCAACATCAAAGCGGGTTCCTCCGTCTCCTTTAAAGGCACAATTCTCGCCGCCGTGACCTTTCCGTCAGCGAATCCCGGCGACCAGCGACGAGGGCCAGGAATGCCCCAGGACGCTTTGTTGAGCCTCGGCCGACATACTCATTAGTGCTGACCATAACTTCTCCCCCCCTGAGATGGCGTGCACCCCCCTCGGCGGAATCAGAATCAGAAAACCTTTAAAGAACAACCGACATCACGTTTTTGTTTCCTAACTGACATCATAAAAATGTTTTATAGCATCTAAAATACCCAAAACACGCAGTATGATATTTTTAGTCAAATGCAAAATACCAATAAAAATGACTTGAAGTGTCCAAAATCTGCAGAAAAATGAACCCGGAAGTGGCCAGTTTCAAAAGGTCCCGCCCCCTTGTTTGTGATGTCACCCCAAGACGTCTTGCCTTGCTGGAGAATCAAAACAATGGCTTCAGATTCGGAGAATATGCTTTCTTGTTACACCTCCAGTTATGAATATGATTCATATAGTTCTGAAGAGGAAAGCATACATGTTTGGAATTGATTCGAGAATTTATTCCGTGCCATTTTGAGGCAATAAGGGGGGGGGGGGGGGGTGTTGCACCAAAAAGAGGCAGAAAATGGCGACAAAGCATCGTGTAAGGAATTAACCAGCCCGTTTCCACAGGCTGATTAATTCCTTACACAGAGCTTTGTCGCCTTCTTCTGCCTCTTTTTGGTGCAACATGAAGTTTTCAGAACAAACAAGTACAGCAAAATGAATTGACGTGATGGAAGGACTGCTACAATGTGTCCTTTTTTCGGTCAGGGGCGTTCCTTCAGTGACGTAACGTGAGGACCCGTCACCAACTCAAAAACAAGACTTCCGTAATATTCAGCGCGAGTCTTAAAACGTAAAATATAGCTATATGCGGTGGAATCTTTGTAAAATCCGCTCAGTAGAAGTCATTTGAAGCCATTTTACAAATTATGGACACAACTTGTCCGGAGACGTCGGTTGTCCTTTAAAGGTCCCACAATGGGGAAATTTGCAGTCCAGAGCAACAATTTGAAAGGGGATGGGGGGGGGGGGGGGGGTGAAAGGATAGAAAACAAGATATTCTACGCATAGTGAAATAAAAATGTCAGTAGACTGAGATGTATACTATAAACGTGCAAAACCGTTTCATAATAAACTGTACATAGTGCAAGTATCAAGAAAGGTATATTGATATATGTAACTGTATTGCATCAACCCATATTTACAGTACAAGAGTCCAGATGTTTTGGTCACATGTGATTATTGAGAATTGAGAAGCCTGACAGCAGTCAGTAGGAACGGGCGGCGGTACCTCTCCTTCTTGCAGCACGGGTGTAACAGTCTCTGGCTGAAGAACGTCTGTGTAAGCTCACAGTCGTAAATAATACTTTATCAACGTCGCATGGGGGCCTCAATCTGCAGTACATATGTACCTAAAAGCTAGCAACCACCCATTTGACGACAATGAGGTTAAAATCTTAGCGAAACAAAACAGATGCTTTGAAAGGGGAGTAAAAGAAGCTATTTTCATGAAACAGCAAAACCCTTCACTAAATCACCTTGGTGGGGTGAGGTTCAATTTGGATCATACCTACAACTGACTTCTTAGGCAACACAGGCTCAGTTATGCTGATGAGGTGATACCAGATCAAATGGGGCAATCAGGCCAGTTTTAGACCCATACTCAAGCAGGACAATAGAAGTAATCAGTCAGGACAATAGTAGTAATCAGTTTCGCCGCAGGGAGTAGTCCTCTTCTCCCCCCAACATGGACCAGAGAGTCCAGCGAGCAGCCCAGGACAGAACTGGCCCTCTTGACCAGGTGCCCCAGTCTTTTCCTGTCCCGGGTGGTGATGCTGCCTGACCAGCAGACAATTCCATAGTGGATGGCTGAAGCCACCACAGAGTCATAGAAAGTCTTTAGGAGTGACCCCTGACCCCCAAAAGACCTCAACGCCAAACGCTTTTGTCCGATGGAGCCACTTGAAATGAAAGTTTGGAGCAGATTAGCCAAAAGCGCTAATGTTCATCAGAACTCGGAATCTGAGTTTATCCCGCCGGCAACCGAGCGCCTTTCGGTCGGCGCGTTTCCGAGCCAATTTGCCAGATTTTGACGTCTGGCGCCCGTCCGCCGTCTCTTTGTGCGTTTCAGGTGCTGTACAAGGTTTACATTTCCTTTGTGGAAGTCGGAGTGGAGAACGTGCAGACGGCCGATTACTTCAAAGGAATCGGTGAGATGGAATAAAGAGCCAAAATGGCGCCCCCGGAGGAGTTGGACCGATTTTTAAAAAATCGTTTCCGACCGTCAGCCTCCTTCCTGGTGGTCAGCGTGGGCGGGACCTTGGTGGGTCTGGTTTTCGCCGTCCTTCTCAGCTTCATCACGCGCTTCACGAAGAAAGTTCGGATCATCGAGCCGCTCTTTGTCTTCCTGATGGTCTACCTGGCGTACCTCACCGCCGAACTCTGCTCGCTCTCCGCCATCTTGTCGTAAGTCGCCGACATCCGGCTCGCCTTCCATGTTCTCCTTTTCCAAAACCGAAAACGCGGACGTGACGCGCTCGCTTGGCTGGTCTGCGTGCTTCAGGATGACCTTCTGCGGGATGGGCGCCAACAAGTACGTGGAGGCCAACATCTCGCAGAAGTCTCGGACCACCGTCAAGTACACCATGAAAACCTTGGCCAGCATCGCCGAGACCCTCATCTTCATCTTCCTCGGCATCTCCGCCGTCGACAAGTCCAAGTGGGCCTGGGACGCGGGCCTGGTGGCCTGCACCCTGGTCTTCATCTTCATCTTCAGGGCTGCGGGTCAGTGGTGCCCCCCGCCAACAAACCGGTCAGGACGGGAACAAAAATTCCAAGCGGCGACTTGGCGTGTCTTCAGGCGTGGTGGGTCAAACCTGGATCCTGAACCGCTTCCGTCTGGTCCCGCTGGACAAGATGGACCAAGTGGTGATGTCCTACGGTGGCCTGCGGGGGGCGGTGGCCTTCGCGCTGGTGGTCCTGCTGGACGGCAACCGCGTCAAGGCCAAAGATTATTTTGTGGCCACCACCATCGTGGTGGTCTTCTTCACCGTCATATTCCAGGTACCCTGACGCCACACTCGCTGAGCCAGGTAGCGTGCTAACCAGCTAAGTCGCTCACAAAAGGGACACGTCCGTAGATCGAACATGGGAAGCCGGATGCCAGGGGGGGTACCAGTGGCCTTCTGCTTTTTTGCCCTTTTCTAAATCTGCATGTGTTTGTGTGCACGCCCGCGACAGGGCTTGACCATCAAGCCGCTGGTCAAGTGGCTGAAAGTTCCTCGCTCCACCAGCAGGAAGCCCACCATCAACGAGGAGATACACGAGAGGGTCAGTACGCCACTTCCATTGTCTTTAGAGAGTCGTGGCGGAAAAGTAGTCAGGTACAGTGATACCTTGGCTTACGAACTTAATTGATTCCCAGGAGAGTGTGTAAGGCGAAAAGTGTGTATCCCCAAAAATAATTTCCCATAAGAAACCATTAAAATGAGAATAATCCGTTCCCAGGTCCCCATAAAACATAATTTTCTACTTTCTAATTTTCTAAGCCTTTCAAACTGCACAAAATATACCTTACAGTAATGTCTCGTTACATCGATATCGGTTATATCGATAGTACCGCTTATTACGATACTATTTCTATGAACGCAAGGAGAACATTACATGCGCGCAGGATCGGATATACCGATAGTCCGGTTATATCGATATTTTTTCCGACTCCCCAGAATATCGATATAACAAGACTTTACTGTATTTGATCTATACTAAATGTTTATTATAATTAAAGAAATCAACTGTACTATATAATAAAGTTGTTTTATTGACCTTTGTGATGGTCGTTGATGGCTTGATGGAATGGAGTGGCCGCTTTCATCAGCATTAAACACTTGATGAGGAACGTGACCTTCTTTCACCATCTTCAGGAATGATCCCTTGTAGGTGCTTTCTATGCGAACATTTTACCTTGTTCCTCATCAATTGTGTTCTGTTTAGCTCAGTTGATAGCTTTTTGTATCAAGTGTACAGATGGCTTGTGCGGGTTATTTGTGAAGCCTGATTGATGGGATATTTTAACCTTGCAGTCTACACTCTGCTTTTGAACTATCAAAGTTGATATCCATTTTGTCATTCTCTGTCGTCTCCTGTCTCTTTAATATTTAAACCACCTCCCCTCACTGCTGTGTTTTTGACCAATGACGTCAAAGTTCAAAAAGTATCAAAGTATCAAAGTATCAATGTTGAAACAAGTCCAAATTTCACAGTTTTCTATCCATTTTATCACTCTCTCTTTATCGTCTGCCTGTCTATTTAATGTTTAACCACCCCCGCCTCATTGCTGCGTTCTTGACCAATCACATCGCTTCAACCGAAGACTGGGGGCGGGGAATAGAGGACAAAAAAAAAGGCGGGTGCCATTTTCCTTTTTGAAGAACGGCCTCACTCTCTCTCTGTATGGAACCCCCCCCCCCTCACTGCTGCGTTCTTGACCAATCACGTGGCTTTAACCAAAGACTGGAGGCGGGGCATCGAGGACAAAAACAGTCAGCTGCCATTTTCTTGTTAGGAGAACGGGCTCGTTCGCCAACGACACATCACTCATTGTGGCGATCCGTGTGTATCCCAAAAAATAGTTCGTATGCCAAGGTAAAATTTTCATAAACGTAACGTTCGTAAACTGGAAAGTTTGTAAGCCAAGGGATTCGTAAACCGGAGTATCACTGTACGTGCGACCCCCAACCACCTCCCACCCGCACATCCCCCGCGCAGGCCTTTGACCACATCCTGACGGCAGTGGAGGACATCGCGGGGCTCCAGGGTTATCACCACTGGCGGGACAAGTGAGTGAGACCGCGTGAGGCGGCGCCGTCGCGGATGCCTCACCCATGTCATCGGCAGATGGGAGCAGTTCGACAAGAACCACCTGAGTAAGCTTCTGCTGCGCAAGTCGGAGTACAGGAAGAGCGAGCTGTGGGAGGCGTACCAGAAGATCAACATCCGGGACGCCATCAGCCTCATCGACCAGGTGGGCAGGAGCCCCCCCAGTGCCGACGTTCTGAGCCGGGACAGAGTCTCGCTGCCCTCCATGAGCGGCGACGCTTCCTTCGGCGTCGCCAAGTACCTGTGAGCCCCCGACCGTCTCCGCGGTCAAAATAATAATACATGTCATTTATAAGCGCCTTTCAAAACTCTCAAGGTCACTTTACAGTCAGAGAATACAGTTTTTCTGCGAGTGAGCAGCGGCAGTGACACGCGCCAGCGTTCACTCAACCCAGAAGTATCTCAAATAGATAGAAAGCTAGCGAGCTAGCCAGCCAATTGATAGCCAAATACTACCTAGTGAGATAGCTAGCCAGCTTGAGAGTGAATAGCTAGCTAGCCAACCAGATAGCTAATAGATAGCAAATAGCTAGCTGGCAGCCAGATAGCTAATAGATAGCAAATTGCTTGCAAATTTATAAGCGCCTTTCAAAACTCTCAAGGTCACTTTACAGTCACATGATAAAGTTTTTCTGAGAGTGAGCAGCGACACGCGCCAGCGTTCACTCAACACGGAAGTAACTCAAATAGATAGAAAGCTAGCTAGTTAGCAGACAGCTCGAGAGTGAATAGCTTGCTAGCCAGATAGCTAGCTAGCCAACCAGATAGCTAATATATAGCAAATAGATAGCTGGCCAGCCAGATAGCTACTAGATAGCAAATTGCTAGCAAATTTATAAGCGCCTTTCAAAACTCTCAAGGTCACTTTACAGTCACAGGATAAAGTTTTTCTGTGGGTGAGCAGCGGCAGCCACACGCGCCAGCATTCACTAAACCCAGAAGTAACTCAAATAGATAGAAAGCTAGCTAGCTAGCCAGCCAATTGATAGGCAAATGATACCTAGCTAGACAGCCAGCCAGCTCGAGAGTGAATAGCTAGCTAGCCAGATACCTAGCTAGCCATCCAGATAGCTAATAGATAGCAAATTACGAGCAAATTTATAAGCGCCTTTCAAAACTCTCAAGCTCCCTCTATAGTCGCACGAGAAGTTTTTCTGTGGGTGAGCAGTGGCAGCCACACGCATTCACTCAACCCGGAAGTAACTGAAATAGATAGAAAGCTAGCTAGCTAATAGATACCTGATAGAAAGCGCCCATCCTGACGTTAGCTTGACGCACGCTTGCTTTTTCAGGCGAGAGAACGGCAGCGGCGTGCGTTTGGACCTTCAGGTCATCCACGACGTTCCCGGCGGCAAGCTGGAGGAGGACATGGAGACGCATCACTTCCTGGCGGAAAACCTCTATAAGCCCAGGAAGCGGGTAAGGCCCGAAGAGCACGCGCGGCGCTCAAATCGGCGCACGTGACGCGCGGCCTGTCGGGGCAGTACCAGTCGCACTACAGTCGCCACTTCATGCCGGCGGGCGACAACGAGCGACAAGATCGCGAGGTCTTCCAGAGGAACATGAAGAGTCGCATGGAGAGCTTCAAGTCGGGGCGACACAAGCGGCACAAGAAGGAGCGAACGCCCAAGAAGGTCTACCTCGCAGGGGGGCTCCTGGGGGCTGGGGGTCACCCCCCTAGCGCATGGCCATCCCTTGCTCAATGACACCGACTGATCCCGCAGCGACGAGGTTCCGACGCCGGTGACAAAGCCAGAAAGAACCTTGGCTGGCAGGACCAAGGTTAGGTGCACCAAAATGGCCGTCCTGCCCCTTTACCAAAGTTGGGAGCCCCTCCCGCAAACCTGTTTGCTCTCTTTGCCAAGCACGTTAGCGTCCACGTGTTCAACGTCGCTCTGTGTAGATCCTGTGGTGGTTCCTCTGGGATCGGATGAGGATCAAGACGAGTGTCCCGATGCTGAGAAGGATGAAGACGTGGGGATCACCTTCATCGCCGCGGAAGCGCAAACCCCCATACGGCGCCCACTTTCAGGTACTGACCACAGCAGCCGTGTGCATGTTAGTGATGTGTCGTTCGCGAACGAGCCGGTTCTTAGAGCCGGATCTCTGAAGTGAACGAAGAGAGTTCCTAATAATGAGCCGGGAATGGGAGCCAACTTTTTTGATAATAATAATAATAATAAGAAGAAGAAGAAGACTATGAATAATATAAATGATATGAATAATATGAATAACACGAATATAATAATAATGAATATACTAATAATAATAATAATAATAATAATAATAATGATAATACATTTCATTTCTAAGCGCCTTTCAAAACTCTTAAGGTCACTTTACAGTCACAGGATCAGTTTTTTCTGTGGGTGAGCAGCGGCAGCCACACACGCCAGCGTTCACTCAACCCAGAAGTAACTCAAATAGATAGAAAGCTCGCGAGCCAGCTAATAGATACAATAATAATAATAATACATTTCATTTATAAGCACCTTTCAAAACTCTTCAAGGTCATTTTTGTCCTCTATTCCCCGCCCCCGGTCTTAGGTTAAAGCCGCACGTGATTGGTCGATATCCGTGGTAGAGGATGGAGGGGATAATTACAGACACTCGCAGTAGCCAGGAGAAGGGGGGTGGGTTAGGGTAGACAGGTGTACAAATATTATCACATTATGCTTTTATTATTATTCAATTATTATATTTTTTTACTAGTTGGTATGATAGCATTCTTAATATGAAAAGCAAATTAGTGACAGCTGATCATCAGACCAGAATAACCACAGGGAAAGTCAAAGTTAGCATCCACTAACTCTGTGCACATATAAATCAATAATAATAACATGAATCCAGGTAACATCCCGACTTACGACCACCCGTACTTACGACCCTATGTTTAACATTTTAAGAGGGGGAGTTTGCGAGTCATTTAGCCTTGGGATCTCTATTCAACATTTTGAATGGATTTCGACTTACGACCATTTCGACTTACGACCGTTTGGTCGGAACGGAACTTGGTCATAAGTCGGATGTTACCTGTATTTGATATAGTGTATTTTTTTACATGAGTAAATCGTTTTTCGCATAATGTTACATGATTTTTGGTAGTTAATTCATTTAAGCAACAAAAAAAAAACTAAAGAGCCATTTGGGAGCCAAAAGAGCCGGATCTTTTTTTATGAGCCGAGCCAAAAGAGCCGGCTCTCTGAATAGAGCCGCAATTCCCATCACGAGTGCATGTGTGTCCTCAGTGGCGGCTGGTGGGGACGCTCACCTCCCATGGAAGGGCGGCGGCGCACCATGGCCGCCGCCCTGCGTGTCCCTGGAGGCCACCAAGGTGATCCCGGTGGACCTCCGGCGGGCGTGGAACCAAAGCATCTCCTCGCTGGAGAGCGTGACGTCGCCACCGCCGCACGAGCCCGCCCCGTCCCGCCGGCCGGCCCCCCGCCCCGTCTCTTACGCGCCGCCGGCCGGCCCCCCTCGTGTCGCGCCGGAAAAGAACGAGGAGGACGAGGAGGAGCAGGACGAGATGAGGCCGCTCGTGCCGTCACTGAGAGCGACTTTGCCGACGGCCGCCGTGGGCAGGCGGCGGCAGCCTTGCGTGTACCTGAGGAGCCTGGTGACGGCGCCCCCGCCCGGCAGCTATGAGGAAGCGCATGGCCGAGGGCCCACCCAGCTTTAATAATAATAATAATAATAATAATAATAATAATAATAATAATAATAATACATTTCATTTCTAAGCGCCTTTCAAAATTCTCAAGGTCACTTTTTAGTCACATGATGTTTTTTCTGTGGGTGAGCAGCGGCAGCCACACTTTACACTCAACCCGGAATAGCTCAAATAGATAGAATGCTAGATAGCTAGCTAATAGATAGCCTGCCAGAAAAGCTGTTAGCTTGATAGCTAATAGATAGTCAGCTAGATAGCTAGCTAGCCGGCTAGATAGCTAGCCAGCTAGATAGCAAATAACAGAGCTTTTGTTTAGATAATTATATTATTGTTTGTTAATTATATACTCCATTTGAACTAATTTTATGATAATAATAATAATAATAATAATAATAATACATTTAATTTAAAAGCGTCTTTCAAAACTCTCAAGGTCACTTTCCAGTCACATGAAGTTTTTTTCTGTGGGTGAGCAGCGGCAGCCACATGCGGCAGCATTCACTCAACCCGGAATAACTCAGATAGCTAGAAAGCTAGCTAGATAGCATTGTACAACACTAAGGCGCCTGCTCACAAGAGACGTGACACGAGGTACAGACGTATTGTCCCTTCCAGAAACCTATTCAAAAACCAAAGCAGCACTTCCCTCTATAATCAATGTAAAAAATGTTAATCCCTTCCAAGCATTGAAAACAACTTTTTTGAAGCACTTTTTAACTATTTCACAGAATTTTCGACCGTAATCCGTTCTAGAAACCTGTTTGAAAACTGCTATGGTTGAAAACCAAAACATTTCCCATTCTAATCAATGTCTGTTTTTGAACAAAGCATTCTCTCACAAGGGCTCTTTAATTAGCCGCACAAGAATCCTAGATATCTAGCTAATAGATAGCCTGCCAGAAAAGCTGATAGCTAGATAGCTAATAGATAGCCAGCAAGATAGCTAGCTAGATAGCCCACCTCCTCCTGGCGAGAAGCAATCGCCGCCGATGCCGTCCGAATGCGCCAATTTGCTCAGGTCGCGACCTTCGCCCCAGTCGACGGCGGACCGCGCCCGCAAACGCCCGACCTCCGTCGCTCACCGGGCCCCGCCGGTGGCTTTGGACTCCCTTTGCAGACCGCCGAGACGGATTCCAGAACCAATGCATCGAGGAGGCTCCGCCCCCTCGACCGTGAGGCGGGGCACTCATTTGTAATATCCTCCTCTTGCCCTGTATTTTTGACCCAACAATAAAATGATGCTACGGCAGTCAAGGCTGCGATTTGTCGGACGGCCAAAGTACTTCCTGCGGGCTATGCCTCGTTGTTCTCACCGTTGACAAAAACGACGGCAACACCTCTCAAGCGCCGACTCGTATGCTTTTGCCAATCTGGGAGGCCCACTCGGATCCCTGTTCTTAACTATTGAAAAATATTAATCGTTTTTATTTCTTCAAAAGTACAATGATACGTCAGTTTACGAACCCCTTAGCTTACGAACTTTTCGGTTTATGAGCGTTACATTTATGAAAATTTTACCTTGGCATACTAACTATTCGGGATACACACGGAGCTGCCACAATGAGTGATGTGTCGTTCGCGAACGAGCCCGTTCTCCTAAAGAAAATGGCAGCCGGGTTGTTTTGTTACTCTATTCCCCGCCCCCAGTCAGTGAAATTTGGACTCGTTTCAACTTTGATAGTTCAAAAGCAGAGTGTAGACTGCAAGGTTAAAATATCCCATCAATCAGGCTCCACAAATACAAGCCGTACATTTGATGAAAAAATCTCTCAACCCAGCTAAACAGAACACAAATGATGAGGAACAAGGTAAAATTATCGCAGAGGAAGCAACAAGGGATCATTCCTCAAGATGGTGAAAGAAGAAGGCTACGTTCCATTCCATCAAGCCATCAACGACAATCACAAAGGTAAATACGGAATTTTTTTAAACATTATTTTAAATCCAAACCGCTGACGAGATAGACTTTTATTTTGAAGGTGGGTAACGGGGTTCCTGTGGACAGATTCCGGTATGCAGAGTATTCACAATTGCTGACTTGACGTAAACTCCGACTGCGGCCCAAAACGCGGTTGACACCCGTTGACCAAATTCTCCTGAATTGTCGGCGACGTGCTCAAGACGCCCACCACTATCTTAAGCTCGGTTAACACGTCTTTCGTTGAAGCTTGTGTCCGATTAAGGTCGTCTCGGTGTACGTTGGACTTTCTAGCCGTCGTTTAGCTTAGCCGAGTTGGCTAGCTGCTAACAAAGAGGCCCTCGTGCTCAACGCATCGCCCCGCAGAGATCGGAAGCGAAACATTTCGTAACTGTCGTGTGAACAATGTACGCAAGAAGGACACCAGAAGACGAGAAGGACCTTTGTGAAGAAAAAGAGGAGCACAAGGGACAACGTCAACTGCTAGACGCCATTTTGAGGATGCAGCCAAGAATTGTTCTTCACAGATTAGGTTGGCTCTTTCTGCTCGTCTCGCTTGTTTTCAAGTCTTTTTGAACGGGCTTCGTGGGTTGTTTTTTTGTGCACACGCGCTCAAATAAGTAACATTATATGCCTGTAGGAAATCACAAGTGCAAAGGCACAAAGCTCTCATCACATATTTATAGAATCAAAAGTCTCGAAACTTGTGCGACATCAGGACTTTTGTTATAATTCAGATCACCACAATAAAATAACAAATAATCCGGACATTGTAAAAAAAAGTTACAATGTAGCCACAAGGGAGCACAAGCCAGTGTCTTATTGTGCCAGTCCTAAGCCCGGATAAATACAGGGGTTGTTTCAGGAAGGGCATCCGATGTAAAAAAAAAAAATAATTGCCAAAACAAATATGCGAATCAAACCTATGAGAACCGTGGTCAGACCAGCCATGATGTTTGGACTGGAGACAGTGCCACTGAAGAAAAGACAGGAAGCAGAGCTGGAGGTAGCAGAGCTGAAGATGTTGATGTTTTCTTTGGGAGTGACCAGGTTGGATAGGATCAGGAATGAGTATATTAGAGGCTTTGGAGAGAAAGTCAGAGGCCAGACTGAGATGGTTTGGACATGTCCAGAGGAGAGAGACTATATCGGGAAAAGGATGCTGAGTCTTGAACTGCCAGGCAGGAGATGGAGAGGAAGACCGAAGAGGAGGTTTATGGATGTGGTCAAAGAGGACATGAAGGTAGCTGGTGTGAGAGAAGAGGATGCACAAAACCGGGATAGATGGAGGACATTGATTCGCTGTGGCGACCCCTGAGGGGAAAAGCCGAAAGGAAAAGAAGTAAAAAAAAAAGTTACAACAACAAAGTAAGTCAGTTGACAAATTCAAAACAAAATATTAACTTAAAAGAAATCAAATTGAGCACCAGAATGAAGTCAGCAGAATGCTATACAGTAAAGTCTCGTTATATCGATATTCAAGGGAGTCCGAAAAAATATCGATATAACCGGGACTATCGATATATCCGACCCATTTTGCATGTAATTTTCTCCGTGCGTGCGTAGAAATAGTATCGATATAACCGGGACTATCGATATATCCGATATCGATATAACGAGACTTTACTGTATTTGCAAAGGAAATGTTATCATGTCATCTAACTCACATTGCCACACAAAATCCGTGAAAGGCAGTGCATGCTTGGCATTTCCATGACTGTTGTAAACATGATCATAAGCCTGTCAAATGTTACCTTGAGCAGCGTTTAGATCATTCTTTGGGTGGGGCTACTACCGATAACGGGCAACCGCTGCTCGACGGTGATTTTCACTGCCCTCGTGTGCGACCACACTTTCATCCTTGACATTGCCACTGCCGTCTACAAACGCGTTCTTGTTCAAATTGCGCTTTTTATAAAACACAGAAGACGCGGTACGAAACACGAGTCGCGTGGTCACATCATAATAAAGTCAGGGCCGGTCGTGCTCCCATGCCGACTTGTAAAGCCTTTGGCATTTTTCTGTCCCGTATTCCTTGTCAGCAACGTAGGTTACTTTTCCCGTCTCAACTGGCGGCTTAACACCTTTCAGAAAATTCCACATTACAAAGCTGTTTTCACAGTTGAAGGTAGAAACAAGAAAGACGATAATATGGTCGCGAGTAGTGAAATGTGGTTGTCATATCGCGTGAGAGTACGCCAGACTCAACCAGATTCGTCATATACATGCGCAGTGGTAACACATTTATGATTTGTTTACCCGTACTGTATAGAGGTTCGGTTAATGCTGTGTTTATATTTTCAACTTAAAAGCACGTTTTTTAGA
Source organism: Hippocampus bargibanti (assembly GCF_051943395.1). NCBI lineage: Eukaryota > Metazoa > Chordata > Actinopteri > Syngnathiformes > Syngnathidae > Hippocampus > Hippocampus bargibanti. The sequence continues at coordinate 4,633,348 of NC_142736.1, read as the reverse complement.
ATATATTATCAACTAGTCAACCGGTCTGATTAGTAACTGAACCAAGTCGCCAAATGGGAAATAAGTCGACTCGGACTACTGCCAATTTTGAGCCTAACTTGTATTTGCTTGTTTGAGTAGCGATGCCTGACGAGAGACCAAACTGAGCATACGCTGCTGTGAGTCAGTCTCTCTCTCTCTCTCTCTCTCTCTCTCTCTCTCTCTCTCTCTCTCTCTCTCTCTCTCTCTCTCTCTCTCTCTCTCTCTCTCTCTCTCTCTCTCTCTCTCTCTCTCTCTCTCTCTCTCTCTCTCTCTCTCTCTGTCTCTCTCGCTCTCTCCCTCTCTCCCTCTCGCTCCCTCCCTTTGTGTGTCTGTGTCAAGGAGTAGCATAGACAGAGATGCACAGATGGGAGGCAGAGATTCTCCCGCAAGATCAACCTGATGGAGCATAAGTGAACGCACACAGTCAAGAATAAGAACACATTTAATTTCCAAACGCCTTTCAGAACCCATTCAGCTGCACCATGTGCACCAAGAAATTTGCCCAAAAGACGCATGAGAGCTCACACACGCAAAAAAAACTTTTACATGCTCGCCATAAGCTTGTTTGAACAGTTTGGACCAGGACATCCAGATGGAAAAGGACGAAAAAAGCTTTACATGCTTCGTGTTCGGCAAAATGTTCCAATTCAAGAGGTTCTCACACACGAGACGCATACTGCTGTGAAGCCCTTCAGCTGAGAACGCACACGGGTGCTAAAAGCTGTGTGTGTGTGTGTATGGTTAGGGGAAGGAAGTGTGCACGCTAAGACAAAGAGAAAGAGGTGTTTGCAGGAAAAAAGCAGCACGTCAGGAAAAAGTAGCGTTTTTCCTACGCCGGTGTCAGTCTTGAATCCCCCCCAAAAATGTAATGCTTTTCATGTCACATTTTGAGTGGTAATCTGAACTCATTTATCTCTGAGTAACTTTCACCGTCATTGCATGTGTGTCTGTCTTTTTGTGTCATGCAGACATCAGCAAAGATGCTTGTCCTGTGCGGCTGAAGAAGGAAGAAGAGGAAGCCCGCGACATTAAGAGAGAGGAGCAAGAGCACCCTTGCACCAAAGATGATGACAACAGATCATCAACTGATGATAGTCAAGATGAAGAGTCTGACAGTTATCTGACATGTCACACTGACAACAAACCCTGCAAATCTTCTCGGTGTGGCAAGACGTTTACTGATCAGAGTAATTTGAAAAAGCATGCGAGAACCCACACTGGTGGGAAACATTTTGGCTGCTCGGTTTGTGGCAAAGGATTCTCTCACAAGGGCAATTTAATTTGCCACACAAGAACCCACACTGGTGAGAAACCTTTTTTGTGTTCAGTTTGTGGCCAAGGATTCTCTCAGAAGGGCACTTTAATTATCCACACAAGAACCCACAGTGGTAAGAAACCTTTTGCCTGCTCGGTTTGTGGCAAAGGATTCTCTCAGAAGCAAATGTTAATTCGACACACAAGAACCCACACTGGTGAGAAGCCTTTTTCCTGTTCAGTTTGTGGCAAAGGATTCTCTCAGAAGCAAATGTTAATTCGACACACAATAACCCACACCGGTGAGAAGCCTTTTTCCTGTTCAGTTTGTGGCAAAGGATTCTCAAGTAAGAGCTATTTCATTAGCCACACAAGAATCCACAATGCTGACAAGCCTATTTCCTGTTCGGTTTGTGGCAAAGGCTTCTCTGCGAAGCAAAACTTAATTCATCACACAAGAACCCACACCGGTGAGAAGCCTTTTTCCTGTTCAGTTTGTGGCAAAGGATTCTCTCAGAAGCAAATGTTAATTCGACACACAAGAACCCACACTGGTGAGAAACCTTTTTCGTGTTCAGTTTGTGGCCAAGGATTCTCTCAGAAGGGCACTTTAATTATCCACACAAGAACGCACACTGGTAAGAAACCTTTTGCCTGCTCGGTTTGTGGCAAAGGATTCTCTCACAAGGGCAATTTAATTTGCCACACAAAGACCCACATTGGTGAGAAACCTTTTCCCTGTTCAGTTTGTGGCAAAGGATTCTCAAGTAAGAGCTATTTAATTAGCCACACAAGAATCCACACTGGTGAGAAGCCTTTTTCCTGTTCAGTTTGTGGCAAAGGCTTCTGTGCGAAGCAAAACTTAATTCATCACACAAGAACCCACACCGGTGAGAAGCCTTTTTCCTGTTCAGTTTGTGGCAAAGGATTCTCTCAGAAGCAAATGCTAATTGAACACACAAGAACCCACAATGGTGAGAAGCCTTTTTCCTGTTCACTTTGTGGCAAAGGATTCTCTGAGAAGCTAAACTTAATTGATCACTCAAGAACCCACACTGGTGAGAAGCCTTTTACCTGTTCAGTTTGTGGCAAAGGATTCTCAAGGAAGAGCTATTTAATTGGCCACACAAGAATCCACACTGGTGAGAAGCCCTTTTCCTGTTCGGTTTGTGGCAAAGAATTCTCTAATAAGGGCGATTTAATTCGCCACACAAAAACCCACACTGATGAGAAACCTTTTTCCTGTTCAGTTTGTGGCAAAGCATTCTCTCGGAAGGACCATTTAATTCGCCACACAATAATCCACACTGCTGAGAAACATTTTGCCTGTTAAGAATGTGGTCAAAGATTCTTAAAAGTGCACGGGAGAATCCACACCGGCGAGAAACCTTTCGCCTGCCGAGTTTGTTGCAAAGGATTCTCAAAGAAGGGCAATTTAATTAGCCACACAATAATCCACAGTGGTGAGAAACATTTTTCCTGCCCAGTTTGTGGAAAACAATTCTCTCACAAAAGCCATTTGCTGTAATTAGCCACACACGAATCCTCACTGGTTAGAACCCCTTTTCCTTCTCTGCTTATGGCCAAATATTTTTTGTGATGGGACTCCTGAAAAAGACACTCAAGACCGATACTGGTGAGAAACTGATCTGAACAGGCTTTATCAGGCTGATTGTAATTTATTTACATTCTTTTTTCCCCATTGGAATATTGAAATGGTTTTTTTCCAGGCTTTTAGTGATGGTTATTAAATGTAGTTTCCCCCCCCCCCCACTCATTTAAGGTTTTATTTGTACCATCGTTGACTGGACAGCACCCTAAGTGTAGTGAAATGTTTCATCGTCTATTATTAAAAAATACAGGCTGATTGTAATTTATTTATATTCTTTTTTTCCCCGTTGGAACATTGAACTTGTTATTTTTTTACTTTTAGTTATGGTTATTAAATGTAGTTTTTTTCCCATTAATTTTGAAGTTCCCTCCCCCCCTGTACCATCATTGACTGGACAGCACCCTACTTGTTGTGAAATGTTTAATTGTCTATTATAAAAAAATCAGCCCGAAAAAAATGACTATGTATAAATGGGTGAAAAAAAATGACAATATACTGTATAGCAGGGGTGCTCATTACGTCGATCGCGATCTACTGGTCGATCGTGGAGGTAGTACAGTAAAAAAAACATTTGTCAGCCTATCAAACGTCCCGTCACTTGATTGACATACAGGGCAACCATTCAGATGACAACTGAATTTTTACCTTGAGGTCGCCGTGCATGCGTAAACAACGGTGCTAACCGCAGCAAAATTTACAAGCTAGTCAGCGAATTACATCAGATTTTAAGCCCTTGCTAAAACATATGGTGATCAAAATGAGTGAGAAAGCGGGACCAAGTAAGGGGGCAAAACATATTACTTTCATACGGAATGGCCGAAAAGCCAGCTGAAAAAGAGAACGGTGGACAAACTAAAATCCCAGTTGTCCGGACAGCAGTCATTTTTCACTCAGCATACTTCAAAAGCGAAAGTCGCCACCGAAGCATCTTTCCGGGTGAGTCACGCCATCGTTAAAAACAATAAGTCCTTCCAAGACGGAGAGATGGTAAAAGAAGCATTCGTTGAAGCAGCTGACTCCTTGTTCAGAGACTTGGACAGTTCTGTAAAAAAAGTACCCTAACTTGAGGAAATGTGCTACCTCCTTGACTGCATTATTCGGCTCCACTTATTTATGAGTCAGCCTTTTCCTACATGAAGATCATTAAGTCCAAATACCGTTCCACCATGAATGATGAACATTTGGAAATGTTCTTGAGGCTAGCTGTCAGCAGCTACTGTCCGGACTATGCATCCCTGGCTGATTCAATTCAGTGCAAGTCATCAAAGTAAACTCAGGTAATTACAAAAACATGTTAATAGTTATTTATTATGTTATGTATACGTAGTTATTATGTGTGTTGTGCAATATTGGCTTATTTAGTTATGCAAGGTACATCAACATACATTGTACATACAAAGAATCCTTAAAACGTTTGAAAATAATTGTTTTGCATTTTTGTAGATCATTTTGACTTGGTAGTTTTTGTAAGTAGCTCGTATGCTGAAAAAGTGTGAGCACCCCTGCTGTATAGTACGTTGTTTTTCGCCCGAAAAAAAAACAACCATGTAAAGCAGGCGTGTCAAACTCAGGCCCGCGGCCCCATCTTGGCCTGCACTACAATTATATTTGGCCAGTGATATGATTTCTAATATTACATCTGGTCCGCCGGCCCGTTACACAGAGCACGTACCGCTAAAGGTGCCTACACATTGAACGCGTCAAGCGCAGGGTGGTGACGGTGCAGCCATGTATATGCAACGTCAGCGGCAGAGCTGATTGGCGAAAATGCCACGGCATTGGCGATACCCGGCGCTCGAAGTGTTGGCTTTTATGCCCGACGATTTGCTGGTTTTCAAGTCCCAAAATGTAGATTTGAACTTTTTCGCAACCTTTTCTGTTTGAATAACGCACCGATAAATCTCCAAATGGAGCTTATTGAGCTGGAGTGTCATTACACGCTCAAGTCAAAATATGACTGTCGGTGCTGCGCAATTTCAACTTGACCTCCCTGACACGCTGCCCGAACTCTGTGTCTAAGCTGCACAAATGCTCTCGATGTTTGGGAGCACATATCCGTGCGAGCAACTCGTCATTCGTGAAGGTGAACAAAACACCACATTGGAGTGGTCTCACCGATGAACACCTTCATTCAGTCCTGAGGATTTCCGGTGCGCAGAGCCTGACTCCACAAATGGATGCACTTGCATGTCAAAAGCGATGCCAAGGCTTGGACCCATGTGCAGCATCAGCGTCACTGAACAGTGAACAAAACTAAAATGGATCAATATGATTTGATTTGTTGATGGCATTGTCTGTTCAAAGTTGACCGAGATATTGTTTTAGGTGTTGGCCTTGGGCCTATGGGAGCAATTAAGTCCTCGTTTTCATCGGGATTTCCAAGAGTCTACTTGATGTATGGATGAAAAGGACTAAAAGCTAGCTAGCTATTTATCAGCTGGCTGGTTGGCTATCTGTGTATCTATTAGCTATATAGCTGGCTAGCTTTCTAGCTAGGTCATCATGTGTGTGTTGGCGGTAGGCCCGTCGCCCCCTAGCGGTCAAAGGGAGGAGCAGGGCGCCTCGCAAATCCTCCTGACATTTTGGGTTCCGTTTCACAAAGCGGGATTAGCCGGATCGGCTCACGTCGACTCGGACCACGCAAGGCTAAGCTCCGATCCGTTGCCGTTCCAACACGCAACGAGCTAACGGCGCCTCCAGTTGTTGGTGAATTCCATCTGGCTCATTTGCCTGGCGAGATGCTTGGATAATTCCTACGACATTCTTGTTGGACGTTGTTGATTCCAGACGACAGTTAGAGCGCAAATTTCGTTTCCACGATCTTTAGGGATGTTCATTGTTTGGTCCGCCCTTTTGTTTCACGTCTCAAGTACTAATAGATATCTATTCGTTAGCTATTGGCTATCTTTTCGCTAGCTATTGGCCATCTATGCGCTGGCGAATAGCTATCTATTCACTAGCTATTCGCTATTTATTCACTGGCTAATGGCTATCTATTCGCTAGCTATTAGCTATCTATTTGCTAGCTAATAGCTATCTATTCGCTAGGTGTTAGTTATCTATTCACTATGTATTATCTTTCTATTCGCTAGGTATCAGCTATCTATTCGCTAGCTATTGGCTATCTATTCACTAGATATTAGCTATCTATTCGCTGGCTAATGGCTATCTCGTCGCTAGCTATTAGCTATCTATTTGCTGGCTAATAGCTCTCTATTCCCTAGCTACATGGTAGTTTTTTTTCAACTAAAAATGCCATACTATAAATGGTCGTTTTTTTTCCAGCTACAAACACCTTACTATACATCACAGGTGTCAAAGTCAAGGCCCGTGGGCCAAATCCGGCCCGCCACATCACTTTTTTCGGCCCGCGAAAGCAAATCAAACTTGTTAAATTCCATGATGATTGCTAAAATCTGAGCCAAAATTTCACATTTTTGGATGTCAACCACAATAAAAGTCATTATTCTTGACTTCAGATTTGAAAACGAGTTATTCATTAATTTGCTGTGTGCTCTCTATGTAATATTTGAAGGGATTTAAACATTCTAATGGGTTCCCCAAATTCATAACGGCCCTCGAGAGGAAACCATAACTACAATGTGGCCCGCGGCAAAAAATGACTTTGACACCCCTGCTATACATGGATGACAGTTGTCCTTTAAAGCGCTACGCGCACCGACACGTTCGTTTGTCAATTTGCATACGGCAGCCTGCCTCGGACTACACCCTGACTGAAAAGTGTACTTGAGAGTTTTGAAATCTGTTAGAAACGTGAGTCCATGTGGTTCGTAGCGGTTTGCTTGTAGCTTTATTGAATAAAACGTTTGATTTGAAGAAAAAAAAATTGAAGTTGTCGGCCACCCGGGCCTAGTTTGACGTAAAAGTTGAACGCCGTGGGCCGCCGCTATTTCAAACACTGAGGCGCTTAGAACTCAAATGTGTCTTGTTCCAGTTCTATTTATTGTTATTGCATATAAAAATGTCCATCTAGAGGGGCGAGCGGCTCAGCTGACAAGACGTGGCGCCTTCCCGAAGGTGCCAAGATGGCGGAATCCACAGTCCGCCATTTTCAACGGAGCCCGTCCGCCCTTGCCGGAGCCCCGAGGGCGCTCGTCACCGGCCGCTGTCCATCTGTCCCGCTTGATTGGAACGGCGGCTGCGGGCGTAGTCTAACGCGCAAGGTTGGCGACAAAATGGAAGCCAGGGGGGGGGGCGGGTCTTTTTGTGGATTGGGTTTGAGGTCAAGGGTCGTGGGTGGAGCGGCCCTTGCGATGGGGCCCCTCCAGTGCCTCCTTCTTCTCCCGCAGGAAATTCCCAAAGGCCTCCTTCTCTTTGCTCTCCTCCACCTCTGAACACAAAACACACAAAGGCGCCAACTTTTCTTCATCGGAGGTCGAAAAGGGCGCCAAACGGCGAGTCGCCGCGGACGATCTTACTGCTGTGGTCCACGTCGTCCGCGTCGCTCGTCGCCTCCTCGTCTTCCTCATCAGAGCGACGGGCGCCGCGAGTCATGATGAGGTCACTGGGCCCGCAGGCGCCGGCTGTTTGGGAGACAACAAGGTAGGCGGCGCCACCACCATCAGGCGGGCCAACGGCAGCGTCCAGAGCACATCTGCCAAGGCGCACCACCATTCTTGCACCTTTTCGATCTATCTAGCTATCTAATAGCTATCTAGATGGCTATTTGGCTACCTATCTCATGGCTATCTATTAGCTGCCTAGCTGGCTATCTATTAGCTATCTACATGGCTATTTGGCTAGCTATCAAATTGCTATCTAATAGCTGTCTAGCTGGCTATCTATTATCTATCTAGATGGCTATTTGGCAAGCAACCTAATAGCTATCTATTAGCTGTCTAGCTGGCTGACTCGCTATCAAGCTGGCTATGTATTAGCTATTTAGATGGCTATTTGGCTAGCTATCAAATGCCTATCTAATAGCTGTCTAGCTGGCTACCTATTAGCTATCTAGATGGCTATTTGGCCAGCTATCTAATGGTTATCTATTACCTTAGCTACCTATCTAGCTGGCTAGGCATCAAATGGCTATCTAATAGCTATCCAGCTGGCTATCTATTAGCTATTTGGCTCGCTATGAAATGGCTATCTAATAGCTATCAGCTGTCTCGCTGACTGAATAGCTACGGAGATGGCTATCTATTAGCTATCTAGATGGCTATTTGGCTAGCTATCAAATGGCTGCCTAGCTGGCTATCTATTAGCTATCTAGATGGCTATTTGGCGAGGTATCAAATGGCTATCGAATAGATACAGTAAAGTCTCGTTATATCGATATCGGATATATCGATAGTCCCGGTTATATCGATACTATTTCTATGCACGCACGGAGAAAATTACATGCAAACAGGGTCGGATATATCGATAGTCCCAGTTATATCGATATTTTTTCGGACTCCCTTGAATATCGATATAACGAGACTTTACTGTATATATTAGCTGTCTAGTTAGCTATTTGGGTGGCCTATCTAATAGCTATTAGCTGTGTGGCTGGATGGCTAGCTATCTAGCTGGCTATCTAGTAGCTAACTAGATGGCTATTTGGCTATCAAATGGCTATCTAATAGCTATCTATTAGCTGTTTATCTATCTAGCTGGCTATCTAATAGCTATCAGAAGCTATCTATTAGCTAGCTCACTAGCTAGCTTTCTAACTATTTGAGTTACTTTGGGGTTGAGTGAACACTGGTGCATGTGGCTGCCGCTGCTCACCCACAGAAAAACTGATCCTGTGACTGGTAAGTTAGCTTGAGTTTTGAAAGGCGCTTAGAAATGAAGTGGATTATTATTATTATTGTTATTCTCGTCATCATTGGCTAGCTATATGCTATCTATTAGCTATCTGGCTGGCTAGATAGCTATCTATTAGCTATGTAGCTGGCTGGCTATCTAGGTAAGTATCTGTTGGCTATCGATTAGCTTGCTAGTTAGCTTTCTATCTATTTGACGAAAAGGCAAATGCTGGCCGGCGCTTGGCAGCATTTGGTGTCTCGCCTTTGACCCTTTGGAAAAAGCAGCCAAGGTGGCGCCACTCATTTTGGCTTTGGACAAAATGGCGAGCGGCCCTCACCTGCGTCGGGATCGGCGGTCAAACGGACGGCGCCGAGGTCTCTGCCCAGTCGCTCCAGCTGCTCTTGGCGTTTTCCACTTTGGGCCTCCGTCTGCCGAACAAGTGGGAGTTTTATAATAATAATAATAATAACAATAATAATAATAATAATAATCCATTTCATTTCTAAGCGCCTTTCAGAACTCTCAATGTCACTTTACAGTCACAGGATGAAGTTTTTTCTGTGGGTGAGCAGCGGCAGCCACACAAGCCAGTGTTCACTCAACCCCAAAGTAACTCAGATAGAAAGCTAGCTAGCGAGCTAGCTAATAGATAGCTTATGATAGCTAATAGATAGACAGCTAATAGATGGCCATTTGAGTGATTTTGAGAAGGGTTCATTCAACCCAGAATAACTCAGATAGAAGGCTAGCTAGCTAGCTAGCTAGCAGGTATCTAATAAATAGTTAGCCAGCTCGCCAATTAATAGTTAGCTAGCCAGCTACATAGCTAATAGATAGCTAGCTAGCTAATAGACAGCAAATAGATGATGGCAGTGAATGAGTTAAACATTAGTGCCTTGTGATACACTTTATATATATATATATATATATATATATATATATATATATATATATATATATATATATATATATATATATATATATATATATATATATATATATATATATATATATATAATAATAATAATAATAATAATAATACATTTCATTTCTTAGCGCCTTTCAAAACTGTCAAGGTCACTTTTCAGTCACAGGATAAGTTTTTCTGTGGGTGAGCAGGGGCAGCCACGCACGTCAGCGTTCACTCAACCTGAAAGTAACTCAAATAGAAAGAAAGCTAGCTAGCTAATAGATAGCTAATAGATAGAGAGCTAGCTAGGTAGCCGTATACTTTACGTCACAAATTGAAGAATACTCCAGTTAGATGATCCTAAAATACTACAAATACCACATTGTTGTTGTTAATATGCATAAATTGTTTTTAAAAAATGCAACATTGTACAACATCAAACGTCTTAAAACATTTTTTGGGGAGCGAGCCCACCCCAATCATCAACCCTCACGCCACTCAAGTTTTGATTTTATTTTATTTTTTTATTTTTTTTTGGGGGGGGGGTGTCTCGTAAGCACACACAGGCTATTCATTAGCATGCAGACACCAACAGGCCACAGTGATATGGCGGACGTGAAGAAGCAGGAAGTGTTGATATCTTGTTGTGATGTGTCGTTCGCGAACTAGCCGGTTCTTAGAGCCGGATCTCCGAAGTAAACGAAGAGAGCCAATTCCTAAGAAGGAGCCGGAAATGGGAGCCGACTTTTTTTGTCATCTACTCCCCCAATGATGATATTCTTTACTATTTGGTATGATAGCATCATTAATATGAAAAGCAAATTAGTCACAGCGGATCAACAGACCAAAGTAACCTCAGGGAAAGTGAAAGTTAGTGGATGCTCTCTGTGCACATATAAATCAAGCCATATAAATAAAAATATTTGATATCATGTATTTTTTACATGAGTAATTTGTTTTTGACATAATTTTACATGATTTTTGGTAGTTAATTTAAGCAAAAAACAAAAAAAAACTGAGGAGCCATTTGGGAGCCATAAGAGCCGTATCTTTTTAGTGAGTCGAGCCAAAAGAACTCATGGAGCGCGCCAGGTTGCTGACGTCGGAGCTCTCGTGGCTCAAAGCGTCCTGGAAGGCCTCAAAGTCCGTCATCCACTCCACCGCAAAGCTTTCCCCGATGATGTCCGTCTGCGAGCAAGCGCCGCCGTTAAGGGACGGCGGTCGAGACTGACGGGCGACGCCCCCCAGGCGGAAAACACCCCCCCCCCCCACGCAAACTCACTTTGTTCATCAATACGATGAAGGGGAGCTTGGTCTTGTACAAGATGCTGAAAAAAGACAAAACGTGGCGTAACTCGCCCGGCGACTCGCCCGACTACTCGCCCGGTGTCAGAGATGTTCGATCGGACACTGTGGACGAGGGCTCGGACCCAGAAAGATTCTTTACTGCTGGCAGGAGACGCAGTCATTCATGACAGACTTTTCCTATAGGAAAGTATTAAAATGAGAATAATCCGTTCCCAGGTCCTCGTAAAACATAATTTTCTACTTTCTAATTTTCTAAGCCTTAACACTACATAAAATATACCTTATTTTATCGTAATAAATGTGCTATGGTATTATAATTAAAGAAATAAACGAGCCGGTAGAACACGCTGGAGAGACTATGTCTCCCAGCTGGCATGGGAACGCATCGGGATCCGCCAGGACGAGCTAGAAGAAGTGGCTGGGGAGAGGGAAGTCTGGGCTTCCCTACTGAAGCTGCTGCCCCCGCGACCCGACCCCGGATAAGCGGCAGAAGATGGATGGATGGATGTATATATCTCTCATCTCATCTCATCTCATTTTCCGTACCGCTTATTCCTCAAGGGTCGCGGGGGGTGCTGGAGCCTATCTCAGCTGTCTTCGGGCACGAGGCGGGGGACACCCTGAATTGGTTGCCAGCCAATCGCAGGGATATATATATATATATATATATATATATATATATATATATATATATATATATATATATATATATATATATATATATATATATACATACACAGTAAAGTCTCGTTATATCGATATCGGATATATCGATAGTCCCGGTTATATCGATACTATTTCTATGCACGCACGGAGAAAATTACATGAAAACAGGGTCGGATATATCGATAGTCCCGGTTATATCGATATTTTTTCGGACTCCCTTGAATATCGATATAACGAGACTTTACTGTATATATATATATATATATACAGTGGGCCTAAACTACCAGTAAAACTTTAGTTTGCTGACGACGTTTCTTGGATAAGAAGCGAAACGTCCGACACCTTCAAAAAAGTACAGATGACGGCTGAAGAAATATTTTCATCGACTCATTTAAACATTCATCTGTTGAGCAAACACTCACCGTATAGTTATAAGTAATCTTAATTTTACTGTAATATGGTATTTTGTTAATTGAAAAAGAATAGTTTAATTACGAATTTAATAGTAAAGGCTAAAGTAGACTTTTATTTATGTTCAAGAACCTTAAAATTTGGACCTAAATAGTCAGGATTATAATATAATAGCAACAATGCATCATTTTCTTTTCCTTTCGGCTTTACCCTCATTAGCTTTAAAAATTAAAAATGACACCAAGGCGAACGAAAATGTTTTGTACAAACTCAGTGCGGTCGCTGCAATAATTATTTTAAATAACAATTTCAATAAAATACTTACTTAAATTGGACTTAAATGTTAAATACACCCAACAAAATAAAATGGCAAAACACAGCATCATTTGATTGAAAATTAACACAAGGTTGAATATTAAAATAAGGCCCAAATTGTTCAATGCCTTTGATGTGGCTGCTGCGGGCCCACACGGCCTTGTTTGGCGAGCCCGCGAAGCACAGAAATCCACAGTGAACACACACACAGGCAGCCAATCAATCCATTGACTTTTGACAGATTTTAGTTCGACAAGGTGCGAACGTGCCTTGGTCCCAATATATTCGGAGGGGAGCCTCTCAATCCACTGTTGAATCTTGTAATTTTAATGTACTATGACCGCTGTTGATTCGACGGTGTGCGCTGGCACAACATTCAAAGAGAAACCAAACATGCATCCCAACATCCATTTTCCGATTCAAATTTCCAAACAAGGGCCGCATTTTTTTTATTTTATTGATTTGGATGATTTATTTTGAAATCCAACATCGTATGAGAACGACAGCCCCATTGTTCGATACCCAATGTGGTGTTGTGTGTCTTCGACCTGCTATAGTTGCGGGGGGGGGGGGGTTATTTAATCATGTAAAATTGTAATTTTTTGATTGAGCGTTTATGTTGAGTTTTTTTCTATCTCTTCTCCTTTGTGATATTCTGAGACCGTGTTCATTCTGTCTGGGTCAACGCGTCGTTGCCTGAAAACTTTTTAAACATTATTTTAAATCCAAACCGCTGGCGAGCTAGACATGCTTTTATTTTGAAGGTGGGTAACGGGGTTCACTGTGGACAGATTCCTGTATGCAGAGTATTCACAATTGCTGAGTTGACGTAAACTCCGACTGCGGCCCAAAACGCGGTTGACACCCGTTGACCAAATTCTCCTGAATTGTCGGCGACGTGCTCAAAACGCCCACCACTATGTTGCTCGGTTAACACGTCTTTCGTTGAAGCTTGGGTACGATTAAGGTCGTCTCGGTGTACGTTGGACTTACTAGGCGTCGTTTAGCTTAGCCGAGTTGGCTAGCTGCTAACAAAGAGGCCCTCGTGCTCAACGCATCGCCCCGCAGAGATCGTAAGCGAAACATTTCGTTACTGTCGTGTGAACAATGTACGCATGAAGGACACCAGAAGACGAGAAGGACCTTTGTGGAGAAAAAGAGGAGCACAAGGGACAACGTCAACTGCTAGACGCCATTTTGAGAATGCAGCCAAGAATTGTTCTTCACAGATTAGGTTGGCTCTTTATGCTCGTCTCGCTTGTTTTCAAGTCTTTTTGAACGGGCTTCGTGGGTTGTTTTTTTGTGCACACGCGCTCAAATGAGTAACATTATATGCCTGTAGGAAATCACAAGTGCAAAGGCACAAAGCTCTCATCACATATTTATAGAATCAAAAGTCTCGAAACTTGTGCGACATTGGATTGGATTGGATGTGCCTTTATTAGTCTCACAGTGGAGAAATTTACATTTCACAGCAGCAAAGTGATGAAAGGAATGAAAGTAGAAAAACAAAATACATGAGCTGCTGGAAAGGCAGCCACTCTCAGGGCGTCGTCTTGAAGTCAAAAGAACAAAAAAAACTAAATAACAAATAATATGACAGCATAGAGACAATATGACAAAACAAAGACACAGAGAGACATTAATTCTTCAGGACTTGCTGTACCCTCTTTGTGATGACATGAAGCAGTTCTAGATGAAAGAGGAGAGGATCAAAGCGTCTTTCCACCAGTGGATCAGGGACATCATGGTGGAATGTGCACGTCGACTACAAGCTAAATGTTGAAAGCAAACACGCAGCTGTAGCATCCATTGACGAAAAGAGATTGTCTCACATCTCCTGTTCCACATAAACCTGCTTCAATTCCAAGCCGCAACAGTTCCACATACGCATCGGCACTCTGCGCTGACGCTCCTTTCTTCTTATCGCGGGTTCCTCAAGCCATGCATCCATCCAGCCGCAGACTGTCCAACAGCACTGACCTTCTACTGAACAAAGCGGGGCTGTGAAGATGCTGCCCATTACAGGCGCAAAAAAGCACAATGGCCCCTTTGGTGTCCAGCGATGGCAGTCGAATGTCTCCGACATTCCTCCCATTCAAAAACAGTACTGGCATATCCATGCTGCCAAAAAGGCGCAACCGCTCAGCACAGTCTCCTCCTTGATGAATGTTGTGGTCAAAAATGCTGAAAAACAATCCGTATCCGTTCCACACGACGCACAACAACACAAAGTGACAAAAGAAAACACAAAACAAGACAAAACCAACCAAAAAAAGCAAGGCTCGTGAGAGCACTTGCTGAGGCTGCCTACTCGGGCGCCATCTTGGACTTCACATCAGGACTTTTGTTATAATTCAGATCACCACAATAAAATAAAATAAAAAATAATCCGGACATTGTAAAAAAAGTTACAATGTATCCACAAGGGAGCACAAGCCAGTGTCTTATTGTGCCAGTCCTGAGCCCGGATAAATACAGAGGGTTGTTTCAGGAAGGGCAAAACAAATATGCGAATCAAACCTATGAGAACCGTGGTCAGACCAGCCATGATGTTTGGACTGGAGACAGTGCCACTGAAGAAAAGACAGGAAGCAGAGCTGGAGGTAGCAGAGCTGAAGATGTTGAGGTTTTCTTTGGGAGTGACCAGGTTGGATAGGATCAGCGATGAGTACATTAGAGGGACAACTCATATTAGAGGCTTTGGAGAGAAAGTCAGAGGCCAGACTGACATGGTTTGGACAAGTCCAGAGGAGAGAGAGTGACTATATCGGGAAAAGGATGCTGAGTCTTGAACTGCCAGGCAGGAGATGGAGAGGAAGACCGAAGAGGAGGTTTGTGGATGTGGTCAAAGAGGACATGAAGGTAGCTGGTGTGAGAGAAGAGGATGCACAAAACCGGGATAGATGGAGGACATTGATTCGCTGTGGCGACCCCTGAGGGGAAAAGCCGAAAGGAAAAGAAGTTAAAAAAAAATTACAACAACAAAGTAAGTCAGTTGACAAATTAACAACAAAACATTAACTAAAAAGAAATCAAATTGAGCACCAGAACGAAGTCAGCAGAATGCTATATTTGCAAAGGAAATGTTATCATGTCATCTAACTCGCATTGCCACACAAAATCCGTGAAAGGCAGTGCATGCTTGGCATTTCCATGACTGTTGTAAACATGATCATAAGCCTGTCAAATGTTACCTTGTGAAGCGTTTAGATCATTCTTTGGGTGGGGCTACTACCGATAACGGGAAACCGCTGCTCGACGGTGATTTTCACTGCCCTCGTGTGCGACCACACTTTCATCCTTGAAATTGCCACTGCCGTCTACAAACGCGTTCTTGTTCAAATTGCGCTTTTTATAAAACACAGAAGACGGGGTACGAAACACGAGTCGCGTGGTCACATCATAATAAAGTCAGGGCCGGTCATGCTCCCATGCCGACTTGTAAAGCCTTTGGCATTTTTCTGTCCCGTATTCCTTGTCAGCAACGTTGGTCACTTTTCCCGTCTCAACTGGCGACTTAACACCTTTCAGAAAATTCCACATTACAAAGCTGTTTTCACAGTTGAAGGTAGAAACAAGAAAGACGATAATATGGTCGCGAGTAGTGAAATGTGGTTGTCATATCGCGTGAGAGTACGCCAGACTCAACCAGATGCGTCATATACATGCGCAGTGGTAACGCATTTATGATTTGTTTACCCGTACTGTATAGAGGTTCGGTTAATGCTGTGTTTATATTTTCAACTTAAAAGCACGTTTTTTAGAATATATTATCAACTAGTCAACCGGTCTGATTAGTAACTGAACCAAGTCGCCAAATGGGAAATAAGTCGACTCGGACTACCGCCAATTTTGAGCCCTGATATGAGCAACTTGTATTTGCTTGTTTGACTAGCGATGCCTGACTAGAGACCAAACTGAGCATACGCTGCTGTGAGTCAGTCGCTCTCTGTTGCTCGCTCTCTCGCTCCCTCCCTTTGTGTGTCTGGGTCGAGGAGTAGCATAGACAGAGATACACAGATGGGAGGCAGAGATTCTCCCGTAAGATCAGCCTGATGAAGCACAGGTGAACGCACACAGTCAAGAATAAGAACACATTTAATTTCCAAGCGCCTTTCAGAACCCATTCGGCTGCACCATGTGCACCAAGAAATTTGCCCAAAAGACGCATGAGAACTCACACACGCAAAAAAAACTTTTACATGCTCGCCATAAGCTTGTTTGAACAGTTTGGACCAGCACATCCAGATGTAAAAGGACGAAAAAAGCTTGACATGCTTCGTGTTCGGCAAAATGTTCCAATTCAAGAGGTTCTTGCACACGAGACGCATACTGCTGTGAAGCCCTTCAGCTGAGAACGCACACGGGTGCTAAAAGCTGTGTGTGTGTGTGTGTGTGGTTAGGGGAAGGAAGTGTGCACGCTAAGACAAAGAGAAAGAGGTATTTGCAGGAAAAAAGCAGCACGTCTAGAAAAAGTATCGCTTTTCCTACGCCGGCGTCAGTCTTGAATCCCCCCAAAAATGTAATGCTTTTCGTGTCACATTTTGAGTGGTAATCTGAACTCATTTATCTCTGAGTAACTTTCACCGTCATTGCATGTGTGTCTGTCTTTTTGTGTCATGCAGACATCAGCAAAGATGCTTGTCCTGCACGGCTGAAGAAGGAAGAAGAGGAAGCCCGCGACATTACGAGAGAGGAGGAGCAAGAGCACCCTTGCACCAAAGATGATGACAACAGATCATCAGCTGATGATAGTCAAGATAAAGAGTCTGACAGTTATCTGACATGTCACACTGACAACAAACCCTGCAAATCTTCTCTGTGTGGCAAGACGTTTACTGATCAGAGTCATTTGAAAAAGCATGCGAGAACCCACACTGGTGGGAAACATTTTGCCTGCTCGGTTTGTGGCAAAGGATTCTCTCAGAAGCAAATGTTAATTCGACACACAAGAACCCACACTGGTGAGAAACCTTTTTCGTGTTCAGTTTGTGGAAAAGGATTCTCATGTAAGAGCGATTTAATTAGACACACAAGAATCCACAATGGTGACAACCCTGTTTCCTGTTCGGTTTGTGGCATAGGATTCACTCGGAAGAGCTCTTTAAATAACCACACAAAAATCCACACTGGTGAGAAGCCTTTTTCCTGTTCAGTTTGTGGCAAAGGCTTCTCTGTGAAGCAACACTTAATTCATCACACAAGAAACCACACCGGTGAGAAGCCTCTTTCCTGTTCAGTTTGTGGCAAAGGATTCTCTCAGAAGCAAATGTTAATTCGACACACAAGAACCCACACTGGTGAGAAACCTTTTTCGTGTTCAGTTTGTGGTCAAGGATTCTCTCTGAAGGGCACTTTAATTATCCACACAAGAACCCACACTGGTGAGAAACCTTTTTCGTGTTCAGTTTGTGGAAAAGGATTCTCTCAGAAGGGCACTTTAATTATCCACACAAGAACCCACACTGGTGAGAAGCCTTTTTCCTGTTCAGTTTGTGGCAAAGGATTCTCTCAGAAGCAAATGTTAATTCCACACACAAGAACCCACACTCGTGAGAAGCCTTTTTCCTGTTCAGTTTGTGGCAAAGGATTCTCATGTAAGAGCGATTTAATTAGACACACAAGAATCCACAATGGTGACAACCCTATTTCCTGTTCGGTTTGTGGCATAGGATTCACTCGGAAGAGCTCTTTAAATAACCACACAAAAATCCACACTGGTGAAAAGCCTTTTTCCTGTTCAGTTTGTGGCAAAGGCTTCTCTGTGAAGCAAAACTTAATTCATCACACAAGAAACCACACAGGTGAGAAGCCTCTTTCCTGTTCAGTTTGTGGCAAAGGATTCTCTCGTAAGCATATGTTAATTCGACATACAAGAACCCACACTGGTGAGAAACCTTTTTCGTGTTCAGTTTGTGGTCAAGGATTCTCTCAGAAGGGCACTTTAATTATCCACACAAGAACCCACACTGGTGAGAAACCTTTTGCCTGCTCGATTTGTGGCAAAGGATTCTCTCACAAGGGCAATTTAATTTGCCACACAAAGACCCACATTGGTGAGAAACCTTTTCCCTGTTCAGTTTGTGGCAAAGGATTCTCAAGTAAGAGCTATTTAATTCGCCACACAAGAACCCACACCGGTGAGAAGCCTTTTTCCTGTTCAGTTTGTGGCAAAGTCTTCTATGCGAAGCAAAACTTAATTCATCACACAAGAACCCACACCGGTGAGAAGCCTTTTTCCTGTTCAGTTTGTGGAAAAGGATTCTCTCAGAAGGGCACTTTAATTATCCACACAAGAACCCACACTGGCGTGAAGCCTTTTTCCTGTTCACTTTGTGGCAAAGGCTTCTCTACGAAGCAAGACTTAATTCATCACACAAGAACCCACACTGGTGAGAAGCCTTTTTCCTGTTCGGTTTGTAGCAAAGGATTCTCTAAGAAGGGACATTTAATTCGCCACACAAAAACCCACACTGATGAGAAACATTTTTCCTGTTCAGTTTGTGGCAAAGCATTCTCTCGGAAGGGATGTTTAATTCGCCACACAAGAATCCACACTGCTGAGAAACATTTTGCCTGTTAAGAATGTGGTCAAAGATTCTTAAAAGTGCACGGGAGAATCCACACCGGCGAGAAACCTTTCGCCTGCCAATTTAATTAGCCACACAATAATCCACAGTGGTGAGAAACATTTTTCCTGCCCAGTTTGTGGGAAACAATTCTCTCACAAAAGCCATTTGCTGTAATTAGCCACACACGAATC
Organism: Hippocampus bargibanti; assembly: GCF_051943395.1. Classification (NCBI taxonomy): domain Eukaryota; kingdom Metazoa; phylum Chordata; class Actinopteri; order Syngnathiformes; family Syngnathidae; genus Hippocampus; species Hippocampus bargibanti. Next base: position 4,614,331 of record NC_142736.1, on the reverse strand, counting down.
CTCACTGGTTAGAACCCCTTTTCCTTCTCTGCTTATGGCGAAATATTTTTTGTGATGGGACTCTTAAAAAGACACTCAAGACCGATACTGGTGAAAAACTGATCTGAACAGGCTTTATCAGGCTGATTGTAATTTATTTCCATTCTTTTTTCCCCCTTGGAACATTGAAATGGGTTTTTTTCCAGGCTTTTCGTGATGGTTAATAAATGTAGTTTTCCCCCCCACTCATTTAAGGTTTTTTTTGTACCATCGTTGACTGGACAGCACCCCACGTGTTGTGAAATGTTTCGTCTATTATTAAAAAAAAAAACAGGCTGATTGTAATTTATTTATATTCTTTTTTTCCCCGTTGGAACATTGAACTTATTTTTTTACTTCTAGTTATGGTTATTAAATGTAGTTTTTTTTCCCATTAATTTTGAAGTTCCCACACCCCCCTGTACCATCGTTGACTGGACAGCACCCTACTTGTTGTGAAATGTTTAATCGTCTATTATAAAAAATCAGCCAGAAAAAAATGAACATGTATAAATGGGTGGAAAAAATGACTATATACTGTATAGCAGGGGTGCTCATTACGTCAATCGCGATCTACTGGTCGATCGCGGAGGTAGTACTGGTCAATCGCAGCGTGAGAGTAAAAAAAAACATTCGTCCCGCAATGGGGAAATTTGCAGTCCGTGGGGGTGAAAGGATAGAAAACAAGATATTCTCAGCATAACAAAATAAAAATGTCAACTGTATACAGTCTTTTTCTGTCCCGGGTGGTGATGCTGCCTGACCAGCAGACAATGCCATAGTGGATGGCTGATGCCACCACAGAGTCATAGAAAGTCTTTAGGAGTGACCCCTGAACTCCAAAAGACCTCAGTTTCCTGAGTAGGAAGAGGCGACTCTGTCCCTTTTTGATTAGGGCATCCGTGTTTGTTGTCCAGTCCAGTTTATTGTTGAGAGTAACACCCAGGTACTTGTAGGAGGTCACCCTCTCAATGTCCGAACCCTGGATGTTCAATGGTGCAGGTGAGGATTGTTTCCTGCAGGAGTCCACCACCAGCTCCTTGGTTTTCCCGGTGTTGATCTGGAGGTGATTCTGCTGGCACCAGTCCACAAAGTCCTTTGTCAGTCCCCTGTACTCCCGATCGTCTCCCTCTGTAATGAGGCCGACAATAGCTGAGTCGTCAGACAACTTCTGAAAGTGGCAGGTTGGGGTGTTGTAGTTGAAGTCCGAGGTGTAGAGGGTGAAGAGGAATTGAGCCAGGACTGTTCCCTGCGGCGCTCCGGTGCTGCAGAGAAGCCTGCCCGACTCACAGTTCTTTACCCTCATGTACTGTGGCCTGTTTGTGAGGTAATCTGTAATACAAGATGTGAGGTGATGGTCGACTCCGGCATGCCGCAGCTTGTCCCCCAGTAGATTTGGCTGGATGGTGTTGAAGGCACTGGAGAAATCGAAGAACGTGATCCTCACCGTGCTCCCAGCATTCTCCAGGTGCAGCAACGCCGTATGGAGGAGGTAGATGATGGCATCCTCCACACCGATGCTGGGCTGGTAGGCAAACTGTAGCGGGTCCAGCGATGAGCTTGCCAGCGGTCGCAGGTGGGCGAGGACGAGTCTCCAGCGTCTTCATCAGGTGAGACGTCAGCACCACCGGTCTGTAGCTGTTGAGCTCCTTTGGGTTGGCAATCTTGGGCACTGGGACCAGGGATGACGTTTTCCACAGCTGTGGAACTCTGCCCAGCTTCAGGCACAGTCGGAGCAGGTATTGAGGAGTCGGGAACTGATGTTATCCGGACCTGCTGCCTTCCTCACCTGCATCCTGCTTAGTTGGTTTCTCACCTGCGCAGTTGTGACAGACAGGCAGGAACCAGGAGGCAGAGTGGCGGCTGAGGGTGTGGCAACGATTGGGAGGGCAGTTGTAGAGTCTAGAAACAAAATAAAATCACCGTCGCTGAGAAGAAGGAGATAATTGAAAAACACGAACGAGGTGTGCGTTTGTGTGATTTAGCGACAGAGCGCGGCTATGCTAAGTCCACCATCGCTACCATCCTTCGCAACAAAGAAGCTATCAAAGGTGCGTCTGTTGCAAAAGGTGTTTCCATGCTCTTGAAGCGACGGTCTCGGGCAATCGAAGAAGTTGAAAAACTTCTGTTAATTTGGATTCACGAAAAGCAGCTATCCGGCGACAGCGTGAGTAAAGCTATTTCATGCGAGAAAGCACGTCTAATTCACGCCGATATCGCCATGTGCCAACCTGGAAGTTCGGCGCTTATTGAGGATTTTAAAGCCAGTAACGGATGGTTCGAGAACATCTGAGGGCGAGGAGGAGAAGGCAATGTTGGCAAAGTGGAATGATGTGCAGGCTTTTACCGAACACTTCCATCCAGAAAAGACTGGCTATGACAATCATCAACATGATGAACGATAATGTGATGCCTCAACTTCGTAAGACCTTACAAGTCAGAAATCAACAGGTGTCAATTAAGAGGTTTTTAATCAGCAAAAAGGATGAGGAGTCTCCAAAGAAGCAAAGATAAGCCACACCAGAGGTTCAGTTACCAACAGTCCTTATGGAAGGTGACTCTGCTTCCATAAGCCATTAATGACCATCAAAAGGGTAAATACAGCTTTATTTTACAGCAGTTTATTTCTTTAATTACAGTCCTCATGTAATGTGCCTCTTTCCAAACAGCAAGTCCCTTTGACCTTCAACCTCCAACACCATTCCATCAAGTCATCAATGACTATCACAAATGTAAATAAAGTGACTTTATGATACAATGCAGTGTATTTCTTTCATTACAATACCATAGCACATTTATTATGCATAGGATAAGGTAGGTTCTGTGTAGAGTTAAGGCTTATTTAGTTGAAAAGTATATTTTATGGAAACCCGGGAACGAATTATTCCCATTTTAATGGTTTCCTATGGGATTTTTTTTTTTAGATACACACTTTTCACCTTACACACTCTGTCTGGAACCAATTAAGTTCATAAGTTGATGTCTCGCTGTATTTGCTGGCTAATAGCTCTCTATTCGCTAGCTACATGGTCATTTCAGCTAAAAATGCTGTACTATACAAGGTCGTTTTTCTTTCAGCCAAAAACGCCTGACTACATGGTCATTTTTTTTTCTGGTAAAAGCATATGACTATACAGTGGGACCGTGGCTTACGAACTTAATTGGTTCCCAGAGTGTGTAAGTCGAAAAGTGTGTATTCCAAAAACACTTTTCCCATAGGAAACCATTTAAATGAGAATAATCCGTTCCCAGGTCCTCATAAAACAGAATTTTCTACTTTCTAATTTTGTAAGCCTTAAAACTACACAAAATATACCTTATTTTATATATAATAAATGTCCTATAGGATTATGATGAAAAAAGAAACTGTACAGTACAATAAAGTCATTTTATTAACCTTTGTGATCGTTGTTAATGGCTCGATGGAATGGAGTGGCCGGTTTCATCAGCATTAAACACTTGATGAGGAACAATAACCTTCTTTCACTATCTCGTGCTTTCTCTGCCATAATTTTACCTAGTTCCTCCATGGTCGTTTTTTTTTTTCAGCTAAAAACGCCCACCTCTAATTAGTAAGGCGTTTTTAGCTGAAGAAAAAAAACTGTAAAGTCAGGCGTTTTTAGCTAAAGAAAAAACAACCATGTATATATAGTAACGCATTTTTTTGCGTGAAAAAAAACGACCATGTATAGTAAGGTGTCTTTGGCCCAAAAAAAAAGACAATTTTTAGTCAGGCATTTTAGCATAAAAAACGTATAGTAAGGCATTTTAGCTGAAAAAAACAATCATGCATAGTAAGGCGTTTTTTTGCTGAAAAAAACAACCATGTATAGTCAGGCGTTTTTAGCTGAAAAAAAAATCACCATGTATGGTAAGGCGTTTTTAGGGTGAAAAAAACGACCACGCATATTAAGGCATTTTTAGCTGAAAAAAATTATGTAAAGTAAGGCATTTTTAGCTGAAAAAAAAACCGATCATGTATCATCAGGCGTTTTTAGCTAAAGAAAAAATAACCATGTACATATAGTAAGGCATTTTTTGCTGAAATAAATGACCATGTATAGTAAGGCGTTTCTGGCCTGAAAAAATAACCATGGTTGTTTTTTTTTTTTATTAAAAACGCCGTACTATCCATGGTTGTTTTTTTTTTCACTAAAAACGCCGTACTATACATGGTCGGTTTTTTTTCAGCTAAAAACGCCTTAATATACATGGTTATTTTTTTCAGGCCAAAAACGCCTTACTGTACAGGTTTTTTTTTCAGATAAAAACGCCTTGCTAGGCGTGGTCGTTTTTTTTATCCTGAAAATGCCGTATTATGCATTTTATTCGGGCCAAAAACGCCTTCGTATGCATGATTGTTTATTTCTGCTAAAAACGCCCGACTATACATTGTATAGTCAGGTATGGTTTTTTTCAACTAAAAATGCCTTACTATTGATCGTTTTTTTTTCCAGCTAAAAACACCTTACCATATATGGTCATTTTATTCAGGTAAAAACGTCATACGATACATAGTCGTTTTTTGTGGTAATAAATGCCTTAGTGTACATGGTCATTTTTTCAGCTAAAAACGCCTTATTATAGATGGTAATTTTTTTTCAGCTAAAAATGTCGTGATGGGTCCAGCGACACTGAGGCATCGATGCGTAAGACCCCGTGTCAGTGCGCGTAGCGCTTTAAAGGACAACCGACGTCTCTGGACAAGTGGTGTCCATAATTTGTAAATTCACTTCTACATTTTAACAAAGATTCCACCGCATATAGCTATATTTTCCCTTTTAAGACTCGCACTGAATATTCCGGAAGTCTTGTTTTTGAGTTGGTGATGAGTCCGTACGTTACGTCACTGAAGGAACGCCCCTGATCGAAAAAAGGACACATTGTAGCAGTCCTTTCATCACGTCAATGCATTTTGCTGTACTTGTTTCGTCTGAAAACTTCGTGTTGCACCAAAAAGAGGCAGAAGAGGGTGACAAAGCTCCGTGTAAGGAATTAATCAGCCTGTGGAAATAGTATGCAAATTGCCAAACGAACGTTCGTTTGTCAATTTGCATACTCGGCACCGGCAGCCAATCAAAAGCCTGCTTCAGACTACACCCTGACTGAAAAGTGTACTTGAGAGTTTTGAAATCTGTTAGAAACGTGAGTCCACGTGGTTCGTAGCGGTTGCTTGTAGCTTTATTGAATAAAACAAACGTTTGATTTGAAAAAAAAAAAAAGAAAAAAATCACTTGTATTTTCTTGAAGTCGTCGGCCACCCGGGCCGAGTTCGACGTAAAAGTTGTACGCCGTGGGCTGCCGCTATTTCAAACACTGGTATTAAAATAATTATGATTTACTAGCTATTTGCTATCATTAGCTCTGACTGGCTTGCTAGCTAGCTGGCTGGCTAGCTAGCTATCTATTCACTATCAAGCTGGCTGGCTTTCTATTTGAGTTACTTCCGGATTCAGTGAACGCTGGCGCGTGTGGCTGCCGCTGCTCACCCACAGAAAGAAAATATTCTGTGACTAAATTGACCTTGAGTTTTGAAAGGGGCTTGGAAATGAAATAGATTATTATTATTATAATATAGATGGCTATATATTGGCTAGCTAGCTAGCTTTCTATCTATTTCAGTGACTTCCGGGTTGAGTGAACGCTGGCAAATGTATTATTATTATTAGTAGTAGTAGTAGTATTACTATTAACATTATTATTATCATTTACCAGCTATTTGCTATCTATTAGCTCTGACTGGCTTGCTTGCTAGCTAGCTAGCTATCTATTAACTAGCTGGCTAGCTATCTATTAACTATCTAGCTGGCTGGCTATCTAGCTAGTTATCTGTTGCCTATCGATTGGCTATCTTTCTATCTATTTGAGTTACTTCCGGGTTGAGTGAACGCTGGCGTGTGTGGCTGCCACTGCTCACCCACATAAAGACAATATTCTGTGACTGTAAAGTGACCTTGAGAGTTTTGAAAGGCGCTTAGAACTCAAATGTGTTATTATGTACTTGTTCCAGTTCCATTTATTGTTATTGCATATAAAAATGTCCATCTAGAGGGGCGAGCGGGCGCCTTCCCGAAGGCGCCAAGATGGCGGAATCCACCGTCCGCCATTTTCAACGGAGCCCGTCCGCCCTTTCCGGAGCGCCGAGGGCGCTCGTCTCCGGCCGCTGTCCATCTGTCCCACTTGATTGAAAAGGCGGCGGCGGGCGTAGTCTAACTTGGCTTTGCGACAAAATGGAAGCCAAAGGGGGGGGGGGGGGTCTTTTTGTGGATTGGGTTTGAGGTCAAGGGTCGTGGGTGGAGCGGCCCTTGCGATGGGGCCCCTCCAGTGCCTCCTTCTTCTTCCGCAGGAAATTCCCAAAGGCCTCCTTCTCTTTGCTCTCCTCCACCTCTGAACACAAAACACACAAAGGCGCCAACTTTTCTTCATCGGAGGTCGAAACGGGCGCCAAACGGCGAGTCGCCACGGCCGATCTTACTGCCGTGGTCCACGTCGTCCGCGTCGCTCGTCGCCTCTTCGTCTTCGTCATCAGAGCGATGGGCGCCGCGAGTCATGATGAGGTCACTGGGCCCGCAGGCGCCGGCTGTTTGGGAGACAACAAGGCAGGCGGCGCCACCATCAGGCTATCTATTAGCTATCTATTAGCTAATAGATGGCTATCTATTAGCTGCCTCGCTGGCTAGCTAGCTGGCTGGCTAGCTGTCTATCTATTAGCTATCTGGATAGCTATTTGGCTAGCTATCAAATTGCTATCTAATAGCTGACTAGCTGGCTATCTATTAGCTATCTAGATAGCTATTTGGCTAGCTATCAAATGGCTATCTGATAGCTGTCTAGGTGGCTATCTAATATCTACCTAGATGGCTATTTGGCAAGCAATCTAATAGCTATCTATTAGCTGTCTAGCTGGCTGACTCGCTATCAAGCTGGCTATGTATTAGCTATCTAGATGGCTATTTGGCCAGCTATCAAATGGGTATCTAATAGCTGTCTAGCTGGCTTCCTATTAGCTATCTAGATGGCTATTTGGCTAGCTATCTAATTGCTATCAGCTGCCTAGGTGGCTGGCTAGCTGTCTAGCTGGCTATCTATTAGCTATATAGATGGCTATTTGGCTAGCTATCAAATGGCTATCTAATAGCTGTCTAGCTGGCTACCTATTAGCTATCTAGATGGCTATTTGGCTAGTTATCTAATGGCTATCTATTAGCTGCCTAGCTGGCTGGCTATCTATTAGCTATCTAGATGGCTATTTGGCTAGCTATCTCATGGCTATCTATTAGCTGTCTACGTCGCTATCTAGCTGGCTATCTATTAGCTATCTAGATAGCTATTTGGCTAGCTATCAAATGGCTATCTGATAGCTATCTAGGTGGCTATCTAATATCTATCTAGATGGCTATTTGGCAAGCAATCTAATAGCTATCTATTAGCTGTCTAGCTGGCTGACTCGCTATCAAGCTGGCTATGTATTAGCTATCTAGATGGCTATTTGGCTAGCTATCTCATGGCTATCTATTAGCTGTCTACGTAGCTATCTAGCTGGCTATCTATTAGCTATCTAGATGGCTATTTGGCCAGCTATCAAATGGGTATCTAATAGCTGTCTAGCTGGCTTCCTATTAGCTATCTAGATGGCTATTTGGCTATCTATCTAATTGCTATCTATTAGCTGCCTAGGTGGCTGGCTAGCTGTCTAGCTGGCTATCTATTAGCTATATAGATGGCTATTTGGCTAGCTATCAAATGGCTATCTAATAGCTGTCTAGCTGGCTACCTATTAGCTATCTAGATGGCTATTTGGCTAGTTATCTAATGGCTATCTATTAGCTGCCTAGCTGGCTGGCTATCTATTAGCTATCTAGATGGCTATTTGGCTAGCTATCTCATGGCTATCTATTAGCTGTCTACGTAGCTATCTAGCTGGCTATCTATTAGATATCTAGATAGCTATTTGGCTAGCTATCAAATGGCTATCTGATAGCTGTCTAGGTGGCTATCTAATATCTATCTAGATGGCTATTTGGCAAGCAATCTAATAGCTATCTATTAGCTGTCTAGCTGGCTGACTCGCTATCAAGCTGGCTATGTATTAGCTATCTAGATGGCTATTTGGCTAGCTATCAAATGGCTATCTATTAGCTGCCTAGCTGGCTGGATATCTATTAGCTGTCTACGTAGCTATCTAGCTGGCTATCAATTAGCTATCTAGATGACTATTTGGCTAGCTATCAAATGACTATCTGATAGCTGTCTAGCTGGCTATTTGGCAAGCAATCTAATAGCTATCTATTAGCTGTCTAGCTGGCTGACTCGCTATCAAGCTGGCTATGTATTAGCTATCGAGATGGCTGTTTGGCTAGATATCAAATGACTACCTAATAGCTGTCTAGCTGGCTTCCTATTAGCTATCTAGATGGCTATTTGGCTCGCTATCTAATGATATCTATTAGATACCTAGATGGCTATTTGGCTAGCTATCAAATGGCTATCTGATAGCTGTCTAGCTAATATCTATCTAGATGACTATTTGGCAAGCAATCTAATAGCTATCTATTAGCTGTCTAGCTGGCTGACTCGTTATCAAGCTGGCTATGTATTAGCTATCTAGATAGCTATTTGGCTAGCTATCAAATGACTAATAGCTGTGTAGCTGGCTTCCTATTAGCTATCAAGATGGCTATTTGGCTAGCTATCTAATGGCTATCTATTAGCTGCCTAGCTGTCTACGTAGCTGCCTAGCTGGCTATCTATTAGCTATATAGATGGCTATCTAATAGCTGTCTTGCTGGCTACCTATTAGCTATCTATATGGCTATTTGGCTAGCTATCAAATGGCTATCTAATAGCTGTCTATCTGGCTACCTATTAGCTATCTAGATGGCTATTTGGCTAGCTATCTCATGGCTATCTATTAGCTGTCTATGTAGCTATCTGGCTGACTCAGTATCAAGCTGGTATGTATTAGCTATCTAGATGGCTATTTGGCCAGCTATCAAATGACTCTAATAGCTGTCTAGCTGGCTTCCTATTAGCTATCTAGATGGCTATTTGGCTAGCTATCTAATGGCTATATATTAGTTGGCTAGCTGTCTAGCTGGCTATCTATTAGCTATATAAATGGCTATTTGGCTAGCTAGCAAATGGCTATCTAATAGCTGTCTAGCTGGCTACCTATTAGCTATCTAGATGGCTATTTGGCTAGCTATCTAATGGTTATCTATTACCTGTCTAGCTACCTATATAGCTGGCTATCTATTAGCTATCTAGATGGCTAGGTATCAAATGGCTATCTAATAACTATCTAGATGGCTATCTATTAGCTATTTGGCTAGCTATGAAATGTCTATCTAATAGCTATCTATCAGCTGTCTAGCTGACTGAATAGCTATGGAGATGGCTATCTATTAGCTATCTAGATGGCTATTTGGCTAGCTATCAAATGGCTATCTACCTGGCTATCCATTAGCTATCTAGATGGCTATTTGGCTACCTATTAGCTATCTAGATGGCTATTTAGCTCGCTATCAAATGGCTATCGAATAGATATATATTAGCTGTCTAGTTAGCTATTTGGGCGGCCTATCTAATAGCTATTAGCTGTGTGGCTGGATGGCTAGCTATCTAGATGGCTAGCTATTAGCTATCTAATAGCTATCTATTAGCTGTTTATCTATCTAGCTCGCTATCTATTAGCTATCTAATAGCTATCAGAAGCTATCTATTAGCTAGCTTTCTAACTATTTGAGTTACTTTGGGGTTGAGTGAACACTGGCGCATGTGGCTGCCGCTGCTCACCCACAGAAAAACTGATCCTGTGACTAGTAAGTTAGCTTGAGTTTTGAAAGGCGCTTAGAAATTAAATGCATTATTATTATTATTATTGTTATTCTCGTCATCATTGGCTAGCTATATGCTATCTATTAGCTATCTGGCTGGCTAGATAGCTATCTATTAGCTATGTAGCTGGCTGGCTATCTAGGTAAGTATCTGTTGGCTATCGATTAGCTTGCTAGTTAGCTTTCTATCTATTTGACGAAAAGGCAAATGCTGGCCGGCGCTTGGCAGCATTTGGTGTCTCGCCTTTGACCCTTTGGAAAAAGCAGCCAAGGTGGCGCCACTCATTTTGGCTTTGACAAAATGGCGGGCGGCTCTCACCTGCGTCGGGATCGGCGGTCAAACGGACGGCGCCGAGGTCTCTGCCCAGTCGCTCCAGCTGCTCTTGGCGTTTTCCACTTTGGGCCTCCGTCTGCCGAACAAGCGGGAGTTTTATAATAATAATAACAATAATAATAATAATAATAATAATCCATTTCATTTCTAAGCGCCTTTCAGAACTCTCAAGGTCACTTTACAGTCACAGGATGAAGTTTTTTCTGTGGGTGAGCAGCGGCAGCCACACACGCCAGCGTTCACTCAACCCCAAAGTAACTCAGATAGAAAGCTAGCTAGCTAATAGATAGCTTCTGATAGCTAATAGATAGACAGGTAATAGATGGCCATTTGAGTGATTTTGAGCAGGGTTCATTCAACTCAGAATAACTCAAATAGAAGGCTAGCTAGCTAGCTAGCTAGCAGGTATCTAATAAATAGTTAGCCAGCTAGCCAATTAATAGTTAGCTAGCCAGCTAGATAGCTAATAGCTAGCTAATAGACAGCAAATAGATGATGGCAGTGAATGAGTTAAACATTAGTACCATGTGATACACTTTATATAATAATAATAATAATAATAATAATAATAATAATAATAATAATAATTTCATTTCTAAGCGCCTTTCGAAACTGTCAAGGTCACTTTTTAGTCACAGGATAAGTTTTTGCATGAGTGAGCAGCGGCAGCCACGCACGTCAACGTTCACTCAACCTGGAAGTAAGTCAAATAGATAGAAAGCTAGCTAGCTAATAGATAGCCAATAGATAGCTAATAGATAGACAGCTAGCTAGGTAGCCGTATACTTTATGTCACAAATTGTAGAATACCCGAGTTAGATGATCCTAAAATACTACAAATACCACATTGTTGTTAAGATGCATAAATTGTTTTTACACACGCTATCCATTAGCATGCAGACACCAGCAGGCCATTGTGATATGGCGGACGTGAAGAAGCAGGAAGTGTTGATATGTTGGAGTGATGTGTCATTCGCAAACGAGCCGGATCTCTGAAGTGAACGAAGTGAGCCGATTCCTAACAAGGAGCCGGAAATGGGAGCCGACTTTTTTTGTCCGCTATTCCCCGCCCCGTCTTCGGTTAAAGCCGCACGTGATTGGTTGATATCCGTGGTAGAGGAGGGAAGGGAGAAATATAGCTCAGAAGTGGGGGGGGGGGTGTTAGGGTAGACAAATGTTATCACATTATGCTGTTATTATTATTCAATGATTATTTTTTTTACTAGTTGGTATGATAGCATTATTAATATGAGGGAAAGTGAAAGTTAGTGGATGCTCTCTGTGCACATATAAATCAAGCCATATAAATAAAAATATTTGATATCATGTATTTTTTACATGAGTAATTCGTTTTTTTTACATAATTTTACATCATTTTTGGTAGTTAATTAATTTAAGCAAAAAAAAAAAAACGAGGAGCCATATGGGAGCCATAAGAGCCGGATCTTTTAGTGAGTCGAGCCAAAAGAACCGAATCGGCGCAATTCCCATCACTAATATCTTGTAGAGGGCGGGCTCACTTTCACTTTTATCAGTGTTGACCCGTCCAGGCGGCGGCACAAAAACTCACCAGCATCTTGCGGAGTCGCTCGTATTCTGGCCGGTAATCCCTAAACCACAAACGCACCAAAAGGTCAAATGGGGACACTCGCCGCCACAACGCGGCCTTTCCCACCTGTCGTACTCGTCGGCCGCCTCCTGGACTTTGACCAGCAGCTCGTCCAATCCGCCGCCCGTCACCGCCGACACGCCCACCACCTGCGGCGGGAGCGCAGAGTCAGCGGCTGCCGGCCACGCCGCCGCCGGGGGGCTTGGCTCACCCTCAGGTCTGAGTAGAACTGATCCAGGACCAGACTCATGGAGCGCGCCAGGTTGCTGACGTAGGAGCTCTCGTGGCTCAAAGCGTCCTGGAAGGCCTCAAAGTCCGTCATCCACTCCACCGCAAAGCTTTCCCCGATGATGTCCGTCTGCGAGCAAGCGCCGCCGTTAAGGGACGGCGGTCGAGACTGACGGGCGACGCCCCTCCAGGCGGAAAACACACCCCCCACGCAAACTCACTTTGTTCATCAATACGATGAAGGGGAGCTTGGTCTTGTACAAGATGCTGAAAAGAGACAAAACGTGGCATAACTCGCCCGGCGACTCGCCCGGTGTCAGAGATGTTCGATCGGACACTGTGGACGAGGGCTCGGACCCAGAAAGATTGTTTTTACTGCTGGCAGGAGACGCAGCCATTCATGACAGACGCCTGAATTCTACAGCCCTCTGCCAAACTATTTATTGAGAGTACAGTGATACCTTGGCGTACAAACTTAATTGGTTCCCAGACAGAGTGTGTAAGGCGAAAAGTGTGTATCCCAAAAATTAATTTCCTATAGGAACGCATTAAAATAAGAATAATCCGTTCCCAGGTCCCCGTAAAACATAATTTTCTACTTTCTAATTTTCTAAGATTTAACACTACATAAAATATAGCCTATTTTATTATAATAAATGTGCTATGGTATTATAATTAAAGAAATAAACTGGACTGTATAATAAAGTTGACATTTGTGATGGTCGATGGCTTGATGGAATGGAGTGGCCGGTTTCATCAGCAATAAACACTTAATGAGGAACGCAGCCTTCTTCTTTCACATTCTTGAGGAATGATCCCTTGTAGGTGCTTTCTCTGCGATAATTTTACCTTGTTCCTCATCAATTGTGTTCTGTCTAGCTGGGTTGATAGCTTTTTGCAGATGGCTTGTGCGGGTTATTTGTGGAGCTTGATTGACGGGATATTTTAACCTTCCAGTCTACACGCTGCTTTTGAACTATCAAAGTTGAAACTAATCCAAATTTCACCCTTTTCTATCCATTCTCTCACCATTTCACTGTTGGTTTTTTTTTCACTTTTGTTTTTTTGTTTCAAGGTCTGTCGTCTCCCTTTCGTGTGAGTGTGTTTTCTCACTGTCTCTCTGTCGTCTGCCTGTCTCTTTAATGCTTAAGCCCCCCCCCTCCCACCCCACTGCTGTGTTCTTGACCAATCACGTGGCTTTAACCGAAGACTGGGGGCGGGGAATAGAGGACAAAACAGTTGGCCACTATTTCCTTGTTAGGAGAACGGGGCTCGTTTGCGAACGACAGACACATTGTGGCAGCGCCTTGTGTATCCCGAAAAATAGTTTGTATGCCAAGGTAAAATTTTCATAAATGTAACGTTCGTAAACCAAAAAGTTCATAAGCCAAGGGGTTCATAAACGGAGGTATCACTCTATGTGCAAATTTAAGTGACACATTAGTAAAACAGTTTTCTTGATTAGAATACCACGCCCCTGAAACGTTCTGAGCGCGAACAGCTGTAAGCAATAAAACATTGTCTCTTCCATGAACTGATTTGTATCCTGGCTAATGAGCTCTTCCTGTGAAGGAGTTTCAAGTCGTAAATTGCTTCGGTGATAAAGGAGTTTCCCAAGTCCTAAATTCTGTCCAAAACTGGATCTCCTAGATGAAGATGACAGTTTAACTTGCTCTGTCTGTTGTCCTCAGATTGACCCCAGGTTGTTTGTGCTTCAATTGTGTATTCGAGTCACACATGTTGACGAAGCATATAACAGCATGAAACTTTTAACTATGATAACTTCTTATTCTCTATCACCCGGCGACCGAACCAACCTGCAGGCGTACAGCATGTTGGACATGAAGGTGACGGGGCTGACGCAGCGAGACGTGTCCATGACATAGAGGACGGCCACGGGGAAGGACGACGCCTGCCGGGCACAAAGGGGTACGTCGTCAAGCGCCGGCCAACGCCACAAGCCGGCGACCGGTCACTGGCGACGCGACGCACCAGGGCTTCCGTGATGATGCTGCCGGACGCCGACCACGTGAACACTTCGATCTGACCGGGGGTGTCAATCAGGACGTACCTGCGGAGGTCCAAGCGAGCGCGGAGGCTCAAAAGCGAGCCGCTGCATTTTGGACCACCAGGGGGCAAAGAAAGGCCAAAGACGCCCCCTGGTGGCAACTCTCAATGGACTGACCTGTGATGCTGCTGCTTCTTCTCCAGGAACTCCATCACCTCAAAAGCACAACCAAGAAAAAAAAATCTGGGTTACACACTAGTGATGTGTCGTTCGCGAACGAACCGGTTTTTTAGAGCCGATTCTGGCCGACTGGGAGCCGACTTTTTTTTTATAAGGATAATAATAATACATTTTATTTCAAGCGCCTTTCAAAGCTCTCAAGGACACTTTACAGTCACAGACAAGCATAGATACAATAATAAATAAAATACAATTATAAATCCCCGCCCCCAGTCTTCGGTTAAAGCCACACGTGATTGGTCGATATCCGTGGTAGCGGAGGGAAGGGAGAATTACAGCTCAGCAATGAGAAGGGGGTGGAGGAGGGGGAGGGGTTAGGGTAGACAGGTGGACAAATGTTATCGCATTATGCGGTTATTATTCAATTATTATATTTTTTTACTAGTTGGTATGATAGAATTATTAATATGAAAAGCAAATTAGTGACAGCTGATCATCAGACCAGAGTCACCACAGGGAAAGTCAAAGTTCGTGGATGCTCTCTGTGCACAGAGAGCATCCACGTGGCTCAGTGTATTAGCTAACTATCTAGCTAGCTATTAGCTATCTAAGTGGCTAGCTATCTACCTATATATCTGTTGGCCATCTATTAGCAGGCTAGCTAGGTTTCTATCTATTTACTTCTGGGTTGAGTGAACGCTGGCGCGTGTGGCTGCCGCTGCTCAACCAAAGAAAAACTTATCCTGTGACTGTAAAGTGACATTGAGAGTTTTGAAAGGCATTTATCAATGCAATGTATTATTATTAGTATTATTATCATTTGCCAGCGATTTGCTATCTTTTAGCTCTGGCTGCCTATCTAGCTATCTAGCTAGATATCTATTCACTATCTAACTGGCTGGCTATCTAGCTAGGTATCTGAAGTCTATTGATTGGCTGGCGAGCTAGCTTTCTATCTACTTGAGTTACTTTCTGGTTGTGTGTGGCTGCCGCTGCTCACCCACAGAAAAAAAACTTTTCCTGTGACTGTAAAGTGACCTTGAGTTTTGAAAGGCGCTCAGAAATTAAATTGATGATCTATCTATCTATCTATCCATCCATCCGCTATATAGGTGTCTAGCTAGCTATTAGCTATGTATTCGCTAGCTAGCTTTCTATTTGACCCACTTCCGGGTTGAGTGAACGTTATCGCGTGTGGCTGCCGCTACTCACCCACAAACTTCTCCTGTGACTGTAAAGTGACCTTGAGAGTTTTGAAAGGCGCAGGATGGAAAAGGAATGGCAAATCTTTTCACTTGGGAACCAAGTCAAGTTCACCCGTTTGGATCAGCGCCCGGTGGAGTCGAGGGGGGTCAAAGGTCAAAATGGAAGCGCTGCTCACCTGATCGAAGCGCGTCGCAAACAGGTTGAGCGAGGTGACGATGGCGCCGTTCGGTCCCAGGCCGTACTGCTTCATCACCTCTTTGTAGTTGACCGTGTCGCGAATGTCTGCCGGGAGACAAAGGTCAAAGGTCGGCACTTGGCCAGACGAGAGCGACGCGACGACGAGCCCCGCCTTACCGATGTTGGCGGGGAAGGGAAGGTCGTGGACGGCCGGGTCCAGGTTGATGACGTAAGGAGGCGTTTGCAGGCTGTGAAGATGAGCCGTCAGCCTCTGTGGAATTTGCCGCAAAGGATTGAACCAGGAAGGTGGCGGCGGGCGGCCGATAGGCTAAATGCTAATCAACGATGCATTTGCGTATTTTGCCCAAAACAACCGCGAACGTCAAGCATCCCAAAGTCCGGCGCCGGTGGAACGGGGAAAGATTACAAATGAACAACGCGTAGAATGGGCTCCAAATGCCGACTG
This sequence comes from Hippocampus bargibanti, assembly GCF_051943395.1. Taxonomy (NCBI): domain Eukaryota; kingdom Metazoa; phylum Chordata; class Actinopteri; order Syngnathiformes; family Syngnathidae; genus Hippocampus; species Hippocampus bargibanti. The sequence goes on along the minus strand of NC_142736.1, from coordinate 4,598,269 downwards.
AGCAGCTTTTGGTTAGCCGAAATCGTGGCTAGCGTGTCACGTGATCAAGGCCAGCACCGCTTATACAGTGATACCTTGGCTTACGAACTTAATTGGCTGCCAGTGTGTAAGGCAAAAAGCGTGTATCCCAAAAAATAATTTCCCATAGGAAACCAGTAAAATGAGAATAATCCGTTCCCATGTCCACATTAAACATAATTTTCTACTTTCTAATTTTGTTTTACCTTATAAATTATTGTGAGTGTTGTGGTCAAACTCTGGACTCTCCCAACCAAATCGTGTATGATAAATCAATATTCATTATTACTGTATTAGTTTTATTATTAGTAGTGTTATCAACAGCTCCTGTATTTTGTTTTTCTACTTCTTTCTTTCCTCTTCTTTTCATAACTTTGCTGCTGTGTTACTTCCGGGTTGAGTGAACGCTGACGCGAATGGCTGCCACTGCTCACCCGCACAAAAAAATCCTGTGACTGTAAAGTGTCCTTGAGAGTTTTGAAAGGCGCTTAGAAATTAAATGTATTATTATTATTATTATACAAAATATACCTTATTTTATGTATAATAAATGATATGGTATTATAATTCAAGAAATAAACGGTACAGTATAATAAAGTCATTTTATTGACCTTTGTGATGGTCGTTGATGGCTTGATGGAATGGAGTGGCCGGTTTCATCAGCATTAAACACTTGATGAGGAATGTAGCCTTCTTCGTCCACCATTTTGAGGAATGATCCCTTGTATGTGCTTTCTCTGCGATAATTTTACCTAGTTCCTCATCAATTGTGTTCTGTTTAGCTGGGTTGATAGCTTTTTGCATCAAGTGTACAGATGGCTTGTGCGGGTTGTTTGTGGAGCCTGATTGATGGGATATTTTAACCTTGCAGTCTACACTCTGCCTTTGAACTATCAAAGTTAAAACTCTTTCACTGTCATCTGCCTATCTCTTTAATGTTTAAACCACCTCCCCTCACTGCTGCGTTCTTGACCAATCACGTGGCTTTAACCGAAGACTGGGGGCGGGGAATAGAGTACCAAAACAAGCCGGCTGCCATTTTCTTTCAGGAGAACGGGCTCGTTCGCGAACGACACATCACTCATTGTGGCAGCTCCGTGTGTATCCCGAAAAATAGTTCATATGCCAAAACTTTCAGAAATTTAACGTACGTAAACCGAAAAGTATGTAAGCCAAGGGGTTCGTAAACTGAGGTATCCCTGTACTTGGCGAGAGGAAGTGACGTCATTAATTTCACACCATGTCGAAAGCTGCTTCTGGACGAATGACCCAACGCCACGGGCCGCGTGCTACACTCACATTCGAATATTCAATTCCTTTTCATTTTTCAAATCGATACATTGAGTGTATCAGTCAAGCATTTAGAAATGTTCCTTTGGTGTCCTAACACAAACTCAAAGTCTGAAATAAAACTAGCTATTAGCTATGTATTCGCTAGCTAGCTTTCTATCTATTTGAGTTACTTCCGGGTTGAGTGGACGCTGGCGCGTGTGGCTGCCGCTGCTCACACACAGCAGAACGTATCCTGGGACTGTAAAGTGACTTTTAGAGTATCGAAAGGCGCTTATAAATGAAATGTATTATTATTATTGCAAAGTTTTCGCGTCGAGGACCAGTCCGACGTGGTTTGGCGAGTGCGCGTTGTGACGTCAGGTTCCCAAGCGGACATTTCGCTCCCTCTCCACAAAAAAATGAATCAAGTTCCACGCTCTTATCCATCAAATTGGTCGCGGAAAGGCAAACCAGGCGGGTTGGATTGTTCGACGTGTTGTCGGACGACAGAGGCGAGTTGCGCTGTTAGCTTGGCTATGCTAAAGACGCTAATATTGGGTCCATTTCCTCGAAGCGCTACCTGAACCAAGGTGGTCTTTCCGGATCCCGCCATGCCAAGCACGAGCAAGCACACCGCTTTCCTCTCATCCTTCTCCTCCGCGAGATTCTTCTCAACAGCCGACACGCCGCCGGCCGCCGCCATTGTTCGCCGCCGCTTTTTCTTTTCCGTCTTGCACTTCTTTTCTTCAAACAATGCTCATTACCGCCACCTACTGGCACTACACGCGAATCAAGTAAGACGACTAAACCATCGAGATCGAGTAGCACGACAACGATTGAATTGTTATCCGTACAGAACTGTAATCATCCCGTTCAGGTCTTCTCCAGTCGCCTTTCTTCACAAATGTTGCTTTTGTGTTCAATCCAAGCCGCAATTATCTCTTGGACCTCGCTTCACTCTTCCATATTTGCACTTTTGCCCCCTCGGGTCTCTCGCGTTGGTTCCTTCCGTCCCCTCAGTAGAAGTAATTTGAAGCCATTTTACAAATTATGGACACAATTTGTCCGGAGACGTCGGTTGTCCTTTAAAGTAATCTGTGATGGGTCGATGAGGCATCCTGTATCATTTCGACACAGTATTGACACTGTGTTGACACTGTGTTGCTGAATACTGTTGCTGAATCATTCCAATTCAATTCCCCATTGTGGGACGAATAAAGGTTTTCTGATTCTGATTCTAAATACTGACACCTGGTGGATTTGCAGGGTACGTAGTCCCGAAAATAGATAGATACATAAATACATCATAAACAAATAGATAAATCGTTAAATAAAGAAATAAACGAATACATTGGTGAATAGGTAAATAAATACATATATAAATAAAAAACTAAAAATTTCATAGTACTTTTTTTAATCATTTCACGCCATAAACCAATAATGACGAGGAACATTCAAACTGGGCCGATTTACTTTTTTAAATCACGTTATATTGTGTGACTAGTTCATTCGGAATATGTATTTGAACGTGTACTTAAATATTAAAAAAGAACGTGTACTTAAATATTAAATAGGACCCAAAATTTCCGTGCTGAAAAAGCAACAGCACCCGTCAACAAGTCCCCGTCCGACTGGTAACTAAGGAGATCACTTTGTTTACGTTACGAGAAAGCCTAATTATGTCATGTGACGTCATTATTCGGCGACGTAGAACAGAATCCAGAAAAGGGGGGGAAACGGTTGCTATTTTTTTTACCGAACATTTAATATAATATGAACCTCCCGAAGTTGGAGTTTATAACTATTTTATAGTGAGTATTTCGGTATATTCAATTCTTTCAAATTCTTTCAAAGCAATGAAGACGTAATCCCCAAAACGTTAACAATGGAGTCACAAGGAACGCGCCGGTTCCCATAGCAACAGTGGTTCTGGTGGTGGTCACGTGAGTTTCTTAAAGAGGTACGCGCACTGACACGGGGATTTGCCCTGGAAGCTCGGGCACACGCATCATGCCTCAGTGTCGCTGGACCCATCACTACTAGCTACTGAGCTATGTATGGGCTGGCTGGATGGCTATCTAGCTAGCTATCTAATGGCTATCGAATAGCTATTAGCTGTCTGGATAGCTATCTAGCTGGCTATCTAATAGCTATCTAGCTATCTAATGGCTATCAGTAGCTATCTATTAGCTAGCTAGCTTTCTATCTATTTAAGTTACTTCAGGGTTGAGTGAACGCTGGCGCGTGTGGCTGCCGCTGCTCACCCGCAGAAGAAAACGTATCCTGTGAGTGTAAAGTGACCTTGAGAGTTTTGAAAGGCGCTTAGAAATCAAATGTATGATTATTATTTGAGGTGAAAAACATGATTTAATTGATTTCAGAGCGGCATGAATGAGTCGAGGTGGTTGTCACATTTGTTATTTTGTTTATTTTGTTCGTTGAACTTCAAGATGGCGCGGCGAAAGTGGCTTCCTTGACAGCAGCTCCTGTATTTTGTTTTTCTACGTTCATTCCTTTACTCTTCTTTTCACAACTTTGCTGCTGTGAAATGTCAATTTCTCTAGTGCGAGACTAATAAAGTCAAATCCAATCCAAAAAGGTCGGTGACCCCTGACCTTGAGTCCCCCGTTTGAGCGCACTCAGCCTTCATTGATCCCGGGAGACGCCATTTTGGAGGTTAGAGTTGCGGAGGGCGCCAGGGCCGCCGATCCCTGACGCAGGTGCAGCCGACGGCGACCAGTCGGGGCTCCAAGCGGTAGCGCCGACTCTGCGGCGGGGCGCCGGCGGGCGACTTGAGGCGGCGCAGCGACAGAACCTGATGAAAGATGGGCCGCGATGCCAGTCTCAGGTCCTCGGCGCCGTCGGAGTCCAAGCAGCCGCGGAGCAGGCAGCGGGCCTCCGACACCGGTGGGAAAACGCTGCCGTCCCACGACACGCTATGCGGCGCGGGGAAGTAGCTGCGTCACAAATGGTCCGGAAATGGCCGCCCACGCCCCGGCGGGCGCTTTTGCTTACTTGTAGGTCCACGGCGAGATGGAGTGGTTATGCAGCGGTCGGAAGGTTTTGGGGAAGTGCAAGATGGCGGCGTTGAGCTCCACCGACACCGTTTCCATCTCCGACGTCCCTTTGGATTGGTCGCTGACCCCCCTGCTGGCCACGCCTCCCCACAGCAACGCCACCATTGTTGTCATCATGACCTGAACACATCGGCGGCGGTCATCAAATCAAAAATTCCTTTGCTTTTTTTTTTTTTTGGGTCCGTCCGTGTAAGCTGTCATTCGTACATGAGTCGTCCATCGATGAGAAGGTTTCTTCAGCTGTCATCTTTACTTCTAGCTAGCTACTTTTTAGAGAACCGGTTCTTTTGACTCGGCTCACTAAAAAGATCCGGCTCTTTTGGCTCCCAAATGGCTCTTCAATTTTTTTTGGTTGCTTAAATTAATTAACGACCAAAAATCATGTAAAATTGTGTGAAAAACAAATTACTCATGTAAAAAATACACTATAATAATAATAATAATAATAATAATAATAATAATAATAATAATAATAATAATAATAACACATTTCATTTCTAAGCTCCTTTCAAAACTCTCAAGGTCACTTTACAGTCACAGGACAAGTTTTTCAGTGGGTGAGCAGCGGCAGCCACACGCGCCAGCGTTCACTCAACCCGGAAATAACTCAAATAGATAGAAAGCTAGCTAGATAGCTAGCTGATAACTCAAATAGATAGAACGCTAGCTAGCTAGCGACCTAATAACTCAAATACATGTAGGTGGAAAGCTAGTTAGTTAGCTAGCTAATAACTCAGCTAGACAGCTAGCTAGCTAATAACTCATATAGATAGAAAGCTAGCTAGCTAATAACTAAAATAGATAGAAAGCCATCTGGCTAGCTAATAACTCAAATAAATAGAACACTAGCTAGCTAGCAAGCTAATAACTCAAATAGATAGAAAGATAGCTAGCTAGCAAATAACTCAAACAGAAAGCTAGCTAATAACTAAAATAGACAGAAAGCTAGCTAGCTAACAACTGAAATAGATAGAAGGCTAGCTAGCTAGATAATAACTCAAATAAATAGAAATCTAGCTAGCTAGATAGCTAGCTGATAACTCAAATAGATAGAACGCTAGCTAGCGACCTAATAACTCAAATACATGTAGGTGGAAAGCTAGTTAGTTAGCTAGCTAATAACTCAAATAGACAGCTACCTAGCTAATAACTCATATAGATAGAAAGCTAGCTAGCTAATAACTAAAATAGATAGAAAGCCATCTGGCTAGCTAATAACACAAATAAATAGAACACTAGCTAGCTAGCGAGCTAATAACTCAAATAGATAGAAAGATAGCTAGCTAGCAAATAACTCAAACAGAAAGCTAGCTAATAACTAAAATAGACAGAAAGCTAGCTAGCTAACAACTGAAATAGATAGAAGGCTAGCTAGCTAGATAATAACTCAAATAAATAGAAATCTAGCTAGCTAGCGAGCTAATAACTCAATTAGAAAGCTAGCTAGCTAGACAATAACTCAAATAGAAAGCTAGCTAGCTACTATATCAAATATTTGTATTTATATGGCTTGATTTAGATGTGCAGTCAGTGGATGATAACTGACTTTCTCTATATATAATGTGATAACAGGACATCACCGAACTATTTATTAGATACATATTAGCTAGCTAGATAGATATTTCTTAACGCCAAACGTACACTTGTGTGGAACTCTCTTATGTTATTTATCTGGCTATCTAGCTAGCTACCTGGCTAGCTACCTAGCTAGCTATCTCACTATCTCGCTGGCTATCTATTGGCTAGCTGGCTGGCTATCTATTGGCTAGCTGGATGGCTATCTAGCTGGCTATCTGTTAGCTATCTAGCTGGCTAACTATTTATTAGATACCCATTAGCTAGCTAGCTAGCTAGCCTTCTATCTATTTGAGTTATTCCGGGTTGAGTGAACGCTGGCACGTGTGGCTGCCGCTGCTCGCCCACAGAAAAAAACTTAACCTGTGACTGTCAAGTGATCTTGAGAGTTTTGAAAGGTGCTTATAAATGCAATGTATTATTATTATGTGTCCACCTGCCTACCTTAACGCTTCTCCCCGTCTCCTTTCTCCATTGCTGCATGTGTCTAATTCTTCCCTTTCTCCTCTACCACGGATATCGACCAATCAAGTGCGGCATTAACCGAAGACTGGGGGCGGGGAATAGAGGACAAAAAAAAGTCGGCTCCCATTTGCTGCTCCTTGTTAGGAACCGGTTCTCTTGATTCACTTCAGAGATCCGGCTCTAAGAACCGGCTCTCTTGGTTCACTGCAGAGATGTGGCTCTAAGAACCGGCTCTCTTTGTTCACTTCAGAGATCCGGGTCGTTCGCAAACGACACATCACTCCGAGGAATCCCCCGGACACCCACCAACAAGAAATTCTCTGAGGTGCTGACCAATCGGCAACCGGACAGCTTGTCCACCTGGCAAGAGTGCGGCGGCGTCTTACCGTGCCGACGGCTTGCTTCAGCGAGAAAAGCATCATAGCGTGGTGAGATCTTGCCTTGCGACTTTGGAGGCTCCTCGGGTAGCGCTGGAGGTGCAGGTGAGCGAATGACAAGAGCACGGCGTTCTTCGGGGCCTTTATCCAGATGACATCTTTGATCTTCCTCCGAAAACCGGCCGGCGTGACGAGGGATGACGCCCGCCCCACTTTCGCCCGCCACACATGAAAGCTTCCAGGTCAACGTTTGATCTTGTCGGCTTTTATGTGGGGATGAAAGGAGGGTGGTTTCCGGGCGTTCCCCCGCCCCCTAAAGATGCTGACTTCCCGTAGAGGTGATGTCGGGCGAGGTGCACCTTCTTCCAAATGGGCGGTTTTGAGCGACATCCTGGCCTTTTGCCACACGTCGGGCGTCCAATTCCAAGCGCGTCGTCGGGTCGACGGAGGGGAGATCCGACATGCGCAAGACATATATAAAGATATACATATATTTTAATGCTCTAGCTGGCTATCTATTAGCTAGCCACCTAGCTGGCTATCTATCTAGCTAGCTACCTATCTGGCCTATCTATTTGCTACCTAGCTAGCTAGCTATTTTCTATTTATTAACTAGCTACCTAGCTGCCTCTGTATTTGCTATCTATTAGCTAGCTACTTAGCTGGCTATCTAGCTATCTATTTTCTAGGTACCTAGCTGGCTACCTATTTGCTATCCATTTGCTACCAAGCTAGCTTTCTATTTTCTCTCTTAGCTAGCTAACCAGCTGGCTACCTATTTGCTATCCATCTAGCTACCGATTTTATATCTATTAGCTAGCTATATATTTGTTATCTAGTTGCTATCTAGCTACCTATTTTCTATTAGCTAGCTAGCTGGCTATCTATTTGCTATCTAGCTACCTACCTATTTTCTATTAGATAGCTACCTAGCTGCCTATGTATTTGCTATCAATTAGCTAGCTACTTAGCAGGATATCTATTTGCTATCTAGCTAGCTAGCTAGCTATCTATTTATTATCCAGCTAGCTACCTAGCTAGCTATTTGCCATCCATTTGCTATCCAGCTAGCTACATAGCTAGCTATTTTCTATCTATTAGTTAGCTACCTAGCTGGATATCTATTTGCTATCCATTTGCTACCAAGCTAGCTATTTTCTATCAATTAGCTAGCTACCTAGCTGGCTATATATTAGCAACCTGGCTATCTATTTGCTATCTATCTAGCTATCTATTTTCTATCTATTAGCTAGCTACCATGCTGGCTATCTATTAGCTATCTGTTAGCTAGCTAGTTTTCTATCTATTTGAGTTACTTCCGGGTTGAGTGAACGCTGGGGCATGTGGCTGCTCACCTGCAGAAAAACTGATTCTGTGACTGTAAAGTGACCTTGAGAGTTTTGAATGGCGCTCAGAAATGAAGTGGATTACTATTACTATTATTATTATTATTATTATTATTATTATAAGACGCCAGCGCGGACGGGGCGACAGAGGCGGAGGAGCGCTTGGCACCGGAAGTGACGAGCGTCTTTGAGTCTGACCTGGTTTTCAGCGTCGACCGCAGAGTGCGGCCTTCTCGCGCGTTCTGCTCGTTGGCGCCCACGCGGCGGCTCGATACGCGCGAAGGACCACTTGAACGCCGCCGCCCCCCCCACCAACACCAACCACAAATTTGACTGCAGGCGCCAAACGTGTTGACTTTCGACTTTTTACTGGACTTTAATCAAGGTAGAAAAAAAAGACAAATAAAATGCTGCAAGTTGACATGCACAGACGAATTACAAGCATATGTACACTTGGGGGTCTCGGTGGACGAGGTGGGGGGTCATTCTGCATTGGAGCCTGAATCTGAAAAAAAAAAAAAAAAAACAACAAATAAAGCAAAAAACATGTCACACACATACAAAGTTTGTTCTATTTGGCATTGTTGTGGAAAATAATAATACATTTCTTTTATAAGCGCCTTTCAAAATTCTCAAGGTCACTTTACAGTCACAGGATATTTTTCCTGCGAGTGAGCAGCGGCAGCCACACGCGCCTGCATTCACTCAACCCGGCAGTAACATAAGAAAAAAACAACAATAATAATATATACAGTATATATACAGGTAACATCCGAGTCACGACCGGGTTCGACAAAACGGTCGTAAGTCAAACGGTCGTAAGTCGAGATCCATTCAAAATGACGTTTACACTACCGGCTAGTATAAAGCTGTTGTTTTTATGCAATGTTTTCTATTGAATACTATAATATAATAATAATAATAATAATAATAATACATTTCATTCGTAAGCGCCTTTCAAAACTCTCAAGGACACTTTACAGTCACAGGATTTTTTTTCTGCGGGTGAGCAGCGGCAGCGAACTAAAGTCTTACTGGTACTATCGGCCCTATATATATATCCCTACTGTCCAGACATGGCGGTGCCGGACTCTGCTATGTTCAGTGCTCTCAGGTTGGGGGGAGCAGAGAACTACTCCATGCGGCTACATTGATTACTTCTATTGTCCTGACTAACGACTGGCCTGATTGCCCCACTATCACCTCATCAGCATTACTAATCCTATGTTGCCTAAGCAGGCTATTGTCTGAACAATCCAAATTGAACCTCACCCCACCAAGGTGATTTAGTGAAGGGTTTTGCTATTTTATGAAAATAGCTTATTTTACTCCCCTTTCAAACCATCTATGTTCTTTTGCTAAGATCTTATAAATGAAATGTATTATTATTATTATTATCTTCTATTTATGATGCCAGATTCCGAGAATCCAATCATAAAAGAAAACAATTTGCCTCCTGAGAGATGCGATTAAAGTGAGACTTTCAGTCAAAAGTGCCGACGGGCTTTTCCCGAACGATCGCTTACAAGGAAAGCCCACGACGGTGAGCGCGCCGCGAGCAAAATGGCGGCGGCGACGAGTGCCAACTCACTCTTTCCGTCGCACGCCACAATTTTGACCTTGTCCACCTTGACCAGATCGGTGACCTCTCGGAACTCCACGTCGTTCAACACGAAGGTCCACACGTTATCGCAGAAGCGGTACGTGTTCAGCGAACCCTGACAACAAAAGCGCAACATTGGTCATGGCGGCACCGTCCAATGGCAGACGGGCCGTCGGCGCTCGCCGCTGCCTTTCAAGATGGAGGCCCCGAAACAAGCGCCGACAGACTCACCTTGAAATTGACGCGGTTGCGGACGCGGTTGGCCAGCGCTGTGTTGATGGCTTTGTCGAACTGAAGAAGAACCTGCAGGGCCAGCTGGGGGGTGATCTGCTGCGTCTGGTGGACACACACACACACACACACACACACACACACACACACACACACACACACACACACACACACACACACACACACACACACACACACACACACACACACACACACACACACACACACACACACGTTGTGCTTTTTTGCGCCTGTAATGGGCAGCATCTTCACAGCCCCGCTTTGTTCAGCGGAAAGGTCGGTGCTGTTGGACAGTCTGCGGTTGGATGGACGCATGGCTTGAGGAGCCCGCGATAAGAAGAGAGCAGCGTCAGCGCAGAGCGCCGATGCGTATGTGGAACTGTCGCGGCTTGGAATTGAAGCGGATTTATGTGGGACAGGAGATGTGAGACAATGTCTTTTCGTCAACGGATGCTACAGCTTCGTGTTTGCTTTCAACATTTAGCTTGTAGTAAACGTGCAAATTCCACAATGACGTATGTCCCTGATCCACTGCTGACATGGATGCTTTGATCCTCTCCACTTTCATCTAGAACTGCTTCATGTCATCACAAAGAGGGTACAGCAAGTCCTGAAGAATGAATGACTCTGTGTCTTTGTGTTGTCATATTATTTGTTATTTTTGTTTTTCCCAAGATGGCGGCGCGTGAACACGCAGCGGCTCCCCTCTCCCGGCAAATTGGTGTTTTCATGTTTATTATGTTTGTTAAAGTCATAATAAGTGCCTTGCATGCTGGGTCGGAGAGGACAGTAATTTCATCTGTGCTGTATGTCATGCATATTAGCATATTTGACAATAAAGCTGACTTTGACTTTAGCTATATGGTTATCTAGCTAGTTAGCTAGCTGTCTAGCTGGCTATCTATTAGCTATCTCGCATTGCCAACATTTGCCATCTTTTCATGTCCAATATTGACAAGGCGGTGGTCTCGCACGAACCCTGCCCCCCCCCCTTCTCAGGGATCCCCGGCCATTTTTGTTAGCGAACTAAACAAATAGTAATGGGAATTCCGGCTCTTTTCAGAGAGACGGTTCTTTTGGCTCAGCTCACTAAAAAGATCCGGCTCTTTTGGCTTCCAAATGGCTCCTCGGTTTGTTTGTTTTTTTTGTTACTTAAATTAATTAACTACCAAAAATCATGTAAAATTATGTGAAAAAATGAATTAAAAAATACACTATGTCAAATATTTGAATTTATATGGCTTACTAATACTACTATGTCTAAAAACTGTTATTTCCGGGTTGAGTGAACGCTGGCGAGTGTGGCTGCCCCTGCTCACCCGCAGAAAAAATATCATGTGACTGTAAAGTGTCCTTGAGAGTTTTGAAAGGTGCTTAGAAATGACATGCGTTATTATTATTATTGATTTATATGTGCAGAGTTAGTGGATGTTAACTTTCACTTTCCCTGTGGTTACTGTACTCTGGTCTGATGATCAGCTGTCACTAATTTGCTTTTCATATTAATAATGCTATTACTGTCACTAATTTGCTTTTCATATTAATAATGCTATAATAACTAGTAAAAAATATAATCATTGAATAATAATAACAGCATAATGTGATAACATTTGTCCACTTGTCTACCCCCCCCCCCCCCCCTCCAGCCTTTCTCCTCACTGCTGCCTGTAATTCTCCCCTTCTTCCTCTACCACGGATATCGACCAATCACGTGCGGCTTTAACCGAAGACTGGGCGGGGAATAGAGGGCGAAAAGTCGAGTCCCATTTTCAGCTCCTTGTTAGGAATCGGCTCTCTTCGTTCAATTCAGAGATCCGGCTCGTTCGCGAACGACACATCACTATAAACGAAGCAAAGTGTCTATTTGTGCAGGGCAGAATCGCGCGCGTATGCGTGTGTACGCGTGCGAGGGGGCGGACGCTACGTAGCAATAGCGGATAGCGTACTTCCGGCTGACCTGAATGAGCTCGTCGAGGCTCTCCTGGAGGCTGTTTCCCAGCGTGGTGTTCCTGTACAACTGGTAGGCCATTGCTCCACCGAGGCGACAGACCACGTCGAGCTCACGGAAAGGCTCGCGAACACGCGGAAGGGAGAGAACACGCACAGCAACAGGAACTAGAACAGCGTCCTCGTCGTGGTCTTCTTCTTCTTCTTCTTCGTCGTCGTCTTCTTCTTCTTCTTCTTCTTCTTCTTCTTCTTCTTCTTCTTCTTCTTCTTCTTCTTCTTCTTCTTCTTCTTCTTCTTCTTCTTCTTCTTCTTCTTCTTCTTCTCTGACTTCTTCTTTACCAGTTTCGTCACGGGTTGCGATCAATTGGCGCCCCCGTTCGGCAAGCAGGCCAAACGACACATCACTAACTGGAAGGTGTCGGTCAAATATCGAACAAGGAAAACGCCTGCGTCTGCTTCCTTATTCAAGACACCACAAACGTTTTCAAATTTTTCAAACTTTTCATGTCGTGACATCAACGTTGACGTGGCAAAGAATCGAGGGGGCGGTGGGGGGGGGGGGGGCGTCCTTCCGGCAAAACCAAGGTCGCCAGATGCATACAGTTCACCGCGCATGCGCAACATATGCTTTTATCAATCCAAGTCCCGTATAAAAGTTGTAGTACATCGTACATTAATTGAAATGATAAAAAACGCTAACAATGCCGGATTAAAATTTACTAATTAACTCGCTGACTATCTGTTAGCTATCTGGCGAGCTAGTTAGCTGGCTGTCTATTGGCTATCTGTTAGCTAGCTAGCTGCCTATCTATTTGAGTTATTCCGGGTTGAGTGTGCGCGTGTGCTCACCCACAGTAAAACTGATCCAGTGACTGTAAAGTGACCTTGAGAGTTTTGAAAGGCACTTACAAATGAAATGGATTATTATTATTATCTAGCTGGCTATCTATTTGCTATCTAGCTAGCTATCTAGCTGGCTAGCTTTCTAACTATTTGCTATCTATTAACTATCTATTAGCTATCTAGCTCACTATCTACAGTATTAGCTTTTTGGTTAGCTATCTACTGTATTAGTTATGTATTAGCTTTCTATCTATTTGAGTTACTTCGAGGATTAGTGAAAACTGGCGCGTGTGGCTGCCACTGCTCACCCACAGTAAGAAAATATATACTGTGACTGTAAAGTGACCTTGAGACTTTTGAAAGGCGCTTAGAAATCAAATGTATTATTATTATTATTATTATTATTATTATTATTAGATGAAGCCGGAATCAAACCAACAAAATCAGGTTGACATTCTGACAGCGTGTTTCAAAACGACACGCGGCTAATCAAAGCTGCCGCCACCGCCGCCAAACGAACGACCTCTGTCTGCCCATTTATTAGTTTCTGCCACCAGGCAGTCAGGAGACTCAACTCCCTCCCAGCCCTGCCCCCCTGCCCCAACCCACTGCCACACTCACCGAACTCATGAGTACACGCTACACGATCATCCTGAACTGATTTTTTTTTTCTGCAAGACCTCACTTCAACCTTTTTTTGTGTTTGTTTTTGCATTACAACACTACCTCACTTTACATCCGTCACTACCTCACTTTACATTCAGAAATTACATGTACGTATTGTCTTTTTTAGCCACATTAGAAGTGCCTTGCACGCTGGGTCCTAAAGGACATTGATTTCATCTATGCTGTATGTCATGCATATTAGCATATTTGACAATAAAGCTGACTTTGACTTTAATTGCTCCCCCCCAGGCGAGGTGACACAAATTTGACTGCAGCTGCCAAACGTGTTGCCTTTCGACTCTTCATTGGACTTTAATCAAGGTAGGAAAAAAAATGCCTCAAGTTGACCTGCACAGACGAATTACAAGCATCCAGTTGTGGTCCAAAGTTTCCATCCACTTGTGAAGAACATCATGTCACGGCTCACTTGTGTTTCCAGTTATTTCTACATCGGTGATTTTTTTTCTCTGGTAAAGTGATTGGAACAGATACCTTTTTGTCACCAAAAACATTCATGAAGTTGGGTTCTTTTATGACTTTGGGGTGAACAGAAAAAGTGATCAAATCTTCTGGGTCAAAAATATTAGTACATAACAGCAGCGCTAATATTTGGTAACTTGCCCCTTGGCCATTACCACCCCCCCCCCCCCCAAAAAAAAAAGCAACAAGTACTATAATAATAATACATTTCATTTGTAAGCGCCTTTCAAAACTCTCAAGTTACAGGATAAAGTTTTTCTGTGGGTGAGCAGCGGCAGCCACACGCGCTAGCGTTCACTGAATCCCGAAGTAACTCAAATGGACAGAAAACTAGCTAGCTAATGGATAGCCAATAAATAGTGAATAGATAGCCAGATATCCAACAGCTAGCCGTCTCACAGTCAGTCAGCTAGCTAGATAGCTAATGGATAGCAAATAAATAGCGACTAGATAGCCAACAGCTAGCCAGCTTACAGACAGCCAGCTAGACAGCTAGTACTATGTACATGACCCCCCACAAAAAAACAACGCAACAAGTACTATGTATGTGCCCCCCCGAAAAAAAATAAACAAGTTCCGACAAAACGGTCGTAAACCATTAAAAGCATTCAAAATGGCTGACGCGAGGATGACGTGATCATAACAAATGACAACACGCTGGCATCTCCTATACGACGATGTCAATCTGTTGTTTTTAAGCAACGTTTTCTATTGAATACTATTATATACCAAAATGTTGACAGTTGATTTATAAATCTTATAACTTTTAGTGTCATTTTAAAGGACAACCGACGTCTCCGGACAAATTGTGTCCATAATTTGTAAAATGGCTTCAAATGACTTCTACTGAGCGTATTTTAATAAGATTCCACCGCATGTAGCTATATTTTACATTTTAAGACTCGCGCTGAATATTCAGGAAGTCTTGTTTTTGAGTTGGTGACGAGTCCGTATGTGACGTCACTAAAGGAACGCCCCTGACCGAAAAAAAGACACATTGTAGCAGTCCTTCCATCACGTCAATGTATTTTGCTGTAATTGCTTGGTCTGACAACCTCGTGTTGCACCCAAAAGCCGCCAGAAGAGGGCGTCCAAGCTCCATATAAGGAATTTATCAGCCTGTGGAAACAGAGGTGGCCACAGGAGGTCGCCATTTTGTGCCTCTTTTTTTGGCTGAGAGATTTCCCCCCAATGTTGCCTCAAAATGGCACAAATAAATTCTTTATTCGATTGCAAACATGTATGCTTTCCTCTTCAGAACTATTTGAATCATATTCATAACTGGATGTGTAACAAGAAAGCATATTCTCCGAATCTGAAGCCATTGTTTTGATTCTCCAGCAATGCAAGACGTCTTGGCGTGATGTCACAAACCGGGGGCGGGACTTTCTGAAAATTCCCAATTCACAGCTCATTTTTTTGCAGATTTTGGACACTAAGACATTTTTATTGGTGTTTACCATTTGACTAAAAATATCATACTGCGTGTTTTGGGTATTTTAGATGCTATAAAACGTTTTTCTGATGTCAGTTAAAAAACAAAAAAGTGATGTCGGTTGTCCTTTAACCATTTTACATTTCATATTATCGATCTTTATTACTGTGTCGGCGCACACGCTTTCTGCTGACCCAAATACGCACGGCTTCCCACGCATACACTCTCTTGAAAAATCACTCTCCCTGCTAACGGAGAGGCTACAAGAGTTCGACCAAGACACGAAGGAAAAAAGCCTCAAATAGGCGGCGGCGGCGTGGGCCGACGCGGCGTCCTCGTCGCGCCGACCCCAAGCTTTCTGCTGACCCAAATACGCACGGCTTCCCACGCATGCGAACTTTCCCAAAATCGCTCTCCCTGCTATCGGAGAAGCCAGAAGAGGTCACCTGTCTTAAAGTCGCGGCGGCGCCGACCGTGAGCCCGACGTGGCGTTTGCGTCGCGGCGATCCCACCCGCTCCGCCTCGGCGTAAACCCCTCCTTCCCCCTATTGTCACGTTCGGATTGACAGCTGGGCGCCGGGCCACGCCTCCCGGCTTCCACCACTTCCTTCTTCAGGACAGCGGGTACGAAAACGGGACGCGGTCAACTTGTATTTGTATTTTGTATTACCCTGGACAGGCTCACAGACGATGTTAGACAAAAATCTCCTTGGACCGTGATGTTTGCAGATGACATTGTGATCTGTAGAAACTAGAGATGTGGAGATATGCCCTGGAAAGAAGAGGAATGAAGATCAGTCGCAGCAAGACGAAATATATGTGTGTGAATGAGAGGGATCCAAGTGCAAGAGTGATGCTACAGGGAGAAGAGATAAAGAAGGTGGAGGATTTTAAGTACTTGGGGTCAACTGTCCAGAGCAATGGAGAGTGTGGAAAAGAGGTGAAGAAGCGTGTCCAGGCAGGCTGGAGAAAAATGTCAGGTGTGATGTGTGATAGAAGGGTTTCAGCTAGGATGAAAGGAAAAGTGTATAAAACCGTGGTGAGACCAGCCATGATGTTTGGACTGGAGACGGACGGTGCCACTGAAGAAAAGACAGGAAGCAGAGCTGGAGGTAGCAGAGCTGAAGATGTTGAGCTTTTCTTTGGGAGTGACCAGGTTGGATAGGATCAGGGATGAGTACATTAGAGGGACAACTCATATTAGAGGGTTTGGAGAGAAAGTCAGAGGCCAGACTGAGATGGTTTGGACATGTCCTGAGGAGAGAGAGTGACTATATCGGGAGAAGGATGCTGAGTCTTGAACTGCCAGGCAGGAGACCGAGAAGAAGACTGAAGAGGAGGTTTATGGATGTGGTCAAAGAGGACATGAAGGTAGATGGTGTGAGAGAAGATGCACAAAACCGGGATAGATGGAGGACATTGATTCACTGTGGCGACCCCTGAGGGGAAAAGCCGAAAGGAAAAGAAGATTACCCTGGACTTTCTATATCTTCGTCCGAGTCCCCCCCGTCCCCCCCAATCCCGTAATCCTTTCGGTATTCTTCCGTTTCTGCACCACCGTGTGCAAGTTGCTTCTCGCCATTGTCGGGTTTCCCATTGACCCCACACTCGTCGTATTTGGTATTCTTTATTTTTGATTATTGCCCTGGTCCTCTTTTTGGGACCAGCGCTTTGTGTTGTAGCTTAATAAATCATCCTGCACGGACCTCTCTCTCTGTCCAGTTGCTGGCTGTAGCGGTGACAGCCGTAGAATAAAAATTAAAAAAACTCTGACGGTCATGGTTGTAAGTACGGGTGGTCGTAACTCACGCCGGTCGTAAATCAGATGTTACTTGTAAAGTCATAAAAGAATCAAATGTCATGAATGTTTTTGGTGACATAGAGGTATCTGTTCCAATCACTCTATCAGAGAAAAATCACAGTAGAAATAATTAGAAACTCCAGACAGCCGTGACATGATGTTCTTTACAAGTGGATGGAAACTTTGGATCACAACTGTAAGTACACTTGGTGGTCTGGGAGGGGGTGGGGGGGGGGGCGTGGTCATTCTGCTGCACTGGAGCCTGAATCGGAAAACAAAACAAATAAAACAAAAAACATGTCACAAACAAACAAAGTTTGTTGTAAATGGCTCCCGGGAGACGCGATCAAAGTGAGACATTCAAGTGGCGACAGGCTCATCCCAAACGATCGCTTGCAAGAAAAGCTGACGACGGTGAGCTGCCGCAAGCAAATGGGGAGTGGGGGTGAGACGCGTGCTAACTCACTCTTTCCGTCGCACGCCACAATTTTGACCATGTCACCCTTGACCAGATCGGTGACTTCTCGGAACTCCACGTTGTTCAACACGAAGGTCCACACGTTATCGCAGAAGCGATACGTGTTCAGCGAACCCTGACAACAAAAGTGCAAGGTCGTATAATAATCATAATAATACATTTAATTTCTAAGCGCCTATCAAAACTCTCAAGGACACTTTACAGTCATGCTTCCTTAATAATCTTTGACCACATTCTTAACAGGCAAAAGGTTTCTCAGCAGTGTGGATTCTTGTGTGACTAATTAAAGAGCCCTTGTGAGAGAATGCTTCGTTCAATATCAATTTTAAAAAAGCAGACATTGATTAGAATGGGAAATGTTTTGGTTTTCAACCAAAGCAGTATCCAAACAGGTTTCTGGAACGGATTACGGTCGAAAATTCAGTGAAATACAGTAAAGTCTCGTTATATCGATATTCTTGGGAGTCAGAAAAAAATATCGATATAACCGGACTATCGATATATCCGACCCTGTTTGCATGTAAATTTTCTCCTTGCGTTCATAGAAATAGTATCGTAATAAGCAGTACTATTGATATAACCGATATCGATATAACGCGACTTTACTGTAGTTAAAACGTGCTTCAAAAAAAAAGTTGTTTTCAAGGCTTGGAATGGATGAACATTTTTTACATTGATTATAATGGGAAGTGCTGTTTTGATTTTTGAACATGTTTCTGGAAGGGACAATACGTCAGTACCTCGTGTCACGTCTCTTGTGAGCAGGTGCCTTAGTGTTGCACAATGCTATCTAGCTAGCTTTCTATCTATTTGAGTTATTCCGGGTTGAGTGAACGCTGGCACGTGTGGCTGCCGCTGCTCACTCACAGGAAAAATTATCCTGTGACTGTAAAGTGACCTTGAGAGTTTTGAAAGGCGCTTACAAATGAAATGGATTATCATTATTATTATTATTATTATCATCATCATTTGCAAGCTATTTGCTATCTATTAGCTATCTGGCTGGCTAGATAGCTATCTAGCTAGCTATCTATTAGCTATCTAGCTGGCTGGCTATCTAGCTAGGTATCTGTTGGCTATCGTTGAGCTTGCTAGCTAGCGTTCTATCTATTTGAGTTACTTCCGGGTTGAGTGAACGCTGGCGCGTGTGGCTGCCGCTGCTCACCCACAAAAAACTGATCCTGTGCCTGTAAAGTGACCTTGAGAGTTTTGAAAGGCGCTGAAAAATGAAATGGATTATTATTATAATTATCATCATCATTTGCTAGCTATTTGCTATCTGGCTGGCTAGATAGCTATCTATTAGCTATCTAGATGGCTGGCTATCTAGCTAGGTACCTGTTGGCTATCGTTTAGCTTGCTAGCTAGCTTTCTATCTATTTGAGTTACTTCCGGTTTGAGTGAACGCTGGCGCGTGTGGCTGCCGCTGCTCACTCACAGACAAACTGATCCTGTGTCTGTAAAGTGACTTTGAGAGTTTTGAAATCTATTATTATTATTATTATTATTATTATTATTATTATTATTATTATTATTATAAAAGAGCTCACCTTGAAATTGACGCGGTTGCGGACGCGGTTGGCCAGCGCTGTGTTGATGGCTTTGTCGAACTGAAGAAGAACCTGCAGGGCCAGCTGGGGGGTGATCTGCTGCGTCTGGCGGACAGACACAAGGACGGATGGACACACACACACACACACACAAACCTTTGTCAGATAGTGATGTGTCATTCGCGAACGAGCCGGTTATTAGAGCCGGATTTCTGAAGTGAACGAAAAGAGCCGGCTCCTAACAAGGAGCCGGAGATGGGAGCTGACTTTTTTCCCCTCTCTGTTCCCCGCCCCCAGTCTTCGGTTAAAGCCGCACGTGATTGGTCAAGATCCATAGTAGAGGAGGGAGGGGAGAATTACAGACACACGCAGCAGTGAGGTGAAAGGGGAGGGGTTAGAGAAACAGAAACATACTGTGAGTAGCACATGAAACAGGAAAGGGAAACGACTGAGATTGATAGCACTACAAAGAAAAACCAAAAGTGAAAAGGGGAGAAAATTGATAGAAAACACAGTGAATTTTGGACTCGTTTCAACTTTATCGATAGTTCAAAGGCAGAGTGTAGACTGCAAGGTTAAAATATCTCATCAATCAGGCTCCACGAATAACCTTCACAGGCACATAATAGCAGTCCACCCATCTGTACAATTTGAAGACAAAAGACAAGCAATGGAACCAGCTATCAATGAAGTTTCTAGTGTGGCCGCCTGCATATGTTGCTGCTACTTCCAAGATGTACAACCCAGAGCTCCTTGGGACGATTTATGCAAAAAGCCATCAACCAGGCTAAACAGAACACAATTATTGAGGAACTGGGTAAAATGATGGCAAGTGATTTTCAGCCATTTTCAATTGTGGATGACAAAGGATTCAGAAAATATACTCATGCTCGCAACCCAATGTATGCATACCAGAATCATATATGACAAAGAATGTGCTGCAGTCCCAGAACGAGTCAAAAAAGCCATAGTTGTTTGTTTAACAACTGACTGCTGGACACCCCGAACCACGACATCCTACGACATGTCACTTACATGCCACTTTGTTTGAAAATTTCAAAGTGGGGACATGTCTGCTGGATTGTTTTGAGTTGAATGAAAGAAATATTTTTGAGGTACTACAGGACGCGTGCACTGTTTTGGAGCCATTTGAGCAGGTCACTGGAGATCAGTGTAGATAGGTACAGTGGACAAATGTTATCACATTATGCTGTTATTATTATTCAATTGTTATCAATTTTACTACTTATTATGATAGCATTATTAATATGAAAAGCAAATTAGTGACAGCTGATCATCAGACCAGAGTAACCACAGGGAAAGTGAAGGTTAGTGGATGCACTCTGTGCACATATAAATCAAGCCATATAAATACAAATAATCTATATAGTGTATTTTTTTACATGATTCATTCGTTTTTCACATAATTTACATAATTCTTGGTAGTTAAGTAATGATCCAAATTGAACCTCACACCACCAGACCGGTTTAATGAAGGATTTTGTTGTTTTATAAGAATCGCCTCTTTTACCCCCCTTTCAAACCATCTATGTTCTTTCTCTAAGATTTTAACCTCATTGTCGTCAAATGAGTGGTTGCTAGCTTTTAGGTGCATACGTATTGCCGATTGAGGCCCACGAGTATTATCCCTGCGATGTTGATAAAGTCTTTTTTTTGAGAATTTGTTGAGTCTCCCCAATGTACTGCTCTTTACAATTGTCATTCTTACAATGTATGGAATAAACTACATTACTTTGTTTTTCATTTGGTAGCCTATCTTTTGGATGCACTAATTTTTGCCTTAACGTGTTTATCGGTTTGAAATAAGTAGGAATTTTATGTTGCCAAAGGACTCTTTGTAATTTTTCAGAAACTCCTGCAATGTACGGTACTGCTACTCCTCTCCTTTTAGAATCTTGAGAATTATTGGTTTCGTTCGCTATTCTTTCTTTCTGACATTTGTTGAATGCCCACTGAGGGTACCCACAGTTAGTGAGTGCTCTCCTGATATGTTTTGACTCCTACTAGGAGTTATCAGAACCCTCCAGCATAGGGCTAAACTAATACCAACTAGCACTGAAGGTAGAGAAAAGGAGTCAAAACATATCAGGAGAGCACTCACTAACTGTGGGTACCCTCAGTGGGCATTCAACAAATGTCAGAAAGAAAGAATAGCGAACGAAACCAATAATAATTCTCAAGATTCTAAAAGGAGAGGAGTAGCAGTACCGTACATTGCAGGAGTTTCTGAAAAATTACAAAGAGTCCTTTGGCAACATAAAATTCCTACTTATTTCAAACCGATAAACACGTTAAGGCAAAAATTAGCGCATCCAAAAGATAGGCTACCAAATGAAAAACAAAGTAATGTAGTTTATTCCATACATTGTAAGAATGACAATTGTAAAGAGCAGTACATTGGGGAGACTCAACAAATTCTCAAAAAAAGACTTTATTAAGCAACAACAACAACAAAAAAATGAGGAGCCATTTGGGAGCCGGATCTTTTTAGTGAGTCGAGCCAAAAGAACCGGCTCTCTGAAAAGAGCCGGAATACCCATCATTAGAATAACTTGTTTTCTGCTTCCGCATTTTCTTCTCCTTCTGGAGTTTCTTCTTCTTCCTCTGGTCTGATTATCAGACCAGAGTAAGCACAGGGAAAGTGAAAGTTAGCAACCACTAACTCTGTGTACATATAAAGCGATATAAATAAAAAAAAAATATTTGATAGGGTGTATTTTTTTTACATGAGTAATTCCCTTTTTTCACATAATTTTTGGTAGTTAAATAATAAACAACAACAAAAACCGAGGAGCCATTTGGGAACCACTGCGAGACTAATAAAGGCAAATCCAATCCAATCCAATCCAAAAGAGCCGATCTTTTTAGTAAACCGAGCCAAAAGAACCGGCTCCCTGAAAAGAGCCGGAATTCTCATCAATATTGTTAGATGTTTTTCTTGCGGCTCGCGTACTTCCGGCTCACCTGGATGAGCTCCTCGAGGCTCTCCTGCAGGCTGTTTCCCAGCGTGGTGTTCCTGTACAACTGGTAGGCCATTGCTCGATAGAGCCGACAGACGACGTCGAGCTCACGGAAAGGTTCGCCAACACCCGGAAGGGAGCGAACAAGCACAACAACATGAACAGCGTCGTTCTTCGTCGACGTCGTCTTCTTCGTCGACGTCGTCTTCTTCTTCTTCTCTTTCTCCTCCGACTTCTTCTTTGCCAGTTTTGTCGCTGGTTGCGATCAATCGGTGACGTCCAGGAAGTCAGTCGGTCATTGGCAAATGCGACAATCCGAGTGAGTTCAACGTGGGCACAAACGAAGCGTTTTGACTGCTCGAAGCACCTTCGTCCTTTTTATTTCTACTTTCCTTGGCGGGCGACTTCAATGAGGACTTGATCGTCTTCCAAAGACATTTTAATTGAAAAATATCGCGAGATATCGAAGCTTGGAGGAAGAGCGCCAATTACTCCTGCTCTTTTGTCAGTGGAGAACATCTTTGGACCGCAAAAATGGGACCAAATGACATCGGCCGCTTGTTTTCTTCCCTTGTCACGCACGGGCCAGTTATTTGGCTAGTTTGGATGCATGGGCTTGCCGTACCTGGCATTTGCCACCAACCGCGCATGCGTGAAAATGTTTGCCACACTTCGCATTGTTGACACTGGAAGGCGTGATGGGAATTGCGGCTCTTTTGAGAGAGCCGGTTCTTTTGGCTCAGCTCACTAAAAAGATCCGGCTCCTTTGGCTCCCAAATGGCTCCTCAGTTTGTTTTGTTGCTTAAATTAACTCCCAAAAATTCTCTGGTCCTGTAAATCTTACAAACTTCATTGATTCCCAGAGAGTGTGTGTAAGGCCAAAAGTGTGTCTTGCAAACATTAATTTCCCATAGAAAACCATTAAAATGAGAATAATCCGTTCCCAGGTCCCCATAAAACAATTTTCTACTAAATAATCCTTAAAACGACACAAAATATACATTATTTTATGTATAATAAATGTGTTAGTGTATTGTAATTAAAGAAATAAACTGCACTGTACAACGAAGTTGTTTTATTGACCTTTGTGATGGTCGTTGATGTCGTTGCCTCTTGATGATAGCTGAGTGAGGTTAAGTCATACCCTCACTCACACGGTCCCCTGCTAGCTGCTTTTTGTTAATCCAAATCAACAGAAAAATTTCAACCCCTTCTATTGCCTGAGACCGTTGCTTAGACAACACAGAAACGCCCTGAGCCACACGTAGCAATGGTTGACTTAGCATACTGGTACTGGGACGCTAAGTCACACAAACGCACACCTCGTTGGTGTTTTTTGATGATCTTCCTCTGCTCGACCGTCATTTTCTTTTGTGTCCTCTTGGGCTGAACACTAGCCTGTGGTGGGGTCTTTTTCGGCCCCATAATAGCAAAAGTACTCCACTCGATAGCAAACCACATCTGCACTCAGTGGGGGGTGGAAAACCGATCTGCCAGCCACAGTGGAGCTGTTCAACCAAGTGGTTTGGTGTTCCTTTGCCGAAAAGTAGTCCGCCAGCCACCGTGGCGCTGCGTGGTTTGGTTAGTTTGCTGAAAACTAGTTGGTATGCCAAGATTATATTCTTGCAAATTTATTGTTCGTAAGGCGAAAAGTTCGTAAGCTAAAGCGTTCGTCAGCCAAGGTATCACTGTACGTCTGTGTAATAATAATAATAATACATTCCATTTATAAGCGCCTTTGAAAACTCTGAAGGTCACTTTACAGTCACTATTCGATGTTTTTCTGCGGGTGAGCAGTGGCAGCCACACGCGCCAGCGTTCATTCAACCCGGAAGTAACTCAAATACATAGAATGCTACATAGCTAATAGATAGCTAGCTAGATATCCAAACAGCTAATGGATAGCTAGCTGGATAGCCAGCGAGATAGCTAGCGGTATAGCCACCCAGATAGCTAATAGATAGCAAATAGCTAGTCTGTGTAAGCTCTCAGTGGTTGAGAGTGGTCCATGGATGAAAAGGTTTCTTCAACCGTCATCTGTACTTCTTTCAAGGTGTCGGCCATTTCGCTTTTCATCCAAGAAGTTTCGTCAGCAAACTAAAATTTTGCCGGTAGCTCCCTTTGGCATTTTGGGGGCTTTATTGCAAAAAGCAAATGAAATGTGGCTGCCTTTACGTTTTTTTGGCCGCAGCTACTGTGGAACGGAGCGACGAACGGCCTTCTCCCCCTGTTGATGGCCCAAATGAATTTCTCAGTAGTGATGGGAATTCCAACTCTTTTCGGAGAGCCGGTTCTTTTGGCTCGGCTCACTAAAAAGATCTGGCTCTTTTGGCTCTCAAATGGCTGCTGTTTTTTTTGTTGCTTAAATTAATTAACTACCAAAAATCATGTAAAATTGTGTGAAAAACTAATTATGAATAAAATACACTATATAAGATTATTTTATTTATATGGCTTGATTTATGTGTGCACAGAGAGCATCCGCTAACTTTGACTTTCCCTGTGGTTACTCTGGTCTGATGATCAGCTGTCACTAATTTGCTTTTTATATTAATAATGCTATCATACCAACGAGTAAAAAATATCATAATTGAATAATAACAATAGCATCATGTAATAACGTATGTCCACCTGTCTACCCCATCGCCCCACCCCCTTCTCCTCACTGCCGCGTGTGTCTAATTCTGCCCTCCCTCCTCTACCACGGATATCGACCAATCACGTGCGGCTTTAACCGAAGCCCGAGGGTGGGGAATAGAGGACAAAAAAAAAAAAGTCGGCTCCCATTTCCGGCTCCTTGTTATGAAACCGGCTCTCTTCGTTCAGTTCAGAGATCCGGCTCGTTCGCGAAGGACACATCACTACTTCTCAGAGGTCCGGCCGCCGCACCAAAAGCGTCTCCTACTCTTTGCCGAGGGTTGGCGCTGCGTCTGCCGCCGGCGTCTCTGCAGCCGCCTCGCCGGGGGGCATCGGCATCAAGGGATCGGCGGTGACGTCTGGCGGAAGCCCCTCGTCCTCGGGCAGCAAGACGCGGAGCGGCTCCAGCAGCTGCTTCACATCCACGCGACCCAAATGCTCGCAACTCAGCATGTGAGACGCTGGAACGCCTGCGCACACGCATGCAAAATCACGGCAAGTTAAACATTGGTCACAGCCGGCAGCGTATTGTTTGACTTGTGGTGACCGCGTGGGTGTTCTCCGGGTCGTCCGGTTTCCTCCCACATTCCAAAAAAACATGCGTGGCAGCATGATTGAACAGTCCAAATTGTCCCTTGGTGCGAGTAACTCTATTTGCTACCAAGCTGGCTATCTATTTGCTGTCTATTAGCTAGCTATCTGGCTATCTGGTTGGCTACCTAGCTTGCGACCTAGCTGGGTATTTATTTGCCGTCTATTAGCTAGCTATCTGACTGGCTATCTATTTGTTATCTATTTGCTGTTTATTAGTGTTTTTCACACAACCAATGGCTAGCTGTCTGACTGGCTACCTAGCTGGCTATCCGTTTGCTGTCTATTAGTTAGCTATCTGACTGGCTACCTAGCTGGCTATCTATTTGCTGTCTATTAGCTAGCTATCTGGCTGGCTATCTGGTTGACTACCTAGCCTGCGACCTAGCTGGGTATTTATTTGCCGTCTATTAGCTAGCTATCTCACTGGCTATCTGGCTGGCTATCTATTTGTTATCTATTAGCTAGCTATCTGGTTGGCTACCTAGCTGGCTATCTATTTGCTGTTTATTAGTGTTTTTCACACAACCATTAGCTAGCTGTCTGGCTGGCTACCGAGTTTGCTACCTATCTGGCTATCTGTTTGCTGTCTATTAGCTAGCTATCTGACTGGCTACCTAGCTGGCTAGCTATTTGCTGTCTATTAGCTAGCTATCTGGTTGGCTACCTAGCTGGATATCTATTTGCTGTCTATTAGCTAGCTATCTGACTGGCAATCTCGCTGGCTATCTATTTGCTGTCTATTTGCTAGCTATCTGGTTGGCTACCTAGCTGGCTATCTATTTGTTATCTATTTGCTGTTTATTAGTGTTTTTCACACAACCATTAGCTAGCTGTCTGGCTGGCTACCTAGTTTGCTACCTAGCTGGCTGTCTGTTTGCTGTCTATTAGCTAGCTATCTGACTGGCTACCTAGCTGGCTATCTATTTGCTGTCTATTAGCTAGCTATCTGGTTGGCTACCTAGCTGGATATCTATTTGCTGTCTATTAGCTATCTATCTGACTGGCAATCTCGCTGAATACCTAGCTGGCTATCTATTTGCTAGCTATCTGGTTGGCTACCTAGCTGGCTATCTATTTGTTATCTATTTGCTGTTTATTAGTGTTTTTCACACAACCATTAGCTAGCTGTCTGGCTGGCTACCTAGTTTGCTACCTAGCTGGCTATCTGTTTGCTGTCTATTAGCTAGCTATCTGACTGGCTACCTAGCTGGCTATCTATTTGCTGTCTATTAGCTAGCTATCTGGTTGGCTACCTAGCTGGATATCTATTTGCTGTCTATTAGCTAGCTATCTGACTGGCAATCTCGCTGGCTATCTATTTGCTGTCTATTTGCTAGCTATCTGGTTGGCTACCTAGCTGGCTATCTATTTGTTATCTATTTGCTGTTTATTAGTGTTTTTCACACAACCATTAGCTAGCTGTCTGGCTGGCTACCTAGTTTGCTACCTAGCTGGCTGTCTGTTTGCTGTCTATTAGCTAGCTATCTGACTGGCTACCTAGCTGGCTATCTATTTGCTGTCTATTAGCTAGCTATCTGGTTGGCTACCTAGCTGGATATCTATTTGCTGTCTATTAGCTAGCTATCTGACTGGCAATCTCGCTGGCTATCTATTTGCTAGCTATCTGGTTGGCTACCTAGCTGGCTATCTATTTGTTATCTATTTGCTGTTTATTAGTGTTTTTCACACAACCATTAGCTAGATGTCTGGCTGGCTACCTAGTTTGCTACCTAGCTGGCTATCTGTTTGCTGTCTATTAGCTAGCTATCTGACTGGCTACCTAGCTGGCTATCTATTTGCTGTCTATTAGCTAGCTATCTGGTTGGCTACCTAGCTGGATATCTATTTGCTGTCTATTAGCTAGCTATCTGACTGGCAATCTCGCTGGCTACCTAGCTATCTGGTTGGCTACCTAGCTGGCTATCTATTTGTTATCTATTTGCTGTTTATTAGTGTTTTTCACACAACCATTAGCTAGCTGTCTGGCTACCTAGTTTGCTACCTAGCTGGCTATCTGTTTGCTGTCTATTAGCTAGCTATCTGACTGGCTACCTAGCTGGCTATCTATTTGCTAACTATCTGGTTGGCTACCTAGCCGGCCATAAATTTGTTATCTATTTGCTGTCTATTCGCTATCTATCTGGCTATTTAGCGAGCTATCTATTAGCTATCTATCTATCTAGCTAGCTATTAAATATCTCACTAGCTATGTAGCTAGCTTTCGATCTATTTTAGTTATTCCGGGTTGAGTGAACGCTGGCGCGTGTGGCCGCCGCTGCTCACCCACTGAAAAACTGATCCTGTGACTGTAAAGTGACCTTCAGAGTTTTGGAAGGCGCTTAGAAATGAAATGTATATTTGTTATTATTATTATTTCCGGATGGCACAAAATATTGATTTTCTGATTCTGTTGGAGGAAATCATTGAGGGGGTGGCGGGGGGGGGGGGTCTAGTGGTATCGCTACTTGGCATCGGCGAGCACGTGCGGCGGTGCGCCCGTCACAAAGCAAAAAGGCTTCCCACCGAGGACGAGTGCCATCTGCTGCGCGGGGAAGACCATCTGCAGGCATCGGTCCAGGAACGGCAGCAGGTCTCGGGCGTAGGCAGCGCACATGCGCGCAAACACCCGCCGCTCGCCGTCGCTCATCGCCGAATCCTCCGCGCGGTGGAATGCCAATAGTTGATCGCTCACCTGACGGAAAAATGCCCGGAGCAACGTCAAAGCACGGGAAACCGTTGCGCGTTGACTCTGGGGTGAAAGGTCAGGGTGAAACCACCAACTGGACGACAACAGCGACATTGTGTGTGAATTCATTTGGATGAAAAGGCTCCCTTTGGCAATACAGTGATACCTCAGCTTACGAACTTAACTGGTTCCCAGAAAGTGTGTCAGGCCAAAAGTGTGTCTTCCAAACATTAATTTCCCATAGAAAACCATTAAAATGAGAATAATCCGTTCCCAGGTCCCCATAAAATACTTACTTTCGGGTTGAGTGAATGCTGGCGCGTGTGGCTGCCGCTGCTCACCCACAGAAAAACCTATCCCGTGACTGGAAAGTGATCTTGAGAGTTTTGAAAGGTGCTTATAAATGAAATGTATTATTATTATTATTATTATTATTATCATCTGCTAGCTATTTGCTATCTATTAGCTATCTGGCTGGCTAGATAGCTTGAAAGGCGCTTAGAAATCAAATGTATTATTATTATAAGCAAAAGGTTCGTAAGCTAAAGCGTTCGTAAGCCGAGGTATCACTGTATTGGCGAGGGATGGCCGTTTTGACCCTTTGGTAACCCGACCTTTCACCCCCAAGGCCAATTTGACGCGGGAATCTTACGTGGCAGAGGGCGCGGTGCAAGTCGTCGGTGACGCTCTGGGCGAGCGCCAGGGGGCAGCACAGGCGCAGATCGTTGAGGGCGGTCAGGATGCGGTTGAGGAAGCGGCCCAGCGGCGGGAAGTCCAGGAGGGCGGCGGGTGGCGCCGTGGCGGGCAGCTCCGCCGGCGCCATCTCCCGGGCCCCCGGCGCCGAGCCCGTGGTGGATACCGGCGTGTAGCCGCTCATGTCCCGCTCGAAACTGGCCGCCGCACGGCGCGCCGCGTCCCCGAAGGCGTCGGCCGCCGCCTGCGCCAGCGCGGCCGCTAGCCGCCCGCGAAAGTCGGCGCCCACCCGGCTGAAGGACAGGCCCAGGTACATGCACTGCGCCGCCAGCGAGTCCAGTCGGGCGCCCGCGCCGCGCTGCAGGTCGCGTTCCAGCGTCTCCGCCAACTCGCGCACCTGCCGGCACGCGACAAAAGCAGGGATGAGAATGACAAATGAGAAAAAAAAGTCTGAAAAAAATTGCTAGCTATTTGCTATCTATTGGCTATCTAGGTATCGTTTGGCTATTGCTTAGCTTAGCTTAGCTAGATTTTTATCTATTTGAGTTATTTCGGGTTGAGTGAACGCTGGCGCGCATGGCTGCCGCTGCTCACCCACAGAAAAACTGATCCTGTGACCATGAGAGTTTTGAAAGGCGCTTAGAAATGCAATGGATTAATAATAATAATAATAATAATAATAATAATACATTTCATTTCTAAGCGCCTTTCAAAACTCTCAAGGTCACTTTCCAGTCACAGGATAGGTTTTTCTGTGGGTGAGCAGTGGCAGCCATACGCGCCAGCATTCACTCAACCCGAAAGTAACTCGTATAGATCGAAAAATTATTATTATTGTTATTATTATTGTCTTTTGCTAGCTATTTGCTATCTTTTAGCGCTATCTATCTAGCTGGCTATCTAGCTAGGTATCTGCCGCTGCTCACCCAAAGAAAAACTGATCCTGTGACTGTAAAGTGACCATGAGTGTTTTGAAAGGTGCTTAGAAATCAAATGTATTATTATTATTAGTTTTGTTATTAGTATTATTATTATCATTTGCTAGCTATTTGCTATCTATTAGCTCTGGCTGGCTAGCTAGCTATTTAGCTAGCTATCTATCCACTCTAGCCGGCTGGCTATCCAGCTAGGTATCTGTTGGCAAACGATTGCCTAGCTAGCAAGCTTTCTATCTATTTGAGTTACTTCCGGGTTGAGTGAACGCTGGCGCGTGTGGCTGCCACTGCTCACCCACAGAAAAACTGATCCTGCGACTATAAAGTGACCTTGAGAGTTTTGAAAGGCGCTTAGAAATCAAATGTATTATTATTATTAGTATTGCTATTAGTATTATCATTATTATCATTTGCTAGCTATTTGCTATCTATTAGCTCTGGCTGGTTAGCTATCTGGCTGGCTAGCTATCTATTTAGCTAGCCATCAAATCAAATGTATTATTACTATACAAAAGATGGTCGGACGTCACCTTGGCGAGCACCCAGCCGTGGAGGACGTCGGCCTGCGGCGACGCCCCGCCGCGCCGCTCCGAGAAGATGGCGCGGTATTGCGTGATGATGTCAAAGAGGTGCACGCGGCAGGTCTCGGCGCTCTTGCTGATGTGGGCGTAGGGGTCGGCGTCGGGCACGCCGTCCAACGCCGCGCGCAACCAGGCGCCGCGCACCTGCAGGAACTTGACGCGCAGTTCGCCCTCGTCCAAGGCATCCATGCGCCGCAAGTAGCCCACCGCCCGCAGGCACGACGACAGCTGCCCGTCGCTGCGCAGCTGCTGCAGCAGCTGAAGCAGCATCAGCCCGGCGCTGCGGCCCACCTCACTCACCAGCCCCTGAGATGATGATAATAATAATAATAATAATAATAATAATAATAATAATAATAATAATAATAATAATAATAATAATAATAATAATTATTATTATTATACAAATATAATAACAATAAATATACAAATATAAAAATAACAATAACAACAACAATAATAATAATAGTAATACTAGTAATAGTAATAATAGTTGTCGTAGTAATAGTAATAAGAGTAGAAGCAGTAGTAATAATAGTAGTAGTAATAGTAATAATAGTAATAATAATAATATTAATAATAATGATGATAATAATAATAATAATAATTATTATTATTATTATTATACAAATTATACAACTATAATAACAATAAATATACAAATATAAAAATAATAACAACAACAATAATAATAGTAATACTAGTAATAGTAATAATAGTTGTCGTAGTAATAGTAGTAATAGTAGTAATAGTAATAGTAGTATAGTAGTAATAGTAGTAATAGTAATAAGAGTAGAAGCAGTAGTAATAATAGTAGTAGTAGTAATAGTAATAATAATAATAATAATAATAATTATTATTATTATACAAATATAATAACAATAAATATACAAATATAAAAATAACAATAACAACAACAATAATAGTAATACTCGTAATAGTAATAATAGTTGTCATAGTAATAGTAGTAATAGTAATAAAAGTAGAAGCAGTAGTAATAATAGTAGTAGTAGTAATAGTAATAATAGTAATAATAATAATATTAATAATAATGATAATAATAATAAATAATAATAATTATTATTATACAAATTATACAACTATAATAACAATAAATATACAAATATAACAATAACAACAACAACAATAATAATAATAGTAATACTAGTAATAGTAATAATAGTTGTCGTAGTAATAGTAGTAATAGTAATAAGAGTAGAAGCAGTAGTAATAATAGTAGTAGTAGTAATAGTAATAATAATAATCATTATTATTATTATTATACAAATATAATAACAATAAATATACAAATATAAAAATAACAATAACAACAATAATAATAGTAATACTAGTAATAGTAGTAATAGTAATAATAGTTGTCGTAGTAATAGTAATAGTAGCAATAGTAGTAATAGTCGTAATAGTAATAAGAGCAGAAGCAGTAGTAATAATAGTAGTAGTAGTAATAATAATAGTAGTAGTAGTAATATTAATAATATTATTATTATTAATAATAATAATAATAATAATAATAATAAAATTAGAAGCGCCTTTCAAAACTCTCAAGGTCACTTTACAGTCACAGGATATTTTTTTTCCGCGGGTGAGCAGCGGCAGCCACACGCGCCAGCGTTCACTCAACCCGGAAGTAACATAAAGTAAAAAAATAAATAAATAAAAACAACCAAATAATCAATAATATGACAACATAAATACTGTACACAAATAAATAAATAATACTCAAAATTAATCAATAAAATACCAAATAAATAAAACTATAAATAGACACACAAATAAAATAAATACACAGGTGAAAAAATAAACAATAAACAAAATAAATAAATACAGAAATAAAACAATAAATAAATAGAGACATAAATACATGATTTATTTATTATTTTATTTCCGTATTTATTTTGTGTATTTCTTCACCTGGGTATTTATTTATTTGTGTGTCTGCGTTTATGTATGTTTTTATTTGGTATTTTATTTGTATATTTGGTGTTTTATTCATTTATTTTGTATATGATTTATTTATTCACCTATTTATTAATTTACGTACAGTATTTATTTATGTTGTCATATTTGTTATTTTTTTTTACTTAAAATACATAAAGAGACATACAAATAAAAATACACAGGTGAAGAAATAAACAATACACAAAATAAAAAAATACAGAAATAAAATACATAAATCATGTATTTATGTTTCTATTTATTTATTATTTTATTTCTGTATTTATTTATTTATTTATTTTGTCTGCATTTTTTAATTTTTTATTTGGTATTTTATTTGTATGTTTGGTGTTTTATTCATTTATTTATTTATTCACATGTGTATTTATTTATTTGTGTACAGTATTTATTTATGTTGTCATATCATTTGTTATTTTTTTATTTAAAATACATAAATACAGACACACAAATAAATAAATACACAGGTAAAGAAATAAACAATCCACAAAATAAATAAATGCAGAAATAAAATAATAAATAAATCATGTATGTATGTATCTATTTATTTCTTATTTTATTTCTGTATTTATTTATTTTGTGTATTGTTTATTTCTTCCCCTGTGTATTTATTTCTTTGTGTGTCTGCATTTATGTATTTTTTTTAATTTGGTATTTATTTACATATTTGGTGTTTTATTTATTTAGTCACCTGTGTATTTATTTGTGTACAGTATTTATTTATTTTGTCATATTATTTGTTATTCTTTTTTTTTTAAACTTTTTTTTACTTTATGTCACTTCCGGGTTGAGTGAAGGCTGGCGCGTGTGGCTGCCGCTGCTCACCCGCAGAAAAAAATATCCTGTGACTGTAAAGTGTCCTTGAGAGTTTTGAAAGGCGCTTAGAAACGTATTATTATTATTATTATGAGTGAATAAATAAATAAATAAATAAATAAATAAATAAAACATCAAACAAACAAATAAATACATAAATAAATATTTGTAATAAATATTTTACATCAGCCGCTGATCAACACGAGGAAGAAGACGCTCGCGGCCCTAACCTGTATGACGGGAACGGAACCGTGTTTCTTGTCCAGCCGGCGGACGAACGCGGCCAGTTCCAGCGCTTGGTCGTAGTAAGCGTTGCGCACGCACGTGTCCATCAACTGAGGGATCTCCAGGATCTCCAAGATCTCCGTGTGGCGGTTCAAGGTCAGCGTGTTCATACGGCGACGCGCCGACATCCGCTCAGCCTCCTTTGCGAAGCTCCTGAAAGGAAACGCGATAGAGAATAAGAAGGTATCAGATTTAAAAGTTTCGTGCTGTTATATGCTTAGTTAACATGTGTGACTCGAATACACAATTGAAGCACGCACAACCTGGGGTCAATCTGAGGTCAACAGACATATACACATTAACAATACAATACAATACAGACATTAAACTCATCTTCATCTAGGAGATCCAGCCTTGGACAGAATTTAGGACTTGGGATACTCCTTTATCACCGAAGCAATTTACGACTTGAAACTCCTTCACAGGAAGAGCTAATTAGCCAGGATACAAATCTATCAGTTCGTGAAAGTGACAATGTTTTATTGCTTACAGCTGCTCGTGCTTCGAACTCAAGAGGTGTGGTATTCTAATTAAGAAAACTATGTTTTACTAATGTATCATTTAGATGACAACCGACGTCTCCGGACAAGTTGTGTCCATAATTTGTAAAAATCACTTCAAATGAATTCTACTGAGCGTATTTTACAAAGATTCCACCGCATATAGCTATATTTTACGTTTTAAGACTCGCTCTGAATATTCAGGAAGTCTTGTTTTTGAGTTGGTGACGAGTCCGTACGTGACGTCACTAACGGACCGCCCCCTGACCGAAAAAAAAAGACACATTGTAGCAGTCCTTCCATCACGTCAATGTATTTTGCTGTACATGTTTGGTCTGAGAACCGTGTTGCACCCAAACGCCGCCAGAAGAGGGCGTCCAAGCTCCATATAAGGAATTTATCAGCCTGTGGAAACGGAGGTGGCCACAGGAGGTCGCCATTTTGTGCCTCTTTTCTGGTGATCGATTTGCCCCCCAATGTTGCCTCAAAATGGCACAAATAAATTCTTTAATCGATTGCAAACGTATGTTTTCCTCTTCAGAACTATTTGAATCATATTCATAACTGGATGTGTAACAAGAAAGCATATTCTCCGAATCTGAAGCCATTGTTTTGATTCTCCAGCAATGCAAGACGTCTTGGCGTGATGTCACGAACTCGGGGCGGGACTTTCTGAAAATGCCCAATTCGCAGCTCAGTTTTTTTGCAGATTTTGGACACTTTAAGTCATTTTATTGGTGTTTTGCATTTGAATAAAAATATACTGCGTGTTTTGGGTATTTTAGATGCTATAAAACGTTTTTCTGACGTCAGTTAAAAAACAAAAAAAGTGATGTCGGTTGTCCTTTAAATTTGCATATACTCTCAATAAATAGCTTGACAGAGGGCTGCAGAATTCAGGCGTCTGTAATGGATGGCTGCGTCTCCTGCCGGCAGTAAAGACAATTTTTCTGAGTCTTTGTCAACAGTGTCGGATCGAACATCTCTGACAAAAGGCTTGTCGTCAAACGGGCCACATGCCGGAAGTCCTTTTTCAGGGATGAGAATGACAAATGAGAAAAAAAGTCTGGAAAAAAGTGGGCGGGCCATGCGCACATGCATATATATATATGCATACATACAGTGATACCTTGGCTTACAAACTTAATTGGTTCCCAGACAGAGTGTGTCAGGCGAAAAGTGTCTATCCCAAAAATTAATTGCCCATAGGAAACCATTAAAATGAGAATAATCCGACCCCAGTTCCCATAAAATTTAATTTCCTACTAAATAAACCTTAAAACTACACAAACTATACGTTATTTCATGTATAATAAATGTGCCATGGTATTATAGTTAAAGAAATAAACTGTACTGTATAATAAAGTCGTTTTATTCGCCTTTGTGATGGTCGTTGATGGCTTGATGGAATGGAGTGGCCGCTTTCATCAGCATTAAACACTTGATGACGAACGTAGCCTTCTTCTTTCACCACCTTGAGGAATGATCCCTTGTAGGTGCTTTCTCTGCGATAATTTTATCTAGTTCCTCATCAATTGTGTACTGTTTATCTGGGTTGATAGCTTTTTGCATCAAGTGTACAGATGGCTTGTGCGGGTTATTTGTGGAGGCGGATTGATGGGAATTTTAACCTTGCAGTCTACACTCTGCCTTTGAACTATCAAAGTTGAGACGAGTCCAAATTTCAGTTTTCTATCCATTTTCTCTCTCTCTGTTGTCTGCCTGTCTCTTTAATGTTTAAACCAAGTCAATAATAATAATAATAAAATCCAATGTATTTTAAGCACCTTTCAAAGCACTCAAGGACACTTTACAGTCACAAACAAGCATAGATACAATAATAAATAAAATACAATTATAAATAGAAACAAGAGCTAAAGCTACACAGAAAATGCAATTTTAAACAGGTGGGTTTGAATAATGACTAGTCAATTTGCTTTGGCGGCGGCCGCATTTGGCCCCACGGGCCTCGACTTTGACACCAGCGCCATCTTTAGAAGGTCAGGTATAGAAGGCCCCGCAGCGGCGCCCACGCGTCGGAACCTTACCGGCATCTCTGTCCGAAGGGCGGCAGCTTGTCGAGAAGCCGCGACACGGCGGCCTCGACCAGGCCGAAGTCTCGGTAGATGCGCTCGGTGCAGTCTGCGGTGCGGATGAAGGTGTGGTAATTGGCGAAGGCCAAGCAGCGGGTCTGCTCCAAGATGGCGGCCCGCTCGTCCGCCAGCCGTTCACGCTCGCGGCCCAGCTGCTCCACGCCCAACGAACCCAGTTCCGCCAAGTAGGCCGCTAGGTCGGCTCTGTCCCGGCAGCCGTCCGGAAAGCGGTCCTGGAAGACCAGGGCCAGATTACTCTCGTCCTCCACGTCCACCATCGCCATGGCCGAAAGGGCGCCGACGACACACTTCCGCAACGAGCCCACAAAGGCGGAAGCGGAAGAAAACTAGTGATGTGTCGTTCATGAACGAGCCGGATCTTAGAACCGGACCCCTGAAGTGAACGAAGAGAGCCGGTTCATAACAAGGAGACGGAATTGGGAGCTGACTACCCCCCCAGTCTTCGGTTAAAGCCGCACGTGATTGGTCGATATCCGTGGTAGAGGAGGGAGGGCAGCAGCGAGTGGGGGGGTGGGTAGACAGGTGGACAAATGTTATCACATTATGCTGTTACTATTTGATTATTATATAATTTTTACTACTTGGTATGATAGCATTATTAATACCAAAAGCAAATTAGTGACAGCTGATCAGCATTTTGGTAGTTAATTAATTTAAGCAACAAAAACAAACAAACTAAGGAGCCATTTGGGAGCCTAACCTGCCAGATCTTTTTAGTGAGCCGAGCCAAAAGAACCGGCTCTCTGAAAAGACCCGGAATTCCCATCACTGAAATAAACTCGTTTTCTGCTACCGCATTTTCTTCTTCTCCTTTCTGGGGTTTCTTCTTCTTCTTCCTCATCCTCCGCGTCACCCAAAGTCGAGCGTGCTCTCTAGCGCGATTTTCATCCGTTCGTCAATCCATTGCAATTCCTGTATAAAAATTGTACTATGCCGTATATTATTTTAAATGCTAAAAAAATGCAGACAGTTTACCGCGCATGCGCACGTTATGGTTTTATCAATCCGATCATAAAAAAATATGCGATTGAGGATTACTTTTGCTGGTTTGCCGTGTGAATAGTAGCGATCGGCGGCAGCATGGTCGTTAGCTACCGGCAGTTGAGAACTGAATTTGGTCTTAGTAAGACCGGTTCATATTTTTTCCACGTATAAAAGTTGTAGTACGCTGTACATTATTTAATATGATAAAAAAAACTCGTATAAAATACGGGTAAAACGTATAAATTGACAGATATGTCAATCAAAGTGGCGATTTGATCAAGTGCGGTGCGGCCCGTCCCCTTTTGAGTTCGGAAACGTCCCCCATCGACCAGAAATGGCGACGGAAAGCGGCCTTCAAACAGTTTTATTCATTCAAGTATGTGGCAATCGGGAAAGGGCATATTAATGGCGTCCGCTCGACGACCGCCAAGGCAAATCGATCGGCAGTCGTCGCCAATCGGGAGATTTGGCCCAATTGGCCATTTCCACTTGCGAGGGCGAAAAGGAAGTATTCCGTCGGCCGCCATTTTGGAGACACTGTCCCAAATTACAACCCCCCCCCCCCCCCCCCCCCCCCCCCCCCCCCCCCCCCCCCCCCCCCCCGCCGCCGCCATCGTCCAAAACGTCCTTCACGGGCGCTGGTCGAGCTGCGCCATGAGCATCCGGAGTTCCCCGAAGTCGGAGCCGTGCCGGCCCACCTGCGCCGCGCGGCTCTTCACCGCCTCGTGGATGTTCTGGAGATGCTTGCAGCACACGTGGCATTTCTGCTGCCTGAGGGGTCAATAATAATAATAATAATAATAATAATAATAATAATAATAATAATAATAATAATAATACATTTCATTCATAAGCGCCTTTCAAAACTCTTCAGGTCACTTTACAGTCACGGGATTAAATTTTTCAGTGGGTGAGCAGCGGCAGCCACACGCGCCAGCGTTCACTCAACCCGGAATAACTGAAATAGTTGATAGCTAGCCAGCTAGCATCTAGCCAGCCAGATAGCTAATAGAAAGTAAATACATAGCTATTTATCAGCGCCTTTCAAAACTGTCAAGGTCACTTTAAAGTCATAGGACAAGTTTGTTTCTGTGGGTGAGCAGCGGCAGCCACACGTGCCAGGGTTCACTCATCCAGGAAGTCACTCAAATAGATAGAAAGCTAGCAGGCAAGCTAATTGATAGACAACAGATACCTAGCTAGATAGCCAGCCATTCTAGATAGCCAGATAGCCAATAGATAGCAAATAGCTAGCAAATGAAAATAACAATAACAATAATAATAATAATAATAATAATAATAATAATAATAATAATAATAAATTTTATTTCTAAGTGCCTTTCAAAACTCTCAAGGTCACTTTACTGTCACAGGATAGGTTTATCTGTGAGTGAGCAGCGGCAGCCACACGCGTCAGTGTTTACTCAACCCGGAAGTTACTCAAATAGAAAGCTAGCTAGCTAGCTAGTAGATAGCTAAGCCAGATAGGCCGCCAGCTAGCTAATAGATAGCAAATAGCCAGCTAGCTAACAGATAGCCAATAGATAGCCAGCTAGATTGCTAGCTAGCTAATAGATAGCAAATAGCCAGCTAGCTATTCGCTAGCTAGCTATTCACTATCTAGCTTTGTAGAACAATAGCGTGTCAGAGCAAGGGTCTCTAACGCGGAGCAACATCCCAGCGGGGGGAGATTACGACAGTCCACAAAAGTCGACAGAACAAAAAAAGTGGTCAAATACAAGGTCAAAGGTCATTGTCATGGCGGCAGGCGGGCCAACTCACCGTTCCTCTCGCGTCACGTCCACGCCCACCGACGGCCCCGCCAGCAGCGTTTCCCGGATGAGCGGCCAGAAATATTTCATGATGATCTTCAAGGAGGCGCAGCCGCATTGCATGTAGCTGATGGCGGCAAAGCGAGCGCACGTTAGCGCCCGGACGCTAACACGCACATTCGGGGACGGCGCCGCTGACCTTTCGTATTTACTCTGCAGCAGAGTGTCGATCTGCGGAAGGCTGCTAGCGCACACGTCCAGAGTCCACAGCGACCTGAAGACGCACACGCGTGAACATCATATGGAGCGGACGGGACGGCGTGCACGTGCGCGCGCATGTGTGCGATTTACGGCTGCGTGTTGATGATGTTGATGACGTCCACCACGATGGAGAGGTCGTTCATGGCCACGGCGGCGTCCAGGGCGCTCTGGGGACACCGTCAATACATGATAATAAGAATACATTTGATTTATAAGCGCATTTCAAAACTCTCAAGGTCCCTTTACAGTCACAGGATCATTTTTTTTCTGTGGGTGAGCAGCGGCAGACACACGCGCCAGAGTTCACTCAACTCCGATAGATAGAAAGCTAGCCAGCTAGCTAATAGATAGCCAACCAGATAGCTAGCTCGGTATCGCTAGATAGCTGGCTAGCTTTTACCTATCTATTAGCTAGCTTTTAGCTATCTATTTGTTTTAGCTATCTATTAGCTAGTGAGCTTTCTATCTGTTTGAGTTACTTCCTGATTAAACAAACGCTGGCGCGTGTGGCTGCCACTGCTGACCCACAGAAAAAAAATGCTCCTGTGACTGTAAAGTGACCTTAAGAGTTTTGAAAGGCACTTAGAAATGAAATGGATTATTATTAAATAGCTAATAGCTAGCTAGCTAGCTAGCTAATAGACAGCCAGATAGCTAGATAGATCGCTAATAGACAGAAAATAGATAGCAAATAATAATAATATAACAATACATGATTTCTAAGCGCCTTTCAAAACTCTCAAGGTCACTTTACAGTCACGGGATTAAGTTTTTCTGTGGGTGAGCAGCGGCAACCACACTCGCCAGCGTTCACTCAACGCAGAATAACTCAAAAAGATAAAAAGCTAGCTAGATAGCTAGCTAATAGATAGAAAGCTAGCCAGCCAGATAGCCAATAGATAGCAAATAGGTAGCAAATGAGGATACTAATAATACTAATACTAATACTAATACTAATACTACTACTACTACTACTACTACTAATAATAATAAAAAAACATTTGATTTCTAAGCACTTTTCAAAACTCTCAAGGTCACTTTACGGTCACAGGATAAGTTTTTCTCTGGGTGAGTAGTGGCAGCCAAACGCGCCAGCGTTCTCTCAACCCGGAAGTAACTCAAGCTAGCTAATGGAATGCTAAATAGCTAGCTAATAGGTTTCCTGACTCAAATAGCTAGCTAGCTTGCTATATTGCTCATAGCTAGCTCTCTAGCCAGCTAGATAGCTAATAGATAGCTTGCTAGCTAGAAAGCTTGGGGGGGGGGGGACTCGACCGGCTTCATTTTGTGATCAATTCATTTGAAAAGTACAGCCCCACCCACCCGTTGCCCCCGACAACGTTTGCCGTCCGCTTTTTGGAGTCTGACCTTGATGCCGTGGCGGCCCCACACGTCCTTGACCGCTTGCAGGTTCTTGCGTCGGTTGCTGAGCATGACGCACATGGTGGGGTGGCCATTTTGGATGTGATTCAAAACGTCGTTCTCGCTCATGACGCCGCCGCCGCCGCCCTGCGAGGAAAAGGCGCCCGGCGATCGCCAAAGCGCCCAACAGGAAGGACGCGACCGGACGGAAGTCTCACCGACAGGAAGTGGGCCATCTCCAGGCCCGTCGGCTCGTTCCTGTCCGCCGGGAAGATTTGGGGCGGCGGGGGGGCCAGCGGAGGGGTCGGCTGCCCCCCCTGGACCGGAGCCAACGCCGGGACGTGACTTTCGCAAGGCAGAAGGCGCGGCGGGGGGGACGTCGCCTCGGCCGGCTGGCTGACCGGCTGTTGCTCGGGAAACACCGCCGCGCCGTCGACGGGTTGTTCTAATGAGGGGGGGCGGGGCAATATCTGTTAGCTATCTATTAGCTCGCTAGCTTTCTATCAGAGTTACTTAGCTATCGAATTAGCTGTCTATTAGCTAGCTAGCTCTCTATCTGAGTTACTTCCGGGTTGAGTGAAGCCCTAGCTAGCTATCCATTAGCTAACTATTAGCTAGCTAGCTTTCTATCCGAGTTACTTAGCTATCGAATTAGCTGTCTATTAGCTGGCTAGCTCTCTATCTGAGTTACTTCCGGGTTGAGTGAAGCCCTAGCTATCTATCCATTAGCTAACTATTAGCTAGCTAGCTTTCTATCCGAGTTACTTAGCTATCGAATTAGCCGTCTATTAGCTAGCTTATCTGAGTTACTTCTGGGTTGAGTGAAGCCCTAGCTATCTATCCATTAGCTAACTATTAGCTAGCTAGCTTTCTATCCGAGTTACTTAGCTATCGAATTAGCCGTCTATTAGCTAGCTTATCTGAGTTACTTCTGGGTTGAGTGAAGCCCTAGCTATCTATCCATTAGCTAACTATTAGCTAGCTAGCTTTCTATCCGAGTTACTTAGCTATCGAATTAGCTGTCTATTAGCTATCTTATCTGAGTTACTTCCGGGTTGAGTGAAGCCCTAGCTAGCTATCTGTTAGCTATCTATTAGCTAGATAGCTTTCTATCCGAGTTACTTAGCTATCGAATTAGCTGTCTATTAGCTAGCTAGCTTTCTATCTGAGTTACTTCCGGGTTGAGTGAAGGCCTAGCTAGCTATCTGTTAACTATCTATTAGCTAGCTCGCTTTATATTCGAGTTACTTAGCTATCGAATTAGCTGTCTATTAGCTAGCTTTCTAGCTGAATTACTTCCGGGTTGAGTGAAGGCCTAGCTAGCTATCTGTTAGCAATCCATTAGCTAGCTAGCTTTCTATCCGAGTTACGTAGCTATCAAATTATCTGTCTATTAGCTAGCTAGCGTTCTATCTGAGTTACTTCCGGGTTGAGTGAAGGCATGGCTAGCTATCTGTTAGCTAACTATTAGCTAGC
Source organism: Hippocampus bargibanti (assembly GCF_051943395.1). Classification (NCBI taxonomy): domain Eukaryota; kingdom Metazoa; phylum Chordata; class Actinopteri; order Syngnathiformes; family Syngnathidae; genus Hippocampus; species Hippocampus bargibanti. Next base: position 4,556,433 of record NC_142736.1, on the reverse strand, counting down.
TATCTTTCTATCGGCATTACTTACCTATCGAATTAGCTGTCTATTAGCTAGCTAGCATTCTATCTGAGTTACTTCCATGTTGAGTGAAGGCCTAGCTAGCTATCTGTTAGCTATCTATTAGCTAGCTAGCTTTCTATCCGAGTTACTTAGCTATCGAATTAGCTGTCTATTAGCTAGCTTATCTGAGTTACTTCCGGGTTGAGTGAAGCCCTAGCTAGCTATCTGTTAGCAAACTATTAGCTAGATAGCTTTCTATCAGAGTTACTTAGCTATCGAATTAGCCGTCTATCAGCTAGCTAGCTTCCTATCTGAGTTACTTCCGGGTTGAGTGAAGGCCTAGCTAGCTATCTGTTAACTAGCTATTAGCTAGCTAGCTTTCTATCTGAGTTACTTAGCTATCGAATTAGCTGTTTATTAGCGAGCTTTCTAACTGAGTTACTTCCGGGTTGAGTGAGAGCCTAGCTAGCTATCTGTTAGCCACTATTAGCTAGCTAGCTTTCTATCCGAGTTACTTAGCTATCGAATTAGCTGTCTATTAGCTAGCTAGCTTTCTATCTGAGTTACTTCTGGGTTGAGTGAAGGCCTAGCTAGCTATCTGTTAACTAGCTATTAGCTAGCTAGCTTTCTATCTGAGTTACTTAGCTATCAAATTAGCTGTCCATTAGCTAGCTTATCTGAGTTACTTCCGGGTTGAGTGAAGGCCTAGCTAGCTATCTGTTAGCTATCTATTAGCAAGCCAGCTTTCTATCCGAGTTACTTAGCTATCAAATTAGCTGTCTATTAGCTAGCTTATCTGAGTTACTTCCAGGTTGAGTGAAGGCCTAGCTAGCTATCCATTAGCTAACTATTAGCTAGCTAGCTTTCTATTCGAGTTATTTAGCTATCGAATTAGCTGTCTATTAGCTAACTAGCTTTCTATCTGAGTTACTTCCGGGTTGAGTTAAGGCCTAGCGAGCTATCCGTTAGCTAGCTAATCTAGCTAGCTTTCTATCCCAGTTACTTAGCTATCGAATTAGCTGTTTATTAGCGAGCTTTCTATCTGAGTTACTTCCGAGTTGAGTGAAGGCCTAGCTAGCTATCCGTTAGCTAAGTATTAGCTAGATAGCTTTCTATCAGAGTTACTTAGCTATCGAATTAGCCGTCTATCAGCTAGCTAGCTTCCTATCCGAGTTACTTCCCGGTTTAGTGAGGGCCAAGCTAGCTATCTGTTAGCTATCTATTAGCAAGCTAGCTTTCTATCCGAGTTACTTAGCTATCAAATAAGCTGTCTATTAGCTAGCTTATCTGAGTTACTTCCGAGTTGAGTGAAGGCCTAGCTAGCTATCTGTTAGCTATCTATTAGACCACGGCATCAAATGAGGTCGGCGATGGCTCACCATCCTCAGGCGGCGCGGGAAACGGCTCCGACATTCTGGGAGGCGTCCGAGCTGAACCCAAAACAGTCGGCGTCAGTGAACAAGCGTACGGCGACCTGGCCCGAGCGGCGGCGGCGTCGTACAGATGGCGTTGCGGGGCTGGAAGATTTCCCGGTAGTCTTGCGCGTTGTGGATTTGGGCCGAGGAAACCTTGTTGTCCGACTCGTCTTCGCTGGGGCTGCGCCGCTCGCCTTCGGGACTCCGCCGCTCGGCTTCGGCGCTCCGCTTGAGGCTGGCGGCGTCATGGCGAGACGTCACGACACCGCGGCGTCAAGCACTCTCCCCCCCCCCCCCCCCCCGCCCTCGAGGTCCCACCCTTGAGACGGGCGCTCGTAGTTGCGCCGCAGTCCGCCCGCTTTGACGTCGGCGGGCGCCGCCTCGCTGGCCGGGGAGGCCGCGTCACCCTTAGCGGCGGCGGCGTCCGCGGCGGAGCTCCTCTTGATGCGCTTCAGGTCCACCACGTAGGTGGAAACACTGCTCAGCTGGTGAGATACGCCGATCTGGACAAAGATTGGCAGAAAGTCGCCGGTTGAGGCGCGGGAAGTCGAGAAATTTCAAATTGGCGCCGCGCACACCTCGTCCGGCCACAGAGCGGTCGCCCGCCTAAGGTATCACAAATTACATGTACAGTGATACCTTGGCTTACGAACTTAATTGGTTCCCAGACAGAGTGTGTAAGGCAAAAAGTGTGTATCCCAAAAAAAAAATTCTCATAGGAAACCATTAAAATGAGAATAATCAGTTCCCAGGTACCCATAAAACATAATTTTCTACTTTCTAATTTTCTAAGCCTTAAAACTACACAAAATATACCTTATTTTATGTGTAATAAATGTGCTATGGTATTATAATTAAAGAAATGTACAGATGTGTACAGTGTACAGATGGCTTGTGCGGGTTATTTATGGAGCCTGATTGATGGGATATTTTAACCTTGCACTCTACACTCTGCCTTTGAACTATCAAAGTTGAAACAAGTCCAAATGTCACTGTTTTCTATCCATTTGCTCACTCTTTCTCTGTCTGTCTCTTTAACGTTTAAACCACCCCCCCTCACTGCTGCGTTCTTGACCAATCACGTGGCTTTAACCGAAGACTGGGGGCGGGGAATAGAGGACAAAACAGCCCGGCAGCCATTTTCTTGTTCGGAGAACGGGCTCGTTCGCGAACGACACATCACTCATTGTGGCAGCTCCGTGTGTATCCCGAAAAATAGTTTGTATGCCAAGGTTAAATTTTCATAAATGTTACGTTCGTAAACCAAAACGTTCGTAAGCCAAGGGGTTTGTAAACCGAGGTATCACTGTATTTGACAATAAAGCTGACTTTCACTTGACTTTAAAGGGTCAGCGCTACGCACCAGCTGCTGGTTGCAGAGCGCCAAGTCGCTGACTCGCCCCCAGCCCACCGTCACGGTGTCCAGCCAGCGCTCGGGCTCCCACGCGCACACGCCCAGGACGTCGTTGTGGCCGCTGAACAGGCAACCGCCGTCGCCGCTGAACAGCAAGCACCTGCAGATGCAAAGATGCCATAAGCAAAGATGGAGCAAAGAGGTATGTGTTCCTCCACATGGCGGTTGACCAAGTCAAGGCCCGGGGGCCAAATCTGGCCCAACACATCATTTTATTCGGCCCGCCGTGGCCAATCAAACTTGGGAAATTCCATGCTCATCTGTCAAGCTTGTTAGCGACCGCGCTGACTAGTGATCAAGCTCACTTTCTATTCAGCTAGCTGGCTAATCCATTAGATCACTGGTGTCCAAGTCAAGGCCCGGGGGCCAAATCTGGCCCGCCATTTCATTTTATTCGGCCCGCCGTGACCAATCAAACTTGGGAAATTCCATGCTCATCTGTCGAGCGAGCTAGCAATAAAGCTGGCTAGCGATCGAGCTAGCTAGCAAGCTTTCTTCCTATTCAGCTAGCTGGCTATTACATCACCGGTGTCCAAGTCAAGGCCCGGGGGCCAAATCTGATCCACCACATCATTTCATTCGGCCCGCTGAGGCAATCAAACGTGGGAAATTCCATGCTCATCTGTCAAGCTAGCTAGCAACCTGGCTAGCAATCGAGGTAGCTAGCGAGATAGCTAGCTCTCGTTCTATTCCGCTAGCTGGCTAATCCCTTCCATCACAGGCTTCCAAGTCAAGGCCCGGGGGCCAAATGTGGCCCGCCACCTCATTTTATTGGGACCGCCAAAGCAAATCAAAGTTGTGAAATTCCAGCTCATCTTGTGAGCTAGCTAGCTAGTTAGCACTCTTTCTATTCAGCTAGCTGGCCAATCGCATAGATCACAGGTGTCCAAATCAAGGCTCGTGGGCCAAATCTGGCCCGCCACCTCATTTTGTTAGGCCCACAAAAGCAAATGCCCACGTCGGAACGGCGGGAAAAGGTTGCAGGACTCACCTGATGGCGCGCGTCTCCTGCAGCGCCCCCACCTGGCAGAACTTTTCCAGATCCCACAGCCTCACCCACCTGCAACACACACACACACACACACACACACACACGCACACATGGGGCAAAAACGAGGAGCTGCCTGCGGGTTTTCCGCATCCAAAGCGAAGCGGCAGCACCTGTCGGCGCCGCCGGAGGCCAGCAGGTACTCCTTGGGGTGAAACTGAAGGGCGCCGACGGCGGCCGTGTGACCCGTGAACTCCGCCAGGGTCTTGGCTTGTTTCAGGTCCCACAACTAAACAAAACATAACAAAAGTCCAAGATGGCGCCCGAGTAGGTAGCCGTTAGCAAGTGCTATCATGAGCCTAGCTTTTTTTGTGGTTTTTGTCTTGTTTTTGTTTTTTCTTTTGTCACTTTGTGTTGTTGTGTGTCGTGTGGAATGGATACGGATTGTTTTTCAGCATTTTTGGCCACGACATTCATCAAGGAGGTGAGCATTAGCGAGCTAGCTAGCTGACCGGTTGCGCCTTTTTGGCAGCATGATAATAATAATAATAATAATAATAATAAATTTCATTTCTAAGCGCCTTTCAAAACTCTCAAGGTCACTTTACAGTCACAGGATCAGTTTTTTCTGTGGGTGAGCAGCGGCAGACACACGCGCCAGCGTTCACCCAACCCGGAAGTAAATGGATAGAAAGCTAGCTAAGCAGCTAGTAGATAGCTAATAGATAACTAGCTAGATAGCTATTAAGCCAGTAGCTAGCCAGCCAGATAGCTAGCTAGCCAGCCAGATAGCTACCTAATAGATTGCAAATAGCTACCTAGCTAGGGATAACTCAAGCTCGCCAGCTAGCTAATAGATAGCCATCCATATAACATTGAAAGCTAGCTAGTTATCTAATAGATAGCCAGCTAACTAGATAGCTAATGTTTCCTGACTCAAATAGCTAGCTAGCTTGCTATATTGCTCATAGCTATCTCTCGAGCCAGCTAGATAGCTAATATATAGCTTGCTAGCTAGAAAGCTAGGACGGGGGGGGGGGGGGGGTATTACTTGAGTAATACCCCCCCCCCCCCCCATGCATTACTTGAGTTATTTGCCACTACGTTTATTTATTTGCTATCTATTAGCTATATCGGCGGCTAGCTAGCTATTAATTACATGGATATCTAGATAGCTAACAATTAATTATATAACTCGATAGCCAATAGCTAGCTATTAGTTATATAGCTATCTATCAAGCCGGCTATTAGCTAGCTTTCTATCTATTTGAGTTACTTCCGGGTTGAGTGAATGCTGGCGCGTGTGGCTGCCGCTGTTCAGTAAAGTGACCTTGAGAGTTTTGAAAGGTGCTTATCAATTCAATGTATGATTATTATTATTATCCACAGCAAATCCAAATCCAACTGCGGTCGCGCCGTGGGTCCACGGAGGCCACCCGTACCCACAAACCGCGTATTTTGGGGGTCACGTGACCTTTGCTGGGTGCCGCCGACCAAAAAGTAAGGTGGGCGCGCCGCTTTTCTTTACCTTGACGGTGCAGTCGTCGCCGGCCGACGCCAGCCACTTGCCGTCCGGGCTAAAGGCCAAACTGCGGACGGCCGCCGTGTGACCCTGCAAGATGGCGCCCGCCACGTCAGCCGCCGCCTGGCCACGCCCTCCGAGGAGGCGGCCAGACGGACGTCGGCTCACCTTGTACCTGTAGATGGGCCCTTTCCTCCGCACGTCCCACATCTGAAGCCGAGCGGTCGCACCGCATTAGCCAACAGGCAAAGGATGACACGCGCACCTGCACGCGCGCGCACACGCACCTTGATGTTGGTGTCGGTAGAGCCGGAAACCAAAAAATCTCCATGAGGATGGAAACCAAAACTGGTGATGCTGGATTTGTGTCCCGGAAGGGTTCGCAACACTGGGAGGACACACACACACACACACACACACACACACACACACACACACACACACACACACACACACACACACACACACACACACACACACACACACACACACACATACCAAGACACCAAGTCAATCCTCCGTCCAACCAAACGAAAAGCCAAAATGACAACATTGGACACTAGTGATGGGAATTGCGGCTCTTTTCAGAGAGCCGGTTCTTTTGGCTCGGCTCATTAAAAAGATCTGGCTCTTTTGGCTACCAAATGGCTCCTCATTTTTTTTGTGCCTTAAATTGATTAAGTACCAAAAATCATGTTAAATTATGTGAAAAACAACATGAGTGGACAGACGACGGTGTTGATTAGTGATGGCATTCCGGCTTTATTCAGAAAGCCGGTTCTTTTGGCTCGGCTCACTAAAAATATCCGGCTCCTTTGGCTCTCAAATGGCTCCTCAGTTTGTTTGTTTTTTTGTTGCTTAAATGAACTCCCAAAAATTACGTACAATTATGTGAAAAACGAATTACTCATGTAAAAAATACACTATATCAAATGTTTTTATTTATATGGCTTGATTTATATGTGCACAGATGTAGTGGATGCTAACTGTAACTTTCCGCGTGATAACTTTTTTTTCACCCATTCTTGGACTCCAGCACATTCTTTGTCATATACGATTCTGGTATGATTCTTGGAGAAAGTATTTTCAGAATCAGAAAGCCTTTCATAGCCCACTAATGGGAAATTTTCCTGTTTGGAATTGCGTACATTGGGTTGCAATACAGTACATTGCTGGATCATTTGGCTCAGCTCACTATAAAGATTCGGCTCTTTGGCTCCCAAATGGCTCCTCAATTTGTTTGTTGCTTAAATTAACTACCAAAAATGATGAAAAATTATGTGAAAAACGAATTACTCATGTAAAAAATACACTACAGTGATACCTTGGTTTACGAACCCCCTGGCTTACGAACTTTTCGGTTTACGAACGTTACATTTATGAAAATTTTACCTTGGCATACAAACTATTTTTCGGGACACACACAGAGTGCCATAATAAGTGATGTGTAGTTGGCGAACGAGCCCGTTCGCCTAACAAGAAAATGGCAGCCGACTGCTTTGTCCTCTATTCCCCGTCCCCAGTCTTCAGTTAAAGCCACATGATTGGTCAAGAACCCAGCAGTGAGGGGGGAGGGTTAAACATTAAAAAGACAAGCAGACGACAGAGAGAGAGTGAGAAAATGGAGAGAAAACAGGGAAATTTGGACTCGTTTCAACTTTGATAGTTCAAAAGCAGAGTGTAGACTGGAAGGTTAAAATTCCCATCAATCAGGCTCCACAAATAACACGCACAAGCCATCTGTACACTTGATGCAAAAAGCTGTCAACCCAGCTAAACAGAACACAATTGATGAGGAACTAGGTAAAATTATGGCAGAGAAAGCTTTCATTCCTTTCATCACTTTGCTGCTGTGAAATGTAAATTTCTCCACTGTGAGACTAATAAAGGCATATCCAATCCATCTACAAGGGATAATTTGTCAAGATGGAGAAAGAAGAAGGCTACGTTCCTCATTAAGTGTTTAATGCTGATGAAAGCGGCCACTCCATTCCATCAAGCCATCAACGACCATCACAAAGGTCGATAAAACGACTTTATTGACTTTACTTATAATACTATAGCACATTTATTCTACATTAAATAATGTATATTTTGTGTAGTTTTAAGGCTTAGAAAATTAGAAAGTAGAAAATTACGTTTTATGGGGACCTGGGAACGGATTCTTCTCATTTTAATGGTTTCCTATGGGAAATTATTTTTTGGGACATACACTTTTCGCCTTCCACACTGTCTGGGAACCAATTAAGTTCGTAAGCCAAGGTATCACTGTATTGTCTGTTGTCAATTAGCCACGCTCTAAATGCCTTGCAGGCTGGGTCCGAGAGGACATAAATTTCATCTGTGCTGTATGTCATGCATATTAGCATATTTGACAATAAAGCTGACTTTTACTTTGAAAGGGCTTGGCGACAGCGTAGCACAAAAGACGAGCGGCGAGCGTTCTCACACTTAGCGGCCTCCAGGTCCCAAACCAGGACGGCTCCCGATTGCGAACCGGTGGCCAGTTGCTCCTCAGACGCGCTGAAGTGGACGCACTCCACCGCCGTCCGGTGGCCGCGCAGACTCTGACGGACACGCTCACGTCAACGACAGGGACGCCGGCGGCGGGCGCGGTCGGGCCACGATAAGTACCATGATGCAGTTGGCCTTGCTGACGGACCAGATGTTGACTTTGCAATCCTCGCCGGCGCTGGCCAGAAGCCGCCCGCTTCCTTTGCCCAGAGAGGCGCAGCAAACGCGGCCGGCGTGAGCCTCGAACTCCTCTGCCAACGTACACACGGCACGCCGTTTGATGGAACAGTGGATGACGCCTGCGGACCGACGGGGAAGCGAACTCACGCAGCCGCCAGGAGATCTTTGTGGTGCCGGCGGTCGCCGCCATGGCGAAGCAGCCGACCTCTGCAGCCGCCCTTTGCTGACCTCTGGTGAGCTGCGGTGGCAGGTTGACAAAAGTTAGCATACAACTTTGCCTTATAATTTCATTTTTTGAGAAGGTTTCTTCAGCCGTCATCTGTACTTCTTTGAAGGTGTCGGATGTTTCGCTTCTTATCCAAGAGGCTTCGTCAGCCAACTAAAATTTGTTGCTAGTTTTGGCCCTGTACAGGTAACATCGACTTACGGCTGAGTTCCGTTTCGACCAAACGGTCGTAAGTCAAAATGGTCGTAAGTCGAAACCCATTCAAAATGTTGAATAGAGACCCGAAGGCTAAATGACTCGCAAACTCCCCCTCTTTAAATGTTAAAAATAGGGTCTGGAGGTCGTGGTCGTAAGTACGGGTGGTCGTAAGTACGGGTGGTCGTAAGTCGAGCCGGTCCTAAGTCGGATGTTACCTGTATATATGTATCCCTACTGTCCAGACGTGGCGGTGCCCGACTCTGCTACGATTGGTCCCTGCTCTCAGGTTGGGGGGAGCAGAGGACGACTCTCTGCGGCTACACTGATTACTTCTAATGTCCTGCCAAAGTATAGGGTCTACGACTGTCCTGATTGCCCCATTTGCGCTGGTATCACCTCATAAGCATAACTAAGCCTATGTTGCCTAAGAAGTCGGTTGTAGGAACGATCGAAATTGAACCTCACCCCACCATGGCGATTTAGTGAAGGGTTTTGCTGTTTTATGAAAATAGCTTCGTTTACTCCCCTTTCAAACCATCTATTTTCTTTCGCTAAGATTTTAAACTCATTGTCGTCAAATGAGTGGTTGCTAGCTTTTAGGTTCATATGTACTGCATCCACATACCATCTACAGGTAACATCCGACTTACGACCGGCTCGACTTAAATTGACTTACACTGCATTTTCTGTTTGAGTGAGATCCACGAGTTAGCCGTTAGAATAAACACGTCTCCACATTCAGTCATGTGTGCTGTTTCCTCAATGGCTACAACTACAGTACATTGTACTTCGCGGGTTTCACCTATCGCGAGCTATTTTTTGAACGCATCCCCCGCGATAAACGAGGGTTCACTGTACTTTGTTTTTTATTTGGCAGCCTATCTTTTGGATGCAGTAATTTTTGCCTTAAAGTGTTTATCGGTTTGAAATAAGTAGGACTTTTGTGTTGCCAAAGGACTCGTAGTTTTTCAGAAACCCCTGCAATGTAATTTCATTTTTGGGGGGGGGGGTTTGGGGGCGGTTGGTTCTATTCTAACTCATTGACCGCGGCTCCGGACAACCTGGTGGAGTTGCACGCCTGCCCTGTGAAAAGTGTGCCCCGAGTTTGGTTGACCAAGCAGACTAACTCGCTCCAGACTTTCAAGGACAAACTCGCCCAACGCATCGTCATGAAAAAGTCGGACGATGACTGAGCGCCATCCGCGAAACGACGCCGCCGCCGCCGTTGACAAGCGCCCGCCAAGCGGAAGAAGCTTCGAGGGAAGACGGCGATGGAACGGATCGCGGCACGAGACGAGAGGCGCCGAAAGGCTTCGAGCGGCGGCGGCGACGGTGACGGCGGGCACCTCGTTAGCCTCCCGCAGACGTTAGCTTCGATAGCCAGAAAGGGAAAGTCACAAGGGGGCGAGAAAAGCTCTCGGAGCCCGACGACGACAAATAACTACGATTGTTTACAAATAGGGGCGAGCGCGCAGCCGAGCAACCGTCCCCTACCGATGACGTCACAGTGAACACGCACAGCGCGCTCTCAGACGCCATAACGGTTTTAAGCTTTTTAAAAACTTGTCCAAAGTTATCATTTTATGTTTGCGAATTATATACATTGAATCCAAATCGTATTATCAAAATTATATTAAGTTTATAATTGCTTTAACGCGTTTGATTGGTTGAAGGAAAGCAGGAAGTGTTTTCGGGAAGCCGGAAGAGCGTGTGCTCGCGAGAATTCCGAGACCACGCGAGACGAAATGGGAAGTCATCAAATACAGTGATACATTGGCTTATGAACTAAATTGGTCCCTAGAAAGTGTGTGAAAGTCGAAAAGTGTGTCTTCTAAACATTAATTTCCCATAGGAAACCATTAAAAATGAGATTAATCCGTTCCCAGGTACTCATAAAACAATTTCCTACTAAATAAGCCTTAGAATGACACAAAATAGACCTTATTGTATGTATAATAAATGTGCTATTGTATTGCAATGAAAGAAATAAACTGTACTGTATAATGAAGTTGTTTTATTGACCTTTGTGATGACCGTTGATGTCGTTGCCTCTTGATATCCGAGTGAAGTTGCCATGCTTTTACCGGCGATAATACCCTCACTCACACTGTCCCCTGCCAGTTTTTCAACCTCTTACACGTAGCAATGGTGGACTTACCATACTGGTACTGCGACGCTAAGTCACACAAACGCACCCCTCGTGGGTGTTTTTCGATGATCTTCCTCAGCTCGACTGTTATTTTCTTTTGTGTGCTCCTGGGCTTAACACTAGCCTGTGGTGGGATCTTTTTTGGTCCCAAAAAAAGGTACAGTACTGAACTCCATAACATACCACGTCTGCACTCAAAAAAGTGGGTGTGGAAAAGTAGCCTGGAAGCCACAGTGGCGCTGTTCGGCTGTGTGGTTTGGTGTTTTTCCGACAAAAACTAGTTGGTATGCCAAGAATATATTCTCGCGAATTTAATGTTTGTAAGGCGAAAAGTTCGTTAGGCAAAGCGTTCATAAACCGAGGTATCACTGTGGTACAACCACGTCCATCTCTCCTTTTCGACCTCGCTAGATTTAAAGTCACAAATTTGCTAGATTTAAAGGACAACCGACACCTCCGGACAAGTTGCGTCCATAATTTGTAAAATAACTTCAAATGACTTCTACTGTGCGAATTTGACGCATTTTTACATTTTAAGAATCGCGCTGAATATTCAGGAAGTCTTGTTATCGAGTTGATGACGATGCCCAAAGTGACGTCACGGAAAGAACGCCCCTGACCGAGAAAGCGACACACAATGCATTTTGGGTACTTTTTTTCATCTGAAAACACTGTGTTGATGGAGAAATTAGAAGGAAAACACATAAATAATGTGATGGTGAGCCGTTGTGTGTTGCACCAAGACTACTATTTGATACTAGTTGACACAAATTCCCAGCAGACCAATCAGCCCATTTCCAACGGAGCTTGTGCGCCATCTTGTGCATTTTCTGGGACGCTACATTGGAGTCCTGATGGCTCGAATTGATACGGAAGGAGTTATTTAATCGATTGCAAACATTTATGCTTTCCTCTTCAGAACTATTTGAATCATATTCATAACTGGATGAGTAACAAGAAAGCATCTTCTGCGAATCCGAACCCTTGAAGCCATTGTTTTGATTCTGGAGCAAGGCAGTGTGTGACCAATAGTGATGTCACGAACAAGGGGGCGGGACTTTCAGAATCTGCCCAGTTTTCAAGCTCATTTTGTGGCACTTTTGGGACACTTGAAGTTATTTTTATTGGTGTTTTGCATTTGACTAAAAATATCAGCCTACGTGGGTATTTTAGATGCTATAAAACACAGGTGTCAAAGTCAAGGCCCGCGGGCCAAATTCGGCCCGCCACATCATTTTTTTTCGGCCCGCGAAAGCAAATCAAACTTGTTAAATTCCATGATGATTGCTAAAATCGGAGCCAAAATTTCATATTTTTGGATGTAAACCACAATAAAAGTCATTATTCTTGACTTCAGATTTGAAAACGAGTTATTTATTAATTTGCTGTGTGCTCTATATGTAATATTTGAAGGGATTGAAACATTCTAATGGGTTCCCCAAATTCATAACGGCCCTCGAGAGGAAACCATAACTACAATGTGGCCCGCGGCAAAAAATGACTTTGACACCCCTGCTATAAAACGTTTTGCTGATGTGAGTTAGGAAACAAAAAAGTGGTGTCGGTTGTCCTTTAAATGTGTTATTATAAAACGACAACGAAACTGGAGTCGCGCATCGGCGGCCACCTTCCGCGTGGCAAATTTCCTCACAGCCGGAGAACCTTTACAGTTTCCACGTTTATTAAAAAGGCAATTAAAAAAAAAAGCAAAGCAATCCAAAACTTTCAGTCACGTCACACAGCCGAGAAAGGCCAAAAAGGCTCGGCCGGAGGCTCCTCATTGGATGAAGATTCACGGCAAGACGAGCCATTCTGCAAATGGTCCAAAGTGGCAAAAACAAAAACAAAAAAATCAATGAGCCGGCCGGCCAGCCGGCGGTCGTCTGGCCACCGCCGCCCCAAACGTGCCCTCACGCCGCCATCTTCAGTCGCCCTGCGAAGAACAAGCAAACATAAGTCCCTCCGATGGCAGGTGAGCCACAAGCAAAAGCGCGCCCGTGGAAAGCGATCAATAGGTTTCTTCAGCCGTCATCTGTACTTCTTTGAAGGTGTCGGACGTTTCGCTTCTTATCCAAGAGGCTTCGTCAGCGAACTAAAATTTGCTGGTAGTGTCAGCCCTATACAGGGAACAACTTACGACCGACCGACTTCCGACCGAGTTCCGTTCCGACCAAACGGTCGTAAGTGAAAATGGTCGTAAGTCGAAATCCATTCAAAATGTTGAATAGAGACTCGAAGGCTAAATGACTCGCAAACTCCCCCTCTTAAAATGTTGAAAATAATGTCTGGAGGTCGTGGACGTAAGTAGGGGTGGTTATAAGTCGAGCCGGTCATAAGGGAGGAGCAGAGGACTCCTTCCTGTGGCGACACTGATTACTTCTCTTGTCCCGACTTATTACTTTTATTGTCCTGCCTGATTATGGGGTCTACGACTGGCCTGATTGCCCCATTTGCACTGTTATCACCTCATCAACATAACTAAGCCTATGTTGCCTAAGAAGTCAGTTGTACGAACGCTTCTTATCCAAGCGGCTTCGTCAGCGAACTAAAATTTGCTGGTAGTTTTGGCCCTATACAGGTAACACCCGACTTACGACCGAGTTCCGTTCCGACCAAACGGTCGTAAGTCAAAATGGTCGAGGGTCGAAATCCATTGGAAAAAAAATATATGTATATCCCTACTGTCCAGACGTGGTAGTGCCAGACTCTGCAATGATAGGTCCCTGTTCTCAGGCTGGGGGGAGCAGAGGACTATTCCCTGAGGCTACACTGATTACTTCTATTGTCCTGCCTGATTATGGGGTAAACGACTGTCCTGATTGCCCCATTTGCTCTGGTATCACCTCATCAGCATAACTAAGCCTATGTTGCCTAAGACTTGTAGAAACGATCCAAATTAAACCTCACCTACCATGCCGATTTAGTGAAGGGTTTTGCTGTTTTATGAAAATAGCTTCTTTTACTCCCCTTTCAAACCATCTACAGGTAACATCCGACTTACGAAACGGCTCGACTTACGACCCCGCCCTCCAGACCCCATTTTTAACATTTTAAGAGGGGGAGTTTGCGAGTCATTTGGTCTTGGAGTCTCTATTCAACATTTTGAATGGATTTCGACTTACGACCATTTTTACTTACGACCGTTTGGTCGGAACGGAACTCGGTCGTAAGTCGGATGTTCCCTGTATAGGGCCAAAACGACCAGCAAATTTTAATTCGCTGTCGAAGCCTCTTGGATAAGAAGCGAAACGTCCGACACCTTCACAGAAGTACAGATGACGGCTGAAGAAACCTTCTCATCGATGGACAACTCCTGTACGACTGAGAGCTTACACAGACGTACCTGTGGAAAGTTGCGAGCTGGTTTTTCGCCCAGAGGCGCCGGGCGTCCTCGAGGTGGAGTTTAGCGAGGAGCCCGCACTGCTGCTACGCGATAAGGGGAAGGGCCCAAGGGTCATGGGGGGAGAGTCCATCTGCGCAGACAAGCAAAGTCACCACAAGCACACCTCAAAAGTTAAGGGGGGGGGGGGGGTGTCGGCCAATCAGGAGAAAGTGCGGCGACCTCCAGGCTTTGGGGGGTCGGCGAGGACGAAGCCGAGCGGCTGTCGGGCCGTTTGGAGGCGTTGAGCTCCACGCTGCGAACGCGCTGGGCGAACTTCAGCGAGCACAGCGACTCTGCGCCGTCGGCCGCCGCGGGGGACACCTGAAGCAAAAATATATATATATATATAATAATAATAATAGCTAGCAAAAAAAAAAAATATATATATATATAATAATAATAATAGCTAGCATATCTCAAATAGATAGAAAGCTAGCTATTTAGCTAGCTAATACATTGTGAATAATAATAATAATACATTTCATTTCAAAGCGCCTTTCAAAACTCTCAAGGTCACTTTACAATCACAGAATAAGTTTTTCTGTGGGTGAGCAGCGGCAGACACGCGCCGGCGTTCACTCAACCCGGAAGTAACTCAAATAGATAGAAAGCTAGCCAGTTAGCAAACAGATATCCAAAAGATAGCCAGCTGGAAAGTTAGCTAACCTAACCAGCTAGATAGCCACATAGCTAATAAATAGCCAGCTACATAGCTAGATAGCTAGACAGATAGCCAATTGATAGCAAATAGATAGATAGCGAGCCAGCCAGCCAGGCAGCTATATAGCTAATAGATAGCTAGCTAGATAGCCGGCCATCCAGCTAGAAAGCAAATAAAGAGCAAATAGCTAGCTAGCAAGATGGTCCCAATGGGAAATTAACTCACTCTAACAGTCAGCCAGATGGATAGATAGCTAGTCCGCTAATAGATAGATAGCTTGATAGGCAGCCAGCTAGCTAGCTAGACAGCTGATAGATAGCAAATAGATAGGTAGCCAGGTAGTTAATTCCTAAATTATATGGGTCTGGAGTATGACGCTCTGAAAGTCGTTTGTTGTTAGCGAATGGAAATGAATCCTGTGAACTCGGGATTTTGAAACGTGAACGATATTTTAATAATAATAATAATAACAATAATAATAATACATTTTATTTTAAGCGCCTTTCAAAGCTCTCAAGGACACTCCAGTTACAGACAAGCATAGGTGCTATAATAATATAATAATAATATAATAGTCCGCAACCCGGCGGGGGCGTCAGCCATTTTGCCACTGGTGGAGGGGGCGGGGTCTGGCTATCTATCTGGTTCGCTATCTAGCTGGTTATCTATCTGGCAAGCTACCTAGCTAGCTAGCTATTTGCAATCTATTAGGTATCTATCTGGCTGGCCAGCTAGCTATCTGGCTGGCTAGCTAGCTAGCTATCTGGCCGGCTAGCTACTGGCTTAATAGCTATCTAGCTAGTTATCTATTAGCTATTTACTAGCTGGTTAGCTAGCTTTCTATCCATTTACTTCCGCGTTGTGTGAACGCTGGCGCGCGTGGCTGCCGCTGCTCACCCACAGAAAAACATATCCTGCGACTGTAAAGTGACCTTGAGAGTTTTGAAAGGCGCTTAGAAATGTATTATTATTATTATTATTATTATTATAAATAAAATACAAAGGGTGGGCAAAGCGTTCAGACGTGAGCCCGCCCCTGCAGCTCGGGCCGGGCGGCGCTCGCACCTGCACCATCATGAGCGTCTTGCTGTCCCCCTGCAAGCTGTCCTGCAGCAGAAAGGTGAGCCGTGAGTTCCGGAAGGGGACGTGAGGGCGGCGGCGGCGCAGCGCGTCCATCACGTCGCCCAGCGCCGACAGGGACTTGTTGATGTGGCGAGCCTCGCGCAGGCGCCCGCCCTCGGCGCCCGATCGGCCCACCCGCTCCGAGCCGGCCAAGTCCACCAGGTTCAGCTTGCCTGGCGGAGGAAGGCGATAGTGATGTGTCATTCACAGACGAGATGGTTCTTAGAGCCGGATCTCTGAAGTGAACGAATGGCTCCTAACAAGGAGCCGGAAATGGGAGCCGACTTTTCTTTCCCCCTGATTTGCAGACATTTTCAATTGTGGATGACAAAGGATTCGGAAAATATACATGCTCTCAACCCAAACAGGAAAATTCCCCATTATTGGGCTATTGAAGATCTATTGAAGACGTTCTCAAAGAATCATACCAGAATCATATATGACAAAGAACGTGTTGGAGTCCAAGAATGGGTCAAAAAAGTTACCACAGGGAAAGTGAAAGTTAGCATCCACTAACTCTGTGCACATATAAATCAAGCCATATAAATAAAAATATTTAATATACAGTGATACCTTGGCTTACTTAATTGGTTCCCAGACACAGTGTGTAAGGCGAAAAGTGTGTATCCCAAAAACTAATTTTCCATAGGAAACCATTAAAATGAGAATAATCCGTTCCCAGGTCCCCATAAAACATACTTTTCAACTTTCTAAGCCTTAAAACTACACAAAATATACGTTATTTTATGTATAATAAATGTTCTATGGTATTATAATTAAAGAAATAAACTGTACTGTATAATAAAGTCGTTTTAGTTACCTTTGTGATGGTCGTTGATGGCTTGATGGAATGGAGTGGCCGCTTTCATCAGCATTAAACACTTGATGAGGAACGTAACCTTCTTTCACCATCTTGAGGGATGATCCTTTGTTCTCTGCGATAATTTTATCTAGTTCCTCATCAATTGTGTTCTGTTTAGCTGGGTTGATAGCTTTTTGCATCAAGTGTACAGATGGCTTGTGCGGATTATTTGTGGAGCCTGATTGTGGGATATTTTAACCTTGCAGTCTACACTCTGCCTTTGAACTATCAAAGTTGAAACAAGTCCAAATCTCACTGTTTTCCATCCATTTTCTCACTCTCTGTCGTCTGCATGTCTCTTCAATGTTTAAACCACCTCCCCTCACTGCTGCGTTCTTGACCAATCACGTGGCTTTAACCGAAGACAAGGGGCGGGGGATAGAGGACCAAAAAAAAATGCGGCTGCCATTTTCTTTTTGGGAGAATGGCTTCACTCACTCCGTCTGTAACCCCCACGCCCTCACTGCTGCTTTCTTGACCAATCACGTGACTTTAACCGAAAACTGGGGGCAGGGAATAGAGGACAAAAACAGTCGGCTGCCATTTTGTTGTTAGAAGAACGGGCTCGTTCGCGAACGACACATCACTTATTATGGCACTCTGTGTGTATCCCGAAAAATAGTTGGTATGCCAAGGTAAAATTTTCATAAATGTAACGTTCGTAAACCGAAAAGTTCGTAAGCCAAGGGGTTTGTAAACCAAGGTATCACCGTAGTGTATTTTTTACATGAGTAATTCGTTTTTCACATAATTTTACATGATTTTTGGTAGTTAATTTAAGCAACAAACAAACTGAGGAGCCATTTGGGAGCCAAAAGAGTCGTATCTTTTTAGTGAGGCGAGCCAAAAGAACCGGCTCCTTGAAAAGAGCCGCAATTCCCATCACCAGAAGGAAAAGAGTGTCCGGCGGCGGCCTCACCTTGCGTGCGGCTCCCCGTGGTGCCGTTGACTCCCGCCACGCTGACCATGAGGAGAGCGTGAGAGCGAGAACTGCGCTGGTTCAGGTCGGTGCACGCCGTCGCTCGGCTGGCTCGCCCGGCCTCCAGAACCTCCGGCGCAACGGGGGAGGATTTCAGGCCCGGCATTCGTAGCGTGGGCGGGGCTAACAAAAGATCGGCGGCGCTACCTGGTTGACGTCGTCAAGGGTGCGCACGGCCACGCGCGTCAGGCCGGGAACGTAAAGTTGGCCGCTCCCGTCGGGATTCATCTTGATGTCCAGTTTGTCCGCCGGTTGATCGCCAAGAAGGTCTCTGAGCGGCCAGACGTCCACGTGAGCGGCGCCGGTTCGCCATCGGTCGACGTGACGGCGAGCCGGCGACGCCCACCTCAGGCTTTCGTTGTAGATCTCCAGAACGCTGACGCAGATGTGGAATTCCCACTCGGGGCTTTTGGCGGCCACTCGCGAGAACAGAAGGCGCAGCGCCCGCTGGTTCAGGCCCGGGTCGGAGGTCACGCCCTGCCACGTAAACAAAGGCCGCCAAAAAATAAACATGGCGAAGCTGGGCGGCGAGTTGGAGACGCAAAAGGTGAAAAGTAAAAGAAATCAGTAGCTACTTAGCTATATAGCTAGTTAGCAATTTAAGTAGTTATATATAGCTAGCTACTTAAAATAACTAGTTAGCCTGCTAGCTAGGTCGCTATAGCTACTAAAGATTATTTCTTTATTTAGTTAACAAGCTATCAAGCTATTCAGTAGCTATAGCTAGCGAGATACTTAAATAACTAGCTAGCAGATATGAAAAACTATGGTAATGGTTCTCATCAAGAATATGCTCCTAAAGTAGCATAGCAATAAACTAACAGGCAATTTTATTATTTAAAGGACAACCGACGTCACTTTTTTGTTCTTTAACGGACATCAGAAAACGTTTTATAGCATCTAAAATACCCAAAACACGCAGTATGATATTTTTTGTCAAATGCAAAAGACCAATAAAAATGACAAAAAATTGATCTGCGAATTGGGCATTTTCAGAAAGTCCCGCCCCCAGTTCGTGACGTCACGCCAAGACGTCTTGCATTGCTGATTCAGAGAATATGCTTTCTTGTTACACATCCAGTTATGAATATGATTCAAATAGTTCTGAAGAGGAAAGCATACATGTTTGCAATCGAATAAAGAATTTATTTGTGCCATTTTGAGCCAACATTCAGGGGAGATGTCTCAACGAAAAAGTGGCACAAAATGGCGACCTCCAGTGGCCACCTCCGCTTCAACAGGCTGATAAATTCCTTATATGGAGCTCGGACGCCCTCTTCTGGCGGCTTTTGGGTGCAACACTGTTCTCAGACCAAACATGTACAGCAAAATACATTGACGTGATGGGAGGACGCTATAATGCCTCTTTTTTACGGTCAGGGGGCGGTCCTTTCATGACGTCACGTACGGACTCGTCACCAACTCAAAAACAAGACTTCCTGAATATTCAGAGCGAGTCTTAAAACGTAAAATCTAGCTATATGCTGTGGAATCTTATTAAAATATGCTCAGTAGAAGTCATTTGAAGCCATTTTACAAATTATGGACACAACTTGTCCGGAGACGTCGGTTGTTCTTTAAGTATCTGGCTAGCTAGATAGTTACAGTAGCTAATTAAATAGCTAGCTAGCTTTTTAGGTAGCTACTTAAATAACAAGTTAGCTAGTTAAGAATTTAAGTAAATATAGCTAGTTACTTAAAATCAGTAGTTAGTCAGCTAGCTAGTTAGCGCTACCCACTAAATCTAGCTATTCAGCTATATAGCTAACTCTCTATTATCTATCTCACTAGCTAATCGAACTACCAAGTTATCTCTTATATATTAGCTATCTCTTTGATATTGTTAACTATCTAGCGGGCTATCTAGCCAGCTATCGATTAGCTATATAGCTAACTCTCTATTCGCTAATTTATCTAGCTATCTATCTCACTAGCTAATCTAACTACCAAGCTATCTATCTCTTATATATTAGCTATCTCTTTGCTATTGTTAACTATCTAGCTGGCTATCTAGCCAGCTATCGATTAGCTATATAGCTAGCTCTCTATTAGCTAATTTATCTAGTTATCTATCTCACTAGCTATCTAGCTAGCTTTTGATTTCTTACGTATTAGCTATCCGTTTGCTATCATTAATTATCTAGCTGGCTATCTAGCTATGGCTTAGCTATATAGGTAAAAATAGTGTGTTGAATTTATGGTTTTATTTTGTCAAGTGGAACTCAAATAGGTATGGAGTTAGCTAGCTAATAGCTAGCTGGCTCTCTATCCATTTAAGTTACTTCCAGGTTGAGTGAATGTTGGTGCGTGCGGCTGCCGCTGCCCACCGACAGTAAAACTTTATCGTGTGACTGTAAAGTGACCGTGAGAGTTTTGAAAGGCGCTTGGAAATCAAATGTATTATTATTACTGTATCTATTAGCTAGATAGCTAGCTTTCTATCAATTTGAGTTATTTCCGGGTTGAGTGAACGGTGGCGCGTGTGGCTGCCGCTGCTCACCCACAGAAAAACTTTTGAAAGGCGCTTATTAAAGGCTGACCTCCATGGTGTAGGTTTTCCCCGAGCCCGTCTGGCCGTAGGCGAAGATGCAAACGTGGAAGCCGTCCACGCACGACGTGACCAGCGCCTCCGCTTCCGAGAACACCTGCAACAGCCCCGGCGGGCCGGTCAAGGCGCCGCCGGACGGGGAAGGGGGGAGGGGTGGCGGCATAGGAACCCACCTCTTCCTGCGTGGCCTCAGGTCGGAAGACTTTGTCCAGGTCAAAAGTCGTCACCTTGCCCTTGTCGCTGAGGTACAGGATGCCGTCGTCGTCCGGGTCAAAGGTCACCACGCCCTCCGCCTCCTCACCACCGCACACGGGACGAACGCGACAAAACACCCGGATGTTTCCTGCCGGGGAGAGGGAGAGAGGACAAAGCAAAGTAACGACCATCAACACGACCCCGTACGGCGACCCCGTGAGATAGCAAATAGAGCTACCTAGCAGCTAGATAGCAAATATTAACCGAGCTAGCTCGATAGCAAATGGAGCTAGCTAGCAGCTAGACAGCAAATAGAGCTAGCTAGCAGCTAGATAGCAAATAGAGATCGAGCTAGCTAGATAGATAGCAAATAGAGCTACCTAGCAGCTAGATAGCAAATATTGACCGAGCTAGCTAGATAGATAGCTAGCCAGCTAGATAGCAAATGGAGCTAGCTAGCAGCTAGACAGCAAATAGAGCTAGCAAGCAGCTAGATAGCAAATAGAGATCGAGCTAGCTAGATAGATAGCAAATAGAGCTACCTAGCAGCTAGATAGCAAATATTGACCGAGCTAGCTAGATAGATAGCTAGCCAGCAAATGGAGCTAGCTAGCAGCTAGACAGCAAATAGAGCTAGCTAGCAGCTAGATACCATTTCCTGGTTTCATTCAATGTTTCCATCACTCTCTCTCTCCCCAAACCACGCCGTGTCATCACATATCGCAACATCAAGGACATCAACGTTGCCACCCTTGCTGAGATGATTGCCACCCTGACTCTGGACCACAACTCTTCTCCTGTTGAACTTGTCTCCCGGTACAACGCGGACCTCACGAACACCCTCAACGCCCTTGCTCCTGTAAAGTCCCGGTCTGTTCAATTTACCCGACCTGCACCCTGGTTCACCCCCCATCTCCGCTCCATCAAGACAAAGACTCGCCAACTTGAAAGACTTTACAGAAAGTCCGGGCTCACTATCCACAAGGACATGTATGCAACTCACCTTACCCTTTATAAGGACTCTATCTCACGCGCAAAATCGGTTTATTACTCTGCACTCATTGATTCAAATTCTCGTAACTCACGGGCCCTCTTTTCCGCTTATCACAAAATCACACAATCTCCTATCTCTCTCCCCTCACACTTTTATTCCTCTGAGACATGCAACACTCTGCTAATGTTTTTTAGCGAAAAGATCAACAAAATCCATCAGCACCTCGGGTCCTCTGTCCGCCCCCCTTCTCCCAGCCTTTCTACTCCTTCCAAACTTTTTTCCGCTTTTGCACTCCCCCATCCCTCTATAATCTCAGACATTATCATTAAATCCAAGAACTCCTCCTGTCAACTCGACCCCCTCCCCACTATCCTTATCAAGTCCTGCCTACCCTCTCTTCTCCCATTTATTTCTACCATTATTCACTCCTCATTATCAACTGAAATTGTTCCTATCCCACTCAAAACCGCAGCTGTCACTCCAATCTTGAAAAAACCTGGCTCAGACCCAAACGATTTCAATAACTTACGTCCAATTTCCCACCTTCCATTCATCGCCAAAATTCTTGAAAAGACAGTTGTTTCACAGCTTCACTCACACCTCACTCACAATAACCTCTATGAACAATTCCAGTCTGGTTTCCGCCCCCGCCACAGTACTGAATCGGCTCTCATAAAAATCACGAATGATCTTTTTATGGCAGCCGATGCCGGTTCACTCTCCATCCTCATTCTTCTCGACCTGACCTCAGCTTTTGACACCATTTCCCACCCTATCCTTCTCGACAGACTTTCCACCCTAGGCATCACCCACACCCCACTCCGCTGGTTTCATTCCTATCTCTCTGATCGCGCACAATTCATCCAAATCAACTCGTTCACCTCACGGTCCTCTCCGGTGTCCTCTGGTGTGCCTCAAGGGTCTGTCCTGGGGCCACTTCTCTTTATTATCTACCTACTTCCTCTTGGCAATATTTTCCGTAAGTTTGGCATTCACTTTCACTGCTTCGCGGATGACACCCAACTCTACCTCTCCAGCAAACCCGACGCTTCTCTTCCACCTTCATCCCTCTCATGTTGCCTCTCAGAAATCAAATCCTGGCTTTCCCATAACTTTCTCAAGCTCAACAGTGAAAAAACTGAACTTCTTCTTGTCGGTACCAAATCCACCCTCCACAAAACTAACAGTTTCTCCCTCACCATTGACAGTTCTACCGTGTCCCCCTCCCCTCAGGTCAAGAGTCTGGGTGTCATCCTCGATAGCTCACTTTCCTTTCACTCCCATATTAATAACATTACTCGGTCTGCTTATTTCCACCTCCGTAATATTAACCGTCTCCGTCCCTCGCTCACCCCTCACTCCGCTGCTATCCTTATCCACAGTCTTGTCACCTCCCGCATCGATTATTGCAACGCACTTCTCTTCGGTGTCAATCAGAAATTTCTCCATAAACTCCAACTCGTCCAAAATTCTTCAGCCCGGATCATCACTAAAACCCCCTCCTTTCACCACATCACCCCTGTACTCCAGCAACTCCACTGGCTGCCGGTTAAACATCGTATCGAATTCATAATACTTCTGTTTACTTTCAAAGCCATCCATAACCTTGCTCCTCCCTATCTTTCTGACCTGCTTCAAATCTCTGTTCCCTCTCGGTCCCTCAGATCCTCATCCTCCCTTCACCTCTATGTGCCCTCTGCCCGTCTCACCACGATGGGATGCAGAGCCTTCAGCCGCTCTGCTCCCAAACTCTGGAATTCACTCCCACCCAACATCCGTAATATTGACTCCCTCCCTATTTTCAAGGCTCATCTCAAAACCCATTTGTTTAAAATTGCTTTCAATGTCTAATTCTATCTGCTATTTTATTATTTATCATTTTACTTATGGTTTTATTGTTATGTGCTGTGTTCTATTGTTTTTATTGTAAAGTGTCCTTGGGTGTTTTGAAAGGCGCTTGAAATAAAATGTATTATTATTATTATAGATAGCAAATAGAGATCAAGCTAGCTAGATAGATAGATAGCAAATAGAGCTACCTAGCAGCTAGATAGCAAATATTGACTGAGCTAGCTAGATAGATAGCTAGCCAGCTAGATAGCAAATGGAGCTAGCTAGCAGCTAGACAGCAAATAGAGCTAGCAAGCAGCTAGATAGCAAATAGAGATCGAGCTAGCTAGATAGATAGCAAATAGAGCTACCTAGCAGCTAGATAGCAAATATTGACCGAGCTAGCTAGATAGATAGCTAGCCAGCAAATGGAGCTAGCTAGCAGCTAGACAGCAAATAGAGCTAGCTAGCAGCTAGATAGCAAATAGAGATCAAGCTAGCTAGATAGATAGATAGCAAATAGAGCTACCTAGCAGCTAGATAGCAAATATTGACTGAGCTAGCTAGATAGATAGCTATCCAGCTAGATAGCAAATGGAGCTAGCTAGCAGCTACATAGCAAATAGAGATCAAGCTAGCTAGATAGATAGCTAACCAGCTAGATAGGAGCCACCCGTACGGCGAATAGAGAGCTAGCTAGCAGCTAGATAGCAAATAGAGATCGAGCTAGCTAGATAGCAAATAGAGCTAGCTAGCAGCTAGATAGCAAATAGAGACCAAGCTAGCTAGATAGCTTGCCAGTTAGATAGCAAATAGCGCTAGCTAGCAGCTAGACAGCAAATAGAGATCGAGCTGGCTAGATAGACTGCTAGCCAGCTAGATAGCAAATAGAGCTAGCTAGCAGCCAGAAAGCAAATACAGCTAGCTAGCAACTAGAAAGCAAATAGAGATTGAGCTAGCTAGATAGCTAACCAGCTAGATCGCAACAGCCCAGACGCCCACCCCTACGTCCACCCCGCGACGTGACAGCAAAGAAACCTTTGAGCTGGACCAGCTGGTTGTGGATCTTCTTCCTCAGGTTCATCTCACGTTGGTACTTGTCCAGCAGCTTCTGATTGGTCACACTCACCTCGCCGATGGCCAAGCAGATCTGCACGCACGCACGCACGCTGGCGTGGTAAAAGCCGCTAAACATCTCGGAGGAGAGGCGGGGATGGCGACGCCCACCTCGCGCTTGGCGTCATCAATGGCGCTGCGCAGCATGGCGGGAAAGTGGTGCACTTGCTTCTTCAGCGTGTTGTAGTCGGCGGTGAGCGTCCTGAGGGCGGGATGGAGGCCGGCCAGCTTGCTGCGCACGCCTGAAACGGCCATATTGCGTGGAGACGGACGCACGGACGGACATTGGCGGCGGGCTGCTAACCTGCTAGGTTGTCGTGCACGGCCTTCATTTGGCTCTCAGCCCTGACGAAGGCATCGTGGACCTGTTGATCCTTCTCCTCCTTTAGCAACAGCAACTCGGCGTCCAGTCGCTGGCGAGCGCGGGCCAGCTCGCCCTCGTACAGCGCCACCTGCAACAAAGCGCCAACCCGATGTCCACCCGGCTTCCGCTAACGTCGCTATCGCAAAGCGACGGCACTTTGCTAGCTGGCGACGGCACCTGCGTCCCGAGTTGGCCGCACGTCCTCTGCGACTGCTGCAGTTGCGTCCGCAGCTCGCCGAGCAGGCGCCGCTGCACGCCCACTTGCTCTCGCAGCAAAGCGTTTTGCACGCGCAGCCACTCGCCCGACTCCGCCCCGTCCGCCGCCGTGTCCCAGGGGTGGCGCTCCCAAAGTCCTGAACGGGGGTCGCGCGGTTCTGCCGCCGGGTCCTTCCGCTCCGGTCTCGGGCCGGTGGGCCAAGCGTCTGGCCGCTGGGCGCGCCCCTCTCGACTAAATGGCTCCGCCTCCTGGGAACAAGGGCGGCGTTAATCACCGAAACGGGGGACGGGCAAGTTCGTTCCCGGGCGGCCATCTCGCCCTGCTGCAAATCTTCCAAATGAACGAGCAGCGAGCTGGAGAGCAAATAGAGATCAAGCTAGCTAGATAGTTAGATAGCTAGCCAGATAGCAAATAGCGATAGCTAGCAGCTCGATAGCAAATGGAGATCAAGCTATTGAGATAGATAGATAGCCAGCAAGATAGCAAATAGAGCTAGCTAGAAGTTCGATAGAAAATAGAGATCGAGCTAGCTAGATAGATAAGCAGCTAGATAGCAAATAGAGAGCTAGCTAGCAGCTAGATAGCAAATAGAGATCAAGCTAGCTAGATAGATAGCAAGCCAACTAGATAGCAAATAGAGAGCTAGCTAGCAGCTAGATAGCAAATACAGATCGAGCGAGCTAGATAGATAGATAAGCAGCTAGATAGCAAATAGAGAGCTAGCTAGCAGCTAGATAGCAAATAGAGATCGAGCTAGCTAGATAGATAGATAAGCAGCTAGACAGCAAATAGAGAGCTAGCTAGCAGCTAGATAGTAAATAGAGATCGAGCTAGCTAGATAGATAGCAAGCCAACTAGATATCAAATAGAGATCTAGCTAGCAGCTAGATAGCAAATAGAGATCGAGCTAGCTAGATAGATAGCTAGCCAGCTAGATAGCAAATAGAGCTAGCTAGCAGCTGGATAGCAGAGATATCGAGCTAGCTAGATAGATAGCAAATAGAGTTTTAGCTAGCAGCTAGATAGCAAATAGAGGTCAAGCTAGCTAGATAGATAGCTAGCCAGCTACATAGCAAATAGAGTGCTAGCTAGCAGCTAGATAGCAAATAGAGATCGAGCTAACTAGCTAGATAGCTAACCAGCTACATGCAAATAGAGCTTGCTAGCAGCTCGATAGCAAATAGAGATCGAGCTAGCTAGCTAGATAGCTAACCAGCTAGATAGCACATCGAGAGCTAGCTAGCAGCAGAGCTAGCTAGCAGCTCGATAGCAAATAGAGATCGAGCTAGCTAGCTAGATAGCTAACCAGCTAGATAGCAAATCGAGAGCTAGCTAGCAGCTAGATAGCAAAAAGAGATCGTACCCGAGAGCAGCCGCCGCAGGTTCCCTTGGAGGAGGCCAGCTGTTGTTTCAGACTCTTGTTCTCCAGCTCCAGCATCTCCAGACGCTTCTCCAAGTCCGTCGCCCCCTGCAGGAGAAAAGGGCGCCCTGAGCGTTTGTTGCCGGGCGTGGCGGGCGCGGTGCGCGACGTACCGGTCCCGAGCAATGGTCCCGCGACCGCTCCGTCGGCTTCTTCATCGGGTCGTCGGGCCGCCCGCACGCGTCTTCTGGTCCGGAGTCGCCATCCGCGACTTGGACGGTGAGCGTCGAGTCGGTCCGCCCGCGTGGCCGCGAGGGCGACGGTGCGCTCAAGCGCTCCTCGTCCGCACCACCTGGTAAAGACAAGAAAAAGACTCTTCACAGCAAAACAGTGTCCTCCAACATTCAAAAAAGGATGTCAAGGCCACTTTACAATCACAAGATCAATTTTCTGTGGGTGAGCAGCGGCAGCCACATGCGCCAACGTTCACTCCACCGGCAATAACTCAAATAGATCAAGTCACCTAGCTAGCTAATAGATAACTAATAGATAGCTAGCTAGCTAGTTAGATGGCTCATAGATAGCTAGCTAGGTACCCAGCAACGGTGACCGCGTTCAATTGGGAATAACTCAAATAGATCAAGTTAGCTAGCTAGCTAATAGAAAACTAATAGATAGCTAGCTAGCTAGCTAGACAGCTAATAGATAACAAATGGATAGGAAATAGATAGCTAGCTAGGTAGCAACAAAAATGGAGGACACTGATTTGCTGTGGCGACCCCTTGAAGGGAAAAGCCGAAAGAAAAAGAAGTCCTTTTATTACATTAAATGTCCTTGAGAATTTTGAAAGGCGCTTAGAAATTAAATGTATTATTATTAATTATTATTATTATTAGTAGTAGTAGTAGTAGTAGTCGTAGTAGTAATAGTATTAGTATTAGTAGTATAAGTATTTGTAGAAAAGCCGAAAGGAGAAGTAGTATTAGTAGTATTACTCGTAGTAGTATTAGTATCAGTATTAGTCCTTTTATCAGATGAAAGTGTCCTTGAGAATTTTGAAAGGCGCTTAGAAATAAAATGTATTATTATTAATTATTATTATAATTAGTAGTAGTAGTAGCAGAAGTATTAGTAGAAAAGCTGCAAGCAAAAGTATTATTATTATTATTATTAGTAGTAGTAGTAGTATTAGTATTAGTGTATTAGTATTAGTAGTATAAGTATTAGTAGTATTAGTATTAGTAGAAAAGCCGAAAGGAAAAGAAGTATTATTAGTAGTATTACTAGTAGTAGTATTAGTATCAGTATTAGTATTAGTCCTTTTATTAGATTAAAGTGTCCTTGAGAATTTTGAAAGGCGCTTAGAAATAAAATGTATTATTATTATTAGTAGTAGTAGTAGTAGTAGTAGTAGTAGTAGTAGTAGTAGTAGTAGTCGTAGTAGTATTAGTATTAGTAGTATAAGTATTAGTAGTATAAGTATTATTAGTATAAGTATTATTAGTATTAGTAGAAAAGCCGAAAGGAAAAGAAGTAGTATTAGTAGTATTACTAGTAGTAGTAGTATTAGTATCGGTACTAGTATTAGTCCTTTTATTAGATTAAAGTGTCCTTCAGAATTTTGAAAGGCGCTTAGAAATAAAATGTAGTATTATTATTATTAGTAGTAGTAGTAGTAGTAGTAGTAGTATTAGTAGAAAAGCCGCAAGGAAACACATTCTTCTTCTTCTTATTATTATTATTATTATTATCAGTAGTAGTAGTAGTACTAGTAGTAGTGGTATTAGTATTAATATTATTAGTACCATCTTCTACATACCAAAAACAGTCATGTTATTTTCATAACAAGAATAAGACTTCCAGGTGGGGCAAAAAAAGTGGAGGTGTTGTTTGGCGGTTTGCAAAGTGGCGAGACGAACTCACCAGAGGAACCCGCGTGCCCGTCGCCGCGCCGCCACGTGCGCTCGCCTTGGTCCAGGCGAGCCTGAAGGTTGCACAGTTTGTCCTGCAACGTCTGAGCGCGCACAAAAAGGGAAGCGTGTGGAGGTTAGCGCCAACGCCAGCTGCAAGATCAGGAGACGTGGCGCTCGGGTGAGGCGCGTCTTCTCGCCGCTCACCTGGATGAGAAGCAGCTGCGGCGGCGGCGGCGCTGGCGGCCGCCTGGCCGCCTCGTCGCTGTGGCTCAAGTGGACGCCCGGTAGGGGAAGCGGAGAGAAGGCGGGGCCGGGCAGAGACAGGAAGGAGGCCTCGTCCTCGCTGTCACTCATCAGGAAGTCCACCGAGCTGCTGGCTGCGCACACGCACAAAAACACCATTGA
This sequence comes from Hippocampus bargibanti, assembly GCF_051943395.1. NCBI lineage: Eukaryota > Metazoa > Chordata > Actinopteri > Syngnathiformes > Syngnathidae > Hippocampus > Hippocampus bargibanti. The sequence goes on along the minus strand of NC_142736.1, from coordinate 4,527,882 downwards.
CACTGAAGGAAATAAATACATTTAAAGGACAACCGACGTCACTTTTTTCTTTCTAAACTGACATCAGAAAAACGTTTTATAGCATCGAAAATACCCAAAACACGCAGGCTGATATTTTTAGTCAAAACACCAATAAAAATGACTTAGTGTCCTAAAAACTGCCACAAAATGAGCTCGGAACTGGGGAGATTCAGAAAGTCCCGCCCCCTTTTTTCATGACATCACGCCATGATACTCCTTCACAAACTGCCTCGCTCCAGAATCAAAACAATGGCTTCAGAGAGTTCAGATCCGGAGAAGATGCTTTCTTGTTACTCATCCAGTTATGAATATGATTCAAATAGTTCTGAAGAGGAAAGCATACATGTTTGCAATCGATTAAAGAAGTCCTTCTGTATCAATTCCAGCAGTCTAGACTCAAATGTAGCGCCCAGAAAATGCACAAGATAACGCACAAGCTCTGTTGAAAATGGGCTGATTTGTCTGCTGGGAATTTGTGTCAACTAGTATCAAATAGTAGTTTTGGTGCAACACACAATGATTCACCATTGCGTTATTTATGTAGTTCTCCTTCTAATTTCGCCGTCAACACGAAGTTTACAGACCAAAAAAAGTACCCAAAATGCATTGTGTGTCGCTTTCTCGGTCAGGGGCGTTCCCTCCGTGACGTCACTTAGGGCATCAACTCGAAAACAAGACTTCCTGAATATTCAGCGACAGTCTTAAAACGCAAAATATAGCTATATGCGGTGGAATCTTTGTAAAATACGCTCAGTCGAAGTCATTTGAAGTCGTTTTACAAATTATGGGCGCAACTTGTCCGGAGGTGTCGGTTGTCCTTTAATTAGCCATGTCAAACATTGTGTCGGGTAAACATTAAAGTAGTGAGTTAATCAGTATCAATAGTGCTTTGTTTCCATTTGATAAATGAGGGAGCAGTTGCGGAATGTGTGTCGGAGTTGTCGTCTCCCTTTCCTGTTTCATGTGCTACTCACAGTGTGCTGCTGTTTCTCTTACCCATCGTCTTTCCCCTCACTGCTGCGTATGTCTGTAATTCTCCCCTCCCTCCTCTACCACGGCTCTTGTCCAATCACGTGTAGCTTTAACTGAAGATTGGGGGCGGGGAATAGAGGGGAAAAAAGTCGGCTCCCATTTGTGGCTCATTGTTAGGTTCACTTCAGAGAGCCAGCTCGAAGAACCGGCTCGTTCGCGAACGACACATCACGACAATAAGGCGCAGCGGCGGGCGGCTAAGCTCATCTTGTCAAGAAAGCTTTGATGGAGCAGCAAAAACGCTCGTCGCCTCACTTGAAAGAAAGAAAAAGGCAAATGTTGCTTTGGAGGATCGTCGCACGCAACTGGCGGAAGTCAAAACAAGTCAAACGCCACCAGGGCGTCGGCGCTCCACCCGTCACCCGACGAGGGCGTGCGCCTCCCATGTCCAATCGCGCCCAGGCCAGAGCAATCGAACCAGACCAACGTGGTCCCAAATGGCGTTTTTGTGCCGCCGCTTCCTTCAAGCCAAACGTTTTGCCCGCTTTCCGTCCGAAATGGAAGTTTTGATCTTTGACCTTTTTATCTTTTCCTTGCTTAAACAGTACAGCGATAAAGCATGTTCATTCTAACCGTCTTCTCAGTGAAAATGAAACTTAAAGGACAACCGACGTCTCCGGACAAGTTGTGTCCATAATTTGTAAAATGGCTTCAAATGACTTCTACTGGGCGTATTTTACAAACATTCCACCGCGTATAGCTATATTTTACGTTTTAGGACGTGCGCTGAATATTCAGGAAGTCTTGTTTTTGAATTGGTGACGAGTCCGTACGTGACGTCACTAAAGGACCGCCCCTGACCGTAAAAAAGACGCATTGTAGCGGTCCTTCCATCAAGTCAATGTATTTTGCTGTACTTGTTTGGTCTGGGGACCTCGTGTTGCACCCAAAAGCCGCCAGAAGAGGGCGTCCAAGCTCCATATAAGGAATTTATCAGCCTGTCGAACTGGAGGTGGCCACAGGAGGTCGCCATTTTGTGCCTCTTTTTTGGGTGAGAGATTTTTCCCCAATGTTGCCCCAAAATGGCACAAATAAATTCTTTAATCGATTGCAAACATGTATGCTTTCCTCTTCAGAACTACTTAAATCATATTCATAACTGAATGTGTAACAAGAAAGCATATTCTCCGAATCTGAAGCCATTGTTTTGATTCACAAGCAATGCAAGACGTCTTGGCGTGACGTCACGAACTGGGGGCGGGACTTTCTGAAAATGCCCAATTCGCAGCTCAATTTTTTGCAGATTTTGGACACTTTAAGTCATTTTTATTGGTGTTTTTCATTTGAATAAAAATATCATACTGCGTGTTTTGGATATTTTAGACGCTATAAAACGTTTTTCTGGTGTCAGTTAAAAAACAAAAAAAGTGACGTCGGTTGTCCTTTAAAGAAGCGCGGAAAGTAAAACCTGTCCCGGAAGTGACAAACACCCAACGTAATGTCAAGAATTTCAAAGCCACGCGAGGTCATCGTCCAACGCCGCCTCACCCACCGTCCAAGGAGAAGTCGTCCATTCCAGAGTGGTGCAGGTGAGGCGCCTGGCCGAGGTCCCACGTCTTGCGAGGTCCCAGCATGAGCCACTTCAAAGGCGTCAGCGCCGCCTGCGGGGGCCACGCAACACGTCAGCAGCCTCACTTGCCGTCGCACGTTCTGGCAGATCGCCCCCCCACACACCCCCTTTCGGGTCACCGCCGCCCTCAAAACAGCACCCAGAGGACGCCTCTCCGCGACAAAGGCAACGCCCCTGAAAGACCATCGCAGAGCAAGACTTTGAGCGAGCCATGTGACTAGTTTGGGGCTGAGATGACCACGCCGCGCCGCGTCATGTCCAATCGCGTCCAGGCCAGAGCAACCCAACCAGACCAACGTGGTCCCAAATGGCGTTTTTGTGCCGCCGCTTCCTTCAAGCCAAACGTTTTGCCCGCTTTCCGTCCGAAATGGACGTTTTGATCCAGAAGAATCACCTCCAGATCAACACCGGGAAAAAAACCAAGGAGCTGGTCGTGGATTTCTGCAGGAAACAACCCTCACCTGCACCGTTGAACATCCAGGGTTCGGACATTGAGAGGGTGACCTCCTACAAGTACCTGGGCGTTACTCTCAACAATAAACTGGACTGGACGACAAACACGGATCAAAAAAGGACAGAGTCGCCTCTTCCTACTAAGGAAACTGAGGTCTTTTGGGGTTCACGGGTCACTCCTAAAGACTTTCTATGACTCTGTGGTGGCTTGAGCCATCCACTCTGAAATTGTCTGCTGGTCAGGCAGCATCACCAACAGGAGAAAGACTGGAGCGCCTGGTCAAGAGGGCCAGTTCTGTCCTGGGCTGCTCGTTGGACTCTCTGGAGGAGGTGGGCAACAGACGGACGCTAGCTAAACTAAAAGCTGTGATGGACAGCCCCTCCCGCCCACCCTGACAGCACTGGGTAGCTTCTTCAGCCAGAGACTGTTGCATCCACGATGCAAGAAGGAGAGGTACCGCCGCTCGTTCCTACCGACTGCTGTCAGGCTTCGCAATTCTCAATAATCACATGTGGAAAAAAAACAAAAACTGGACACTTGTACTGTAAATATGGGTTGATGCAATACAGCTACATACTGTATATCAATATAGCTTTCATGATACCTCGGTTTACAAACCCCTTGGCTTACGAACGTTTCAGTTTATGAACGTTAAATTTATGAAAATGTTACCTCGGCATACGAACTTTTTTCGCGATACACACAGAGCTGCCTCAATGAGTGATGTGTCGTTCGCGATTGAGCCCGTTCTTCTAAAAACAAAATGGCAGCCGACTGTTTTGTCCTCTATTCCCCGCCCCCAGTCTTCGGTTAAAGCCACGTGATTGGTCAAGAACGCAGCAGTGAGGGGAGGTGGTTTACACATTAAAGAGACAGACGACAGTGAGAGAGTTAGAACTTTGATAGTTCAAAGGCAGAGTGTAGACTGTAAGGTTAAAATATCCCATCAATCAGGCTCCACAAATAACCCGCACAAGCCATCTGTACACTTGATGCAAAAAGCTATCAACCCAGCTAAACAGATCACGATTGATGAAGAACTAGATACAATTATCACAGAGAAAGCACCTACAAGGGATCATTCGTCAAGATTGTGAAAGAAGAAGGCGGCTACGTTCCTCATCAAGTGTTTAATGCTGATGAAAGCGGCCACTCCATTCCATCAAGCCATTAACGACCATCACAAAGGGAAATAAAACGACTTCATTATACAGTACAGTGTATTTCTTTAATTATAATACCATACCACATTAATTATACATAATATAAGGTATATTTTGTGTAGTTTTAAGGCTTAGAAATTTTGAAAATTATGTTTTATGGGGACCTGGGAACGGATTATTCTCATTTTAATGTTTCCTATGGGAAATTAATTTTTGGGATACACACTTCGCCTTACACACTCTGTCTGGGAACCAATTAAGTTCGTAAGCCAAGGTATCACTGTTCTTGCACTATGTACAGTTTTTTTTTATGAAACGGTTTTGCACATTTACAGTATACATCTCAGTCTGCTGACAGTTTTATTTTACTATGCTTAGAATGTCTTGTTTTCTATCCTTTCACCCCCCACCCCATCCCCTTCCAAATTGCTGCTGTGAAGTGCAAATTTCCCCATTGTGGGACAAATAAAGGTTTTCTGATTCTGAATCAAGCGAGGCGTCCGTCTCCCCTTTAGCGGCTACGCTAGCAAAGACCCCATTTGACAACAAACGCAAGGAGTGTCAAGCGTCCCGCTCTGGCCGCCATTTTCCTGTCTTACCTGCAGACGCCCATCTTTATCCTCCTCCCCCTGCTCGTGGTCGTCTGAGCCTCGCCGTGACGCTCGGCAGCAGGCAACGCGTCGACTGGGCCGAGCGACCCCCCCGTTCAGCACATCCGCGCACAATTTCATCTTCTGCGTTTCCCCGGCAACAGCGGGGACTGTAGCTCCGCCCCCCTCTCCCTCCCTCAATCCAATAAATGTTTCAACAGCCAGTCTGGTGCGACTAGCGCCCTCCCCCAACGGGCAAAGGCAACAATAATTCAGTCCGTTTGGTACCTGGAAAAACGTTCCCGTTTCAGCAACAAAAACCAAACAACAAATGAAGAAAAAGGAGCTAAAAGTAAGCAAATTTGTGACTTTAAATCCAGCAAATTTTAGACTTTAAATCTAGCAAATTTGCGACTTTAAATCTAGCAAATTTGCGACCTTAACTCCAGAAAATTTGTGACTTTAAACCCAGAAAATTTGTGACTTTAAATCCAGCAAATTTTAGACTTTAAATCTAGAAAATTTGTGACTTTAAATCTAGAAAATTTGTGACTTTAAATCTAGAAAATCTGCGACTTTAAACCCAGAAAATTTGCGACTTTAAATCTAGCAAATTTGCGACTTTAAATCTAGCAAATTTGCGACTTTAAATCTAGCAAATTTGCGACTTTAAATCGAGCAAATTTGCGACTTTAAATCGAGCAATTTTGCAACTTTAAATCTAGCAATTTTGCGACTTTAAATCTAGCAAATTTGCGACTTTAAATCTAGTAAATTTAAGACTTTAAATCGAGCAAACTTGCGACTTTAAATCGAGCAAATTTGCAACTTTAAATCTAGCAAATTTGCGACTTTAAATGTAGCAATTTTGCCACTTTAAATCCAGCGAATTTGCGACTTTAATTCTAGCGAATTTGCGACTTTAAATCTAGCAAATTTGCGACTTTAAATCTAGCAAATTTGCGACTTTAAATCTAGCAAATTTGCGACTTCAAATCTAGCAATTTTGCGACTTCAAATCTAGCAATTTTGCGACTTTAAATCTAGCAATTTTGCGACTTTAAATCTAGCAAATTTGCGACTTTAAATCTAGCGAATTTGCGACTTTAAATCTAGCAAATTTGCGACTTTAAATCTAGCAAATTTGCGACTTTAAATCTAGCAAATTTGCGACTTCAAATCTAGCAATTTTGCGACTTCAAATCTAGCAATTTTGCGACTTTAAATCTAGCAATTTTGCGACTTTAAATCTAGCAAATTTGCGACTTTAAATCTAGCGAATTTGCGACTTTAAATCTAGCAAATTTGCGACTTTAAATCTAGCGAATTTGCGACTTTGAATCTAGCAAATTTGCGACTTTAAATGTAGCAATTTTGCGACTTTAAATCTAGCAAATTTGCGACTTTAAATCTAGGGAATCTGCGACTTTAAATCGAGAAAATTTGTGACTTTAAATCCAGCAAATTTGCGACTTTAAATCTAGCAAATTTGCGACTTTAAATCTAGCAAATTTGCGACTTTAAATCTAGCAAATTTGCGACTTTAAATCTAGAAAATCTGCGACTTTAAATCTAGAAAATCTGCGACTTTAAATCTAGAAAATCTGCGACTTTAAATCGAGAAAATTTGTGCCTTTAAATCTAGCAAATTTGCGACTTTAAATCCAGCAAATTTTAGACTTTAAATCTAGAAAATTTGTGACTTTAAATCTAGCGAATTTGCGACTTTGAATCTTGCGAATTTGCGACTTTGAATCTAGCGAATTTGCGACTTTAAATCTAGCAAATTTGCGACTTTAAATCTAGAAAATTTGCGACTTTAAATCGAGAAAATCTGCGACTTTAAATCGAGAAAATTTGTGACTTTAAATCTAGCAAATTTGCGACTTTAAATCCAGCAAATTTGCGACTTTAAAACTAGCAAATTTGCGACTTTAAATCTAGCAAATTTGCGACTTTAAATCTAGCAAATTTGCGACTTTAAATCGAGCAATTTTGCGACTTTAAATCGAGCAATTTTGCGACTTTAAATCTAGCAAATTTCCGACTTTAAATCTAGCAATTTCGCGACTTTAAATCGAGCAAATTTGCGACTTTAAATCGAGCAAATTTGCGACTTTAAATCTAGCAAATTTGCGACTTTAAATCAAGCAATTTTGCAACTTTAAATCGAGCAATTTTGCGACTTTAAATCGAGCAATTTTGCGACTTTAAATCTAGCAAATTTGTGACTTTAAATCTAACTCATAATACCCCATCTAAAAAAATATATATTTCAACCTGGCCCTAATGCTCTTGACAGGACAAAGCTTTTTATTCTGCGTTTTAGCATAAAAATGAAAACGGACTCTCTCCCTTCCTCCCCCGATTGAGTCCACACGTCGAGTTGGAGTTTGTGGAAAAACGACACACCCACACTTAACCAACTTAACCGCGCTGAGGGTGTGCGTGCGCATTCCAAAGGTTTCCACTGAGCAGATTGAAACGTTGATGATTTGACTTAAGCTCAACAGTTTGGTTCCAGCTTCCACTGTTGATCAGGCGCTATTTCAATCAATCAATATATGCATCAATATGGATTGGAAAAATCCAAGTTGGACTCCCGAACACCTTTGTCACGCTCTGATTCGCAGCAAATTAGCAAAAAACGATTTATTGTTTGTGGAAAATGTGTATATTGAAATGTGGCTCACGACTTTTGTTCCCTTCTTTTTTTGCGAGGGGGAGTGTTTTTATTTATCTAGCTATTCAGCTATCTATATCTCGCTGGCTATCTAGCTAGCTATCTATAGCTATTTAGCTGGCTACCTAGCTAGCACTTTATTTGCTATCTATTTGCGTTCTAGATAGCTCATTAGCTATCTAGCTAGCTATTAGCTATATAGCTGGATAGCCAGTTGTTAGATATTTATTAGCTGCCTAGCGAGCTGTTAGCTATCTATTAACTATCTATTAGCTGGCTAGCGAGCCGTTAGCTATCTATTAGCTGGCTAGCGAGCTGTTAGCTATCTATTAGCTGGCTTGCAAGCTGTTAGCTATCAGCTGGCTAGCGAGCTGTTAGCTATCCATTAATTGGCTAGCGAGCTGTTAGCTATCTATTAGCTGGCTAGCGAGCTGTTAGGTATGTATTAGCTGGCTAGCGAGCTGTTAGCTATCTATTAATTGGCTAGCGAGCTGTTAGGTATGTATTAGCTGGCTAGCGAACTATCTTACTATCTACTTGAGTTAGTGCGGGTTGAGTGAACGCTGGCGCGTGGGACTGCCGCTGCTCACCCACAGAAAAACTGATCCTGTGACTGTAAAGTGACTTTGAGAGTTTTGAAAGGCGCTTAGAAATGAAATGTATTATTTATTTATCATTTATTATTATTTCAGAACACGCGAGGTGAGGGAGCCCCGCTGCGGCCATCGGTGTCATGACACCCTCACAATCGAAGAGATTTGGGAGAGAACCGCCACGATGGATTGCTTCCGGGTTTTTTTTAATGTTTTATGTATTGTGGATGAGACATATAAAGACGACGAAAATGTGGAGATTCTAAAAAAACAAATCCAAATGTTGTTCCATCGAGGAAATCGACGTCACTTGGCTTTCATTTCTTTCGCGATGAGCGCAAAATTTCGCCACCGGACTGCCGACGAGCAAACATTCTTCTCACGTGACTCGTGTTTGTTTTTCTTTCACTTTTTTGCTTGGGACCTGGTGACGACTAATGACGTCGAAAGGAGGCGCGATCGTGTGTGCGTTAGCTTCGCGTCTTTCTGACAGCGACTCGCTCTGTTGCCTATTTTTTTTTTTTTTTTGGGGGGGGGGGGGGGGGCAGTCTGAAAATGGACCAGCCGAGTGGGCGACCGGGCACGTCATCGCCTGTCAATCCAAGCTAACTCGCCCCTTCCCTCTTCCCCCCGTCGCCATAGAGACACGAGCACGTGAACCTTTAGGAACGTGAACAAAAGCCAAATCCGAGAGTTCTCCGGGTGAGGACATTTTCAGCTTGGAACTTTCTCGAAGAGCGCTCATGCGACAAACAGGCAAGCAGGCAGGCAGGGGATTTTTCTGGGCGTACCTTGAATGGAAAGCGGCGGGCGAGTCGGCTAATCTGGTCGTCTTTGAAATGGTCTGGTGGTCGATTTGGCTGCCCTGACGCGCCCGTCCGTCTGTTGCTCGCTCGTTGAGCATGAATGCGCGTCCACGCTTCAAGTTAGGACTTTTTTTGCGGGCTCAAATAGCCTTGGCGCCAGTGGGCCTTGTCATTTCCGGTGGCTTCCGCAGCTGCTTTCAGGGACTTGCTGACATGTGGGAAAACACAATTGCCGCTTGACAAAGAATGACAGTCTGCCATTGGTAGGGCGATGACGGCTATTCTTCCTCGTGTTGCGATGATGCGCTCGGAAAGAAGTAGTCATGGCACAGCTTGAGACTTTGAAGATTAGGATTTGCGATGAAAGATACAACACAACATTTTGTCAAGAATACAAACCCACAGATGACAAATATTACGCTTGCATTTTGACTGTGGCATCCGTTGATATTGCGCTCAAGCTATCTATTTTAGTGATGTGTCGTTCGCGAACGAGCCGGTTCTTAGAGCCGGATCTCTGAAGTGAACGATTAAAGCCATTTCCTAACAAGGAGCCGGAAATGGGATCTGACTTTTTTCTCTCTATTCCCCGCCCCAGTCTTCGGTTAAAGCCGCACGTGATTGGTCGATATCCGTGGTAGAGGAGGGAGGGGAGAATTACAGACAACACGCAGCAGTGAGAAGAAGGGGGGGGGGTGTGGGGGGCGGGGGGTAGACAAGTGGACAAATGTTCTCACATTATGCTGTCATTATCATTTCCAATTAGCATTTTTACTAGTTGGGATTATAGCATTTTTCATTGTTGTTCATTGTTTTTCACATAAATTTTGGTAGTTAATTTAAGGCACAAAAACATCACGTCAATGCATTTTGCTGTACTTTGGTCTGAAAACGTCGAGTCGTACCAAAAGGAGACAGAAGTGGGCGACAAAGCTCCATGTAAGGAATTAATTAGCATGTGGAAATGGGCTGATTAATTCCTTACACGGCTTTGTCGCCATTTTCTGCCTTTTTTTGTGTGCGACATTTCCCACCCCTGATGCCTCAAAATGACACTAAATAAATTCTTGAATCTATTGCAAACATGTATGCTTTCCTCTTCAGAACTATTTGAATCATATTCATAACTGGATGTGTAACAAGAAAGCATATTCTCCGAATCTGAAGCAATCTTTTTGATTCTCCAGCAAGGCAAGACGTCTTGGCGTGACATCACCAACAAGGGGGCGGGACATTCTGAAACTGGCCACTTCCGGGTTCATTTTTTTTTTTTTTGCAGATTTTGGACACTTTAAGTCATTTTTATTGGTGTTTTGCATTTGACTAAAAATATGATACTGTGTGTTTTGGGTATTTTAGATGCTATAAAACGTTTTTCTGATGTCAGTTAGGAAACAAAAAAGTGATGTCGGTTGTCCTTTAAGGCACACAAAAAACTGAGGAGCCATTTGGGAGCCAAAAGAGCCGGATCTTTTTAGTGAGCCGAGCCAAAAGAACCGGCTCATCACTCGTCAGGAGAGTGTTTGTGATGCTCATTTCCAACAGCGAGGCGGACGCACGCCTGCGGGTCGGGCGGCCGCGTGACTTGCGCCAAGAGTCGCAGGAGGGCGTCGGCCTTGTACGGGAAAAGCTTCTTGGCCTGCAGCCTGGCCAGCAGGCGGTGCAGACGCAGAAGGCAGCGCCGCCAGCGCCCCGAGACGTCCAATCGCCGGCGCGAGGCGTCCCAGCCCCGTCGGTCGGTCCTCAGGTAGCGCAGGTAGCGCAGCAGATACTCCAGGAAGCAGGTTTCCGCCGACACCAGGAAGTCCAGGAGGACGCGGTGGTCGAAGCAGACGGCGCGCAAGAGCAGCAGGAAGTGGCAGTGGGGGTTGCAGCCGGCGGCGCAGGGTTGGGCGTCCCGCGCCGGCCCGTCTCTGCCGGGGCGAGGGTGCACGTTCAACACGGGAATAGGCGACGACGCACCTGACGGACGCACCTGAGTCCGAGGAAGATGGCCAGCGAGGCTTTGGACGCCTCCATCAAGTCGTCGTCCTGCTCGCAGAACAGCAGCGGGAGGACGGCGCAATCGTGGGCGCCGTCCGTCGGACGGGCGCCATTGTCGCGCAGGAAGTGCCACAGGCGGGCCAAATGCCCGCCCGCCACACCTGAAACCAGACATGAGAATGACAAATGAGAAAAAAAGTCTGAAAAAAAAAGCGAGGGGGTGGTCGCGGCTTGGAAATGAAGCGGATTGACGTGGCACCAGAGATGTAAAACCATTTCTTTTCATCAACGGATGCTACAGCTTCATGTTTGCTGTCAAAACTTAGCTAGTAGCAGATGCGTGCGCCTTTTTTTAGCATGACGTGCGGGATCCACTGGTGAAAAGGACGCTTTAACTCCCCTTTCATCTCAAACTGCTTCATGCAACAAAGAGGTTGCGGAAATTGCTGAAGTGTCTTTGTGTTGTCATATTTATTATTTCGTTTTTTTGTCGTTTGGACTTCAAGATGGCTGCCTTGACAGCAGCTCCTGTATTTTGTTTTTCTACTTCTTCCTTTCCGCCGAGGAGAACAAAGCTTCAAGGTCAAGACGACGGCGTCAGTTGGACCCGAAAGGTCGGCGCGCTCACCTTTGGCGGCGGCGTGACGCTGGATGCTCTTGATGACCAGCAGGCCGACGGCGCGCAGCATGGCGCCGTCGTAACCGCCGCCGCAACCGCCGTTGGCGAGACTCGTCCCGCCGAAAAACGCCGGCGACCCCACGCGGACCTTCGCCAACCAATCGTCCGCCACCGCGTCCGACACGGCGACGGCCAGGTAGTCCTCGCCGGTCTGGCGCAGCGCCGCCCGCTTCAACAACAGCGCCAGCCTCTTGCTAACAAAGTAGCGCGGCGTTCGCGTCACGGCGCAGAGTAAGTCGGCGGCGTGGACCTGCGTCAAAGGCGGGGCCCCGCCGGCCGCGGCGAGGATTTCCGCCAGGTCTAGCAGCAGGCAAAAGGTGTCGGCGTGGGCGTCCTGGTCGGCCGCCAGTAACCTCCCGGCTGCCGCCACGCTCGCCTCAAAGGCCTTCGCCAGCGTCCGCGCCAGTTCTGACGGATCGAAGGAGAAGCCGTTGGGTCGGCGTCATTGGCCCGGCACTTGCCGGTTTTCACCTTGGCGGTTGGCGCGTAGAACCTTCTGGAGAATCCACGTCAGCGACCACAAGCAGGAGTCCAGTTGGGGGCAGGCGGGCGAGGTGAGCAGCGCCCGCTCGCACATCTCACGCCAGGCGGGATCTAGCGCCCCCTGTGGTCACACGCGCGCCTGTCAATCATGCTTCCCGGAAGCGGCAAATGCGAGTGAAAACGCGCACGCAGGAAAGTCAAGGAGAAAAAAAAGCACACGTGACGTAGCAACAGGAAGTCAGAGAGGGCGGAAGTCGGGGGGAAGGGGCAATTGCGCACCAAAGTGATGGGTCTGCCATTTTGTTTCACGTCTCAAGTACTAGCTAATAGCTAATCACTGGCTAATGGCTAGCTATTTGCTAGCGAGCTATTAGCTATACATTCGCTAGCTGTTTGCTAGCTGGCTATTAGCTATCTGTTCGCAGGCTAGTGGCTATCTGTTCGCGAGCTAATAGCTATTCGCTGGTTAATGGCTAGCTATTTGTTAGCTAGCTATTAGCTATCTGTTCGCTGGCTGTTTGCTAGCTGGCTATTAGCTATCTGTTTTTTGGCTCGAGGCTGTCTCTTCGCTAGCTAATAGCTATTCACTGGCTAATGGCTAGCTATTTGCTAGCGAGCTATTAGCTATCTATTCGCTAGCTGTTTGCTAGCTGGCTATTAGCTATCTGTTCGCAGGCTAGTGGCTGTGTGTTCGCAGGCTAGTGGCTATCTGTTCGCGAGCTAATAGTTATTCGCTGGCTAATGGCTATCTATTCACTGGCTAATGGCTAGCTATTTGCTAGCTAGCTATTAGCTATCTGTTCGCTGGCTGTTTGCTATCTGTTTTCTGGCTTGTGGCTATCTGTTCGCTGGCTCGTGGCTGTCTGTTCGCTAGCTAATAGCTATTCACTGGCTAATGGCTAGCTATTTGCTAGCTAGCTATTAGCTATGTATTCGCTAGCCGTTTGCTAGCTAGCTATTAGCTTTCTGTTCACCGGCTAGTGGCTGGCTATTTGCTAGCTAGCTATTAGCTATCTATTCGCTAGCTATTTCCTGGCTGTTCGCTGGCGAGTGGATATTCGCCGGCTGATGGGTGGCGAATAGATAGGTATATTTTGTGTATTGTGTATTTTTTTTCTACCTCTTATATTGCCTGAGACCGTTCCTATCTGTTCGCTAGCTAATAGCTATTTAGATAGCTAGCTAGATAGCCAGCCAGATAGCCATCCTGCCAGCCAATAGATAACTTGGTAGCTAGCTAGATAACTTTAAAGGACAACCGACACCTCCGGACAAGTTGCGTCCATAATTTGTGAAATCACTTCACTGAGCGTATTTTAATAATTCCACCGCATATAGCTATATTTTACGTTTTAAGACTCGTGCTGAATATTCAGGAAGTCTTGTTTTTGAATTGATGACGATCCCCCACGTGACGTCACAGAAGGAACACCCCTTACTGAGAAAGTGATACACAATGCATTTTGGGTACTTTTTTTTGGTCTGAAAACACCATGTAGATCGTGAAATTAGAAGGAAAACTACATAAACAATGCGATGGTGAATCGTTGTGTGTCGCAGCCAATGGCGGTAATACGCATAAAGAAGGCGTCAGTTGACACAAATTCCCAGCGGACAAATCAGCCCATTTCTAACGGAGCTTGTGCGCCATCTTGTGCATTTTCTGGGCGCTACATTGGAGTCCAGAGGGCTCGAATTGATACGGAAGGACTTCTTTAATCGGTTGCAAACATTTATGCTTTCCTCTTCAGAACTATTTGAATCATATTCATAACTGGATGGACAAAAAAAGTCGGCTCCCATTTCCGGCTCCTTGTTAGGAACCGGCTCTCTTCGTTCACTTCCGAGATCCGGCTCGTTCGCGAACGACACATCACTAGTGTGAATGTTCTCCAAGCGGCTGGCTCGTTGTCTATTCTGTTTTTGAGTCTCGTTTGTCTAAGTCAGGACCCAAAATAAAACAACCCTGTCACTTCCCCCTAGACTTCAAAAAACATGAAAAACACGCGAAGAGACGTACTTACAGATACTTGCAGTTGGTAGAGGACACACGCGGAAGTGCCCTTCGCAGCCAAGTGACGCACAGTTTGGTCCTCGCAGCCGAACTTGGCCACCTGCCCCGCGTTAGCATTAGCGTCACCTCAAGCCTTCCGACTGAGCCATCGGCGCGGGGGGGGGGGCGCTCACCATGAGAGACACGACGTCCAAGTCCAGAAGCAAGACCACCAGCGCGTCCCGGGAGAAGCCGGCGTCGCGGGGCGTCCAAGCCGTCGCCGCGGTAACGACCCGGGCGACCAGCGACAGAGCCAAGCAGCACGCGTCCGCCGCGCCGTCCCCGCGGCGACAATGCGCGCGCACGCCGTCCAGGATCGCCCGCGCCGAATCCTCGGCGTCCCCCTTCGGTCTTGCTTGGGCGTCCGCGCTCAGGCAGCGCTGATAAACTTGGACGAGGACGGGGGACGCCGTCGCCATCTTTCTTCTTTTTCTTCTTCTTCTTCTTCTTCTTCTTCTTCTTCTTCTTCTTCTTCTTCTTCTTCTTCTTCTTCTTCTTCTTCTTTCCTTCCTCCTCCTCCTAGTGATGTGTCGTTCGCGAACGAGCCGGTTCTTATACCCGGATCACTTAAGTGAACGAAAAGAGCCGGTTTCCAACAAAGAGCCGGAAATGGGAGCTGACTTTTTTCAGCAACACTGAGGCGTCGATGCGTGCGCCGAGCTTCCAGGGCAAAATCCCGTGTCGGTGCGCGTACCGCTTTAAGAAAATCACGTGACTACTACCGAAACCACTGTTGCTATGGGAACCGGCGCGTTCTTTATGACTTCATTGTTAATCTTTTGGGGATGACGTCGTCATTGCGTTGAAAGAAATATACCGAAACGCTCACTATAAAATAGTTATAAGCTACAACTCCGGGAGGTTCATATTGCATTAAATGTTCGGGAAAAAATTGCAAAAGTTTTCCCCTTTCTGGATTCTGTTCTCCGTCGCCGATTAATGACGTTGCAGGACAGAATTAGGCTTTCTCCTAACGTAAACAAAGTGATCTCTCAATTACCAGTTGGACGGGGACTTGTTGAGGGGGGGGTGTTGCTTTTTCAGCACGGAAATCAAGTTTGGGTCGTATTTAATATTTAAGTACACGTTTAAATAAATTCTGAATGAACTGGTCGCTCAATATAACGTGATTAAAGAGTAAATCGGCTCAGGTTTAATGTTTGAACGTAAACCCATACAGGGTTCCTCGTTATTATTGGTTTATGGCATTAAATGGTTAAAAAAAGTACTACGTTTAGTTTTTTAAGGTTTAGTTTTGTATTTATATATGTATTTATTTATTTACCTATTCAAAAATGTATTTATTCATTTATGTATTTAACTATTTATCTATTTGTTTATGTATTTATCTATTTATTTTCAGGACTACGTACCTTGCAAAGATTAAAATGTGTGTTGACAGATCAGTGTCAGATGACCCTGTTAAATGTTTCCTGCATGTCCACCAGGTGTCAGTACACAGCAACACAGTGTGTCACTGTGTCGAAACGATACAGGATGCCTCATGTACCCATCACTACGAAATGGTCATCGGTACAGCAACATTCAAAAAAGCAAAACTATACTCACCATAAAATTGAAAATATGAAATATAAAATGATAAAAATGACACTAAAAGATATAACATTTATAAACTGTCCAGTAAACCGTTTAATAATAATAATACATTTAATTTATTAGCGCCTTTCAAAACTCTCAAGGTCACTTCACAGTCACAGGATAACATTTTCTGTGGGTGAGCAGCGGCAGCCACACGCACCAGCGTTCACTCAACCCAGAAGCAACTCAAATAGTAACTCAAATAGAAAGAAAGCTATATATCTAGCCAACAGACAGCCAGCTAGATAGCTATATAGCTATTAGATAGCTATATAGATAGCTATATGGCCATTATTTAGCTAGCCAGACAGCTATTTAGCTATTAGATAGCCAGGCAGCTATTAAAAATCGATAATAATAAAATGACACTAAAAGTTATCAAATTTATAAATAAACTGTCAACAGTTTGGTATCTAATAGTATTCAAAAGAAAATGTTGCTTAAAAACAACAGATTGACATCGTATACTATCCGGTCGTGTAAGCGTCACATCGGCCATTTTGTCATTTTGACTTTTTTGGGGTGATGGAATGGAATTTTCAGGAAGGTTTTATCCAACACGACAAATCCAACATTGAAACGCCCCTTTTCCCTGCGTGATTGAGATTTTTTTTTTAATAGAAAAGTTGCCACTTGGACAGAATCAAAGAACAATATAAAAGCAAGCCAAAACAAGAAAAACTTCATTCCATCTTTGGGTCATCACACGTGGCCTGACAAGAAAGCACCCCCCACCGTGACTTTGTGACCGCGAGGTGCGCCTGAAACAACCGAGAGCCCTTTGAGATTACAGTGATACCTTGTCTTACGAACTTAATTGGTTCCCAGACAGTGGAAGGTGAAAAGTGTGTATTGCAAAATATAATTTACCATAGGAAACCATTAAAATGAGAATAATCCGTTCCCAGGTCCCCATAAAACATAATTTTCTACTTTCTAATTTTGAAAGCCTTGAAACTACTTGAAACTAGGTGTCTAAAATCTTTTGCTGGTAGTTTTGGCCCGATATATATCCCTACTATCCAGACGTGGCGGTGCCGGACTCTGCAATGATTGGTCCCTGCTCTGAGAGGCCGAAACTACCAGCAAAAGACTTTAGTTCGCTGACAAAGCATCTTGGATAAGAAGCGAAACATCTGACACCTTTGAAGAAGTACAGACGAGAGCTGAAGAAACCTTTTCATTGATCTTCCACTCTACACTCTGCTTTTGAACCATCAAAATTGAAACGAGTCCAAATTTCACTATTTTCTATCCATTTAATCACTCTCTCTGTCGTCTGCCTGTCTCTTTAATGTTTAACCCCTCCCCTCTCCCTCACTGCTGCGTTCTTGACCAATCACGTCGCTTTAACCGAAGACTGGGGGCGGGGAATAGAGGACAAAAACAGTCGGCTGCCATTTTCTTGTTAGGAGAACGGGCTGATTCGGCAACGACACATCACTCATTGTGGCGCTCCGTGTGTCTCCCGAAAAATAGTTCGTATGCCAAGGTAAAATGTTCATAAATGTAACATTCGTAAACCGAAAAGTTCGTAAGCCAAGTAGTTCGTAAACCGAGGTATCAAAGTATTTCACAAGCGTCTTTGTCTGCGCCAGTGGGGGCTAGCAGGCACCCGGGCGGGTCTTTGGTGAGTCCAAGTCGCCTCTTCGAATCATCAAAGTCGCCAAAACCATCGTTGTCGTCATCGAGGGACCGTAAAAAAAAAGCCAGATGAGATCCAGGCAAGGATTTCATGCTCAAGGCAGCCATTGAAAATTTCAAGTTGGTGGCAGGCGACCACATTTGGCCCCACCCGCTTCACTCGGGCCACTTGACCCCAGCAAGAGTTTGGAAACTTGGCGGGGTTTCTCCTCCCCAACAAATGACAAGAAATGGAAATCGATGAAAAGGTTTCATCAGCCGTCATCTGTACTTCTTTGAAGGTGTCGAACGTTTCGCTTCTTATGCAAGAGGCTTAGTCAGAGAACTAAAATCTTTTGCTGGTAGTTTTGGCCCGACATATATCCCTACTGTCCAGACGTAGCGGTGCCAGACTCTGCTATGATTGGTCCCTGCTCCCAGGTTTGGGGAGCAGAGGACTATTCCCTGAATTATTTCTATTGTCCTGCCTGAGTATGGGGTCTACGACTGGCCTGATTGCCCCATTTGATCTGGTGTCACCTCATCAGCATAACTAAGCCTATGTTGCCTAAAAAGTCGGTTGTAGGAACGATCCAAATTGAACCTGACCCCACCATGGCGATTTAGTGAAGGGTTTTGCTGTTTTATGAAAATAGCTTCTTTTACTCCCCTTTCAAACCACTTATTTTCTTTCGCTAAGATTTTAACCTCATTGTCGTCAAATGAGTGCTTGCTAGCTTTTAGTTGCATATGTACTGCGGATTGAGGCCCACTAGTATTAAGTTTTTTTGAGAATTTGTTCAGTCTCCCCAATGTATTGCTCTTTACAATTTTCATGTTTACAAAGTATTGAATAAACTACATTACTTTGTTTTTCATTTAGCAGCCCATTTTTTGGATGCACTCATTTTTGCCTTGTTTATCGGTTTTTTGTGTTGCCAAAGGACTGGTAGCTTTTCAGAAACCCCTGCAATGTAAGGTACTGCTACTCCTCTCCTTTTAGTATCTTCAGAATTTTTTGTTTCATTCCCTATTCTTTTCTTTTTGGCATTTGTTAAAAGACCACTGAGGGTAACCACAGTTTGTGAGTGCTCTCCTAGCATGAAATGGAAATGGTCGCCCGTTGTATTCGGAACGCAATCGCAAATGCCTTTCAGGGCGTGGCCTCGCCAGCGACGGCGGCGGGCGGGCGGTGTCTTGATGCGTGGTTGGGAGAGGAGGCCCCTCCGTCCGTCCGTGGCTCACCAACAATCAACTTTGGCTGTGAAGGAAATAGATACATTTATTTAGCCATATTAAACATTGTCAAGATAAGCACAGTAAGTTTAATCAGTATAAATATTGCTTTGCTTGAAAATAGATAACAGAACAATGAGGTATTGTTGATTGGAGACTTATGTTTCAGGTGCCAGGAGATCCAAGGGGAGCCGGCTGGCAGACACAAAGGAAGTGTGAAATGACAACATGGCCAAATGCTGGACAACGCAGATGAAAGGAAGTGAGCAAACACTGACTCGGCAACTTTTGATCTACCTTGCACCTCGCCTGGAGGTCAGGAAATACCTTGAGAACAAAGACGTAAAGCAGATCCCAGGAAGGACCAAATGGGGAACTGGATTTCTTTGTGTGGGCCAAATTTGAATATGCATGTGGTACACCTTTAAATCTGGGCTGCTCATCTCAGTCTTTGTCTTTTGTCTCTCTTATCTAAAGATTAAATGTAACTGTTCACGCTAATATTAGCTTGTTATATTCAAACCTAGCAGCTGGCAGCAAAGAAAACTCAAATGCATCCAAAGAGACAATCATCTACTCACAAAACCACGAGGTCGTTGGGGGCCGATTCGGGACAAGGAACCAATCAGGCGTCAGGCCGCCCTGAGCGACGCATTGGCGGACGACGGGGGACCCTGGTGGTTCTTGTCCAACCAGAGCTGGGCCAGCTGGCGGACGGACCCCCACGAGGACGCCCGGGACCCCAAGCACATCTTGTACTGCTTGGGCTGCAGTTGGGGGTCGCAGGTGACCGGGTGATGCACGTGCACGATGCCCGGGTCGCTCCCGCGGAAGGGGACCGCGCCCGAGCGCAGGAATTTGTCAAACAGGTCCACGTCCTCCAGGCCCCAACCCCGGATGGAGGTGTCTAAGCCGCCGGCGCGCGCCAGGTCCCCCTTGTGGGCGCACACCACGCCGAAGCCAAAGTTCCTCCACATGCCCGTCTCGGCCGTCATCGCGTAGTGGTCGGCGAGGGACCGTCGCACCACCCCGGGGTCGTACTGGCTGAAGACCACCGGGAAGTAGGCGGAGCGGCCCGCCGCCGCGTTGGCCCGGCAGCGCTGCAGGAAGTCGGCGGTGAACAGGAGGTCCACGTCGCAGTAGAAGAGCAGCGAGCGGTTGGAGAAGTAGGCCGTGCCCACCTCCAGCGCCAGCGCCCGCGAGAAGGTCCCCCCCACCGTTTTGATCTCCAGCTCGGCCCGCGGGTACTTGATGTGATACTCGCGCATCAGCTCCACCTGCCGGACCTGCTCGCTGGCGTTGGCAGCGCTGAACAGCAGGACAAGCAGCTTGACGTTCTGCTCGGGGATCAGGCACACGCGCTCCACGTTGGCCATGAAGCGTGCAAAGACCTCGTAGCGGCCCGACAGCGGCACCAGGATGTTGACTTTCTCCTCCCGGGGGTCCGGACGCCCGGCGCCCGAGGCCGGCGGCGCCGGCCGGAAGGGAACCAGCTTCTTCAGCGAGTCCAGCGACAGGAAGGAGAGCGAGTCCGAGCCGCCCCGATGCAGCGCGGCGGCGTCGGTGGGCTGCTCCTCGCGGAACTGGATGCGGCTGAAGGTCTGCTGCAGGTAAGCGTGGCGCCGCACCGGCACCGTCATGCTCTTGCCTTTGTGCTTCTTGTAGAGCAGCAGCAGGTCCAGCACATACTCAGCGCCGTACAGCGGGTTGACCCGCCGGTAGCCGTACTGGATGTCTTTGAAGTCGATGACGCGCCCGCGTCTCTTCGCGTTGGCGTTGATCATCTCCATCACCTGCGGCGGAAGGGCGGGCGGTGCATTACATCGGGCGGGCCGACGAACGGGCGGTCGCGGCGCTCGCCGTTGCGTCACCCACCTGCGTGACAATGTCGTCCAGGGCCTGGCGCTGCGCCGCGTCGGTCCCGCGGCGGGGCGGCTGCCCGTCCCACGCGGAGAAGAGGTGCCTGGCGCTCAGGAAGTCCCATTCCAGGACGTCGCGGCGGCGGCGGGGCTGGAACCTCATGAAGGAGGCCGGCGCCCCTAGCCGCCGGTCCTCGGCGTCCGGCTCGGGGGCGCCCAGCTGCGCCATCTGGACCAGCTCGCGGTGAAGGCGCACGCTGCGGTGGCGCAGCGCGGCCGCATTCTGGCTCAGCAGGTAAGCGTGCAGGCGGTACTGGTAGGGCGGGTTCTTGTTGGGGTGCAGCGTGATGGCCCGATCGATCTTGCCGCTGCGCAGCTCGCGGATGAAGCCTTTCTTGTCGGACTCGTAGTTCTCGTAGAACAGCTGTTGCATCTGCAAAGCCGGCGACACCGCGTTGAGTGGCTCAGCTCAATGACCCGATCCGCCGACCGCAATCTGGACGCCGCCAGCCGCCGCGTTATTGGCTGGCTTTCTGTCAAGCGCGATGTGAGCGAGGGTCACCCCGCCTTCCCCTCCCGCCGACGGGCTTAGGTACAAGCCCATTTGCAACAACCAAACGTAGCTCCCCGTCCACTCAACTCAAGTGTATTTCTGGAGCATTTTCAAACAGACAAACTGCGTACAAAGTGCTGCACATGGACAACTGTCCTTTACAGACAAAAAGCAGTCACAAAGATAATAATAATAATAATAATACGTTTTATTTCTAAGCGCCTTTCAAAACTCTCAAGGACACTTTACAGTCAAGACCCAGGGAGTGAGACGGAGATCAAGTCTGAGTCCAATGCCAAAGAGTACAAGTGAGTTTAAAGAGGCGGGTTTTACAAATGGGCAGCGAGGGGGCTTGCCCAATATTCAGTTTCAGGTCATGCCAGAGAGAAGGAACATACACGGAAAAGGTTCCATCCCCTCGGAGACTCCGTTTAGTTTTTGGCACATCTAATAATGTCTGGTCAGCTGACCTGAGGTGCTGGGTAGGGGCTGAGAAGCGAGGCCATTGAAAGATTTGAAGACAATAAGCTCTTGAAGATCTCTAAAATGTAGAGGGAGCTAGTGAAGGGAGGCCAGAGTAGGAGTTATGTGCTCCAGCAGCATTATGGAGCAACTGGAGATGCTTCATTGGTTGACTCAAAAGTCAAGCGCGTTACACTAATCGAGCCGAGATGTGACAAAGGCATGAATGACTGCTTCAAGGTGCTCATGAGAAAGGAGACCTTAGATTTTAGACAGCTACCGCGGATGAAAGAACAACGGCACCAATTTGTTGGTCAAGTTTCAAGTCACTGTCCAGTTTAAGACCCAAGTTTTAGACTGTTGACTTGAGATCAGGAGCCAGGGGGCCCGAGTCGACAGGGTAAAATGTGCATAGGCCACTGGGACCAAACAGGATCACTTCTGTCTTCTTTTCAATCAAGTTCAAGGTGTTTTGTGCCATCCAGGTTTTGATTTCCTCCAGGCAGGATACAAGCGGTCTTTTTTGCTCAGTGGCACATCGATCTGACAGTCGTCTGCATAGCAGTGGAAGGAATTACAGTGATACCTTGGCTTACGAACTTAATTGGTACCCAGACAGCGTGTAAGGTGAAAAGTGTGTATCCCAAAAAAAATGGAGGTACAGTGATACCTTGGCATACGAACTTAATTGGTTCCCAGACAGAGTGTGTAAGGCGAAGTGTGTATGCCAAAAATTAATTTCCCACAGGAAACCATTAAAATGAGAATAATCCATTCCCAGGTCCCCATAAAATATAATTTTCTACTATCTAATTTTCTAAGCCTTAAAACTACACAAAATATACCTTATTTTATGTATAATAAATGTGGTATGGTATTATCATTAAAGAAACAAACTACTATATAATAAAGTCATTTTATTGACCTTTGTGATGGTCGTTGATGGCTTGATGGAATGGAGTGGCCGGTTTCATCAGCATTAAACACTTGATGAGGAACGTAGCATTCTTCTTTCACCATCCCTTGCAGGTGGTTTCTCTGCGATAATTTGACCTAGTTCCTCATCAATTGTGTTCTGTTTATCTGGGTTGATAGCTTTTTGCATCAAGTGTACAGATGGTTTGTGCGGGTTATTTGTGGAGCCTGATTGATGGGATATTTTAACCTTGCAGTCTACACTCTGCTTTTGAACTATCAAAGTTGAAATGAGTCCTATCCATTTTCTCACTCTCTCTCTGTCGTCTGCCTGTCTCTTTAATGTTTAAACCACCGCATTCTTGACCAATCACGTGGCTTTAACCGAAGATTGGGGGCGGGGAATAGAGGACAAAAAAAGTCGGCTGTGAGGAGAACGGGCTTGTTCGTGAATGACACATTAATCATTGTGGTGTATCCCGAAAAATAGTTGGTATGCCAAGGTAAAATTTTCATAAATTTAACGTTCGTAAACCAAAAAGTTCGTAAGCCAAGGGGTTCGTAAACCGAGGCATCACTGTAGCATGTTTCCTTTGGATGGAACCCAAGCGGAGCAGGTACATTGAGAACAACATAGGCCCCAAAATTGAGCCCTGCGGAACACCACATGACAGACGGGCGGTACGTGACTCAGAGCAGCCAAGGCCAACATAAAAAGGTTCTGTCAGAAAGGTAGGACCTAAACCAGTCAAGAGCGCTACCGCTAATGCCCACCAAGTGCTGCAAACAAGACAGTCGAATGCCGTGATCCACTGGATCAAACGCTGCAGTCAAATCTGATAAAAACAAACGTATTCTCCAGCGTCATTTGCCAGGAGGGCGTCATTAGAAACCCGAAACAGGGCATTCATTCTCCAGCGTGGGTTTCCGCACCCCCAAACAAGAATTTGTCATCTGTGAAGCAACAGCTGTCATGCGCCGCGTTCCCACGCAAACACGGGCGGGTCCAGACATCGCGCCCAAAGTCCAAATTAAAGCCTTGCGCAAACACGGCGCCCGTCTTGGTCAAAGTGACTTTCTTCTCCCCGCAGGAGGTAATTAGCGCCATCCGTCATCTTGGCGGAGGGCGGCGGTCAACCCGGCTGAGGCCCAGCCGGTCAGTTCACCTGCATTCAAACCATCCCGTGTTCGCGGTATGCCAGGAATGAAGTCTTTCTTGGGACGTTAAAGCCACAAGCGCTTTTTCCAGGCGGCAGTCGTTGACCACGCGCGAGGCCCCGAGGCGGCACAGGAAGCAGGTGGACTGCAATGCTGCTGGCCAGCATTCCTCCCCGGAACCCCGCCGCCTGTCCGGCGGGGAAGGGTGTGGGCGGGACTAATGACTGCCCCATCGCTCTTTACAGCCCAAAGCTGGGAAACGGGACAAGTCATCAAGCGAGGCCCGCCCGGTGATCGTGAAAACTAGGAAAGAAAATCGCGAGCTCTAGAAATATATATGCTAATGCTTCTTTTTGCTTGAAACTTGGCAGTTATGGAGAAAAACACATATTCCACCACTTCTATGAGTTATAAAAATACGATTTACTCACCTTTATAAACTGTAAGGTTAGCAAAAAGAGCGTAAACCTCAATCAACCCCACAAAGATCCGACTTGGTCAAGGACGCGACGGAAAATGCCGCTCAGTGGCGACGTCCTCCACCCAATGGCGATACAGCGATACCTTGGCTTACGAACTTAATTGGTTCCCAGACAGCGTGTGGAAGGCGAAAAGTGTGTATCCCAAAAATGAATTTCCCATAGGAAACCATTAAAATGAGAATAATCCGTTCCCAGGTCCTCATAAAACATAATTTTCACATTTTCTAAGCATTAAAACTACACAAAATATATCTTATTTTATGTATAATAAATGTGCTGTGGTATTATAATGAAAGAAATTAACTGTACTACATAATAAAGTCGTTTTATTTACCTTTGTGATGTTCATTGATGGCTTGATGGAATGGAGTGACCGGTTTCATCAGAATTAAACACTTAATGAGGAACGCAGCATCCTTTCACCACCTTGAAGAATGATCCCTTGTAATTGCTTTTTCTGCGATAATTTTACCTAGTTCCTCATCAATTGTGTTCTGTTTAGCTGGTTGATAGCTTTTTGCATCAAGTGTACAGATGGCTTGTGCGGGTTATTTGTGGAGCCTGATTGATGGGATATTTTAACCTTGCAGTCTACACTCTGCCTTTGAACTATCAAAGTTGAAACAAGTCCAAATTTCAGTTTTCTATCCATTTTCTCTCTCTCTGTCGTCTGCCTGTCTCTTTAATGTTTAAACTGAGGTATCACTGTATTTGGACCCCAAAAGGGGTTCCCGGTTGGTTTTTCGGCAGCGACCGTTTCACTGGGACTGGCGGAAGTCTGCACACTTGAGTACAAGCACGCTTGCGTTCATTGAGTCCATGTGGATTTGTCATCTGCTGAAATGGGAATTGTGGTGTTTAGTTCTTTTTTTGGGGGGTATTGGGTGGACTCACAGCAGACGGAGCGGCGCAATTAAAGCAAGGAAGTGCAGTTCAATGAAAAAAAGTTCTGCTGTTGTTAAAGTGCCAAATAAATCAATATGGATTGTATTGTATTGTATTGTAACTAGTTTGATTTGTGGATCTTCACCTCGGCAAGTTCTGATTGGAGCGTGGAAGGCATGGCGTGGTGGGAATTAGCAATGGGATTGCGGGAGCAGCGGCTGTTCTGGTCCGTCCGGCGACAGCGCCGCACCGCTCTTCTCCAACCTCAAACTCGCTGATGTTGCCGGCTTCGCTTGATGCCAGGAAGCGAGGAGGGAGCGCTAACGTGCGGCCAACGCGAGGTGCCGACCCGTCCCGCACCCGGCGCTAAGACGCTTAGCCGCTAATCTGCGCTAATTGGATGAGAGGGATGTAGGTCAGGAAGGTCGGAGCTTGACCCCATGGCGCCGGGGAACGGTCGCCGAACACCAAACTCCGGTTGACGGGCCGCTCGTTGCCGCCATTTTCGGAAGGAAACGAGCTGCCTGTCTCGGTCGTCCTTCTCGAAAGCCGACAGATTTTCTTCCTGCCGATTTCAAAGAAATCACCCGTCCACAAGCGTGACTGTGTTTGCTGCTTTTCTGACATGTCGCCGCCCCCGGCGGGAGGCCAATCGTCGGCGATAGAAAACTCTGAAATTTGGACTCGTTTCAACTTTGATAGTTCAAAAGCAGAGTGTAGACTGCAAGATTAAAATATCCCATCAATCAGGTTTCACAAATAACCCACACAAGCCATCTGTACACTTGACGCAAAAAGCTATCAACCCAGCTAAAGAGAACACAATTCATGAGGAACTAGGTAAAATTATGGCAGAGAAATCACCTCCAAGGGATCATTCCTTAAGATGGTGAAAGAAGAAGGCTATGTTCCTCATCAAGTATTTAATGCTGATGAAAGCACCCACTCCATTCCATCAAGCCATCAACGACCATCACAAAGGTCAATAAAACAACTTTACTATACAGTACAGTTTATATCTTTAATTATAATACCATAGCACATTTATTATACATAAAATAAGGTATATTTCGTGTAGTTTTAAGGCTTAGAAAATTAGAAAATTATGTTTTATGAGGACCTGGGAACGGATTATTCTCATTGTAATGCTTTCCTATGGGAAATTATTTTTTAGGATACACACTTTTCGCCTTACACACTCTGTCTGGGAACCAATTGAGTTCGTAAGCCAAGGTATCATCGTACAAGAAAAACAACAGGCGCTCATTGACAGTCCCCAATAACTTTGTGCTCCTGGCAAATGTTCTGGGCTTTGTGCCATGGCGAGAGGCCCCTCTCGGGCTCTTGGGGCAAGTTTTCACGACAAAACATCTGCTTCCATTTTGCAAAACAATGCGGCACATTTTGGGCCTTGGTTGGCCATTGGAAATGCCGTCGTGATTTACAGTCCAAGGATGCAAATGTGCTTTTGCGAGTCCCGCGCATCTGGAGAAACGCGACAAATGGACAACAAAGGTGGAGAAAGACAAAGAGAAAGTTCACGGTGGCTTTGGCACAACTGGAATTTGTTTGCCAGCAAATCTCATCAAAAGCAAAACGCAGCCTTCAAGTTGGCCCGTTGGTTTTCGGAAGCCTCTCGGGTGGTCGGGGAGGGGAGGGGGGGGGGTCAAACTCAGATCCTCCCCCTGTTGCAACACAGCTGATTCAACAGGTTTAACGTGAGGCTTGCGCAGAGCTTGGGGGTGTTGCAACTAGGGGGGGGGGGGGCACTTGGAAAACGTGCATGACGGCGACCCTTCACGACCTCTGTTGTAGCGATGTGTCGTTCGCGAACGAGCCGGTTCTTAAAGCTCTGAAGTGAGCAAAGAGAGCCGGTTCCTAAAAAGGAGCCGGCCGGAAATTCTATTTGAATTACTTCCGGGTTGAGTGAACACTGGCGCATGTGGCTGCCGCTGCTCACTCGCAGAAAAAATATCAAATGACTGTAAAGTGACCTTGAGAGTTTGGAAAGGTGCTTAGAAATGAAATGTATTATTATTATTACAAACTATTAGCTATCTATTACCTAGCTATCTTTCTATCTATTTGAATTACTTTACTGTTATGATGATGGTGATGATGATGATGATGATGATGATTATTATTATTAATAATAATAATAACAATAATAATAATAATAATAATAATAATAATAATAAATTTAATTTCTAAGGGCCTTTCAAAACTCTCAAGGACACTTTACAGTCACTGGATTTTTTTGTGCGGGTGAGCAGTGGCAGCCATTCGCGCCAGCGTTCACTCTACCCGGAAGTCTTCTGAGAAATACAATACAATAAAATAAAACAAAATCAAATATAATAAAATAAAAACATGATATTGTGACTTTGTCAGACTATTTAAAGAACAACCGACACCTCCTGACAAGTTATCATTATTAATATTATTATTATGACTATTATTATTATTATTATTATTATTAAAAAAAGTGTGTGTGTGGGGGCGGTGGGGGCAGCGCGAAGGACAATCGGCAGCGCCACTGACCTCGTAGGACCAGACGCACTGGACCCCGGCGAAGCGGCGCACGCAGCGTCCCACCTCCACGTCCTCGTGCGTGGTGTACATCTGGCGCAGGCACTGTGCCAAGTGCGGCACCACGCGGCGCAGGACCTCCCGGCTCATGATGACGCCGGGCCCGCCCATGCAAAAGTTCTGTCCGGGCTCCAGCGCCAGCTTGCCCAGCTCGTCGCGGGCGCCCATGCCCGTCTGGCCCAGGAAGACCGGCGCGCTGCTGTTGAGGCGGCGCAGGAAGGCCTCCAGCCGCCCGCCCTTGACGTAGACGTCGTCGTCGGCCCGCATGAACCACTCGTAGCGCTCCAGGTAGTGGTCGTGCATGTACTTGAGCATCATGAAGGACTTTTTCTGCGGCGGGTACGAGTCGTCCACGCCGCTCAGCGCCACCAGCGGGAGGGGCGCCGAGGTCTGCGAGCCCTCGCTGGAGAAGAACTCCACCCGCCCGGGGATGCTGCTGGCCCACGTTCTGCCAAAGATCACAAAAGTCAAAGTCAGCTTTATTGTCAAATATGCTAATATAATTATAATAATAATACATTTCATTTATAAGCGCCTTTCTCAAGGTCACTTTACAGTCACAGGATAAGCTCGTCTGTGGGTGAGCAGCGGCAGCCACACGCGCCAGCGTTCACTCAACCCGGAAATAACTCAAATACTGTCGATAGAAAGCTAGCTAGCTAATAGATAGCTAATAGCTAGTTTATAATAATAAAGTAGAAAATTATGTTTTATGGGCACCTGGGAACGGATTATTCTCATTTTAATGGTTTCCAATGGGAAATTATTTTTTGGGATACACACTTTTCGCCTTACACACTCTGTCTGGTAACCAATTAAGTTCGTAAGCCAAGGTATCACTGTACCATATTAAAGTGCATTTAAATAGCTTTCAAATGATGTAATATATTGTTCTATGACAAATAATTACTTTTCGAAATATGAGGGGATTTTCTGCCTATAATTACAGTTAAAACAATGAAAATCTGTGACCGAGTTCTTTATTACAGTTTAAACTATCATAACTTTCTTAATTTTTGGCAGATTTTAACGAGTAAGTTACCATTGGAGAGTTTTTGAAATTCTAAACAAGAACAGAAAACACAAGAAAAGATTCAAAATATAAATTAGCAAATAACAACGATCGAATCCAGTCAGATTTTCGTCAGAAATCCAAAATGGCTGTCACTGAAAACTAGGAAAGAAAATCGCGAGCTCTAGAAATATATATGCTAATGCTTCTTTTTGCTTGAAACTTGGCAGTTATGGAGAAAAACACATATTCCACCACTTCTATGAGTTATAAAAATACGATTTACTCACCTTTATAAACTGTAAGGTTAGCAAAAAGAGCGTAAACCTCAATCAACCCCCCTCCCCCGTTTCTCGTTGTCGTATTCGGTTAATGTCGAACCAGGATGGAGGGAAACACAAATACGTCATCATAAACTGCATAGCTTGGAAAATCCCACCAAAGACCTTGACGTACTTCACAAAAATGCAACGATATACGACTGTGAGTCCCGAGTGCGCTCGGTTCACTGGACAGAAACAATCGCGGTGGAATATAGCTCACTGTAGCGTACCTACATCATCATCATCATCGACGAGAGTCAAACGAGGTTTCAAGGAAGCTCATCGGAGTGCGCGCGCGCGCCCACCTACCTGTACACGGCCACGGCGCGGCTGTCGAGGTACTTCTGCGCCGTCATGACGCCGACGAAGAGGAAATTAGCGGAGGGCGCGGCCCCGCGACCCCCCGCGGCCGGATCCTCCGTGGCCGGCGAACCGCCGTCGCGCGGGGCTCCGGCGCCTCGCCGGCCGAGGTGGCAGCCGCCCGGCTTGGTTTTGGCCAGCTCGGCGGCCTTGGGCAGGATGAGCCTGGAGGCCAGAGTGAAGCCCAGCGCCAGACCCAGCAGGACGCCGAACCAAGCTCTCCGGCTGCGAGCCGCCATCGCGGGCGACGAGTGTGAAAATCAAAGCCGACGAGGAAAGCTGCCGAGTGTCGCCCCTCGCCGAGTGTCCAGCCTTGGGCGTCTCGCTCGCTGCTCCTCCTCCTTTTCCTCTTGTGCTCGCGTCGCATCCCCGAAAACGGACGACCTGCCTGCCTGGCGTCGGCCCGGGGTCCGGTTTTGAACGACTCGACTCGGCTGGGCTGGGCTGGGCTGGGCTACGTCGCCATGCCGAAGACTACCGTAATGCACAGTGTTGTCAATCGAAGTACCGGCTCACTTGACTTCGATTTTGCGAGTGGAGGCTGGCTTGACCGTAGTGTGTGACAGCTTCTGCTCACCCACAGAAAAACTTCAACCCTGTGACTGTAAAGTGACCTTGAGAGTTTTGAAAGGCGCTTAGAAATGGAATGTATTATTATTGTTATCATCAAATTGGTTCAAATGGAGTACTATATTGGATTGGATTGGATTGGATTGGATATGCCTTTATTAGTCTCACAGTGGAGAAATTTACATTTCACAGCAGCAAAGTGATGAAAGGAATGAAAGTAGAAAAACGAAATACATGAGCTGCTGGAAAGGCAGCCACTCTCGCGGCGCCGTCTTGAAGTCAAAAGAACAAAAATAACTAAATAACAAATAATATGACAGCATAGAGACACTATGACAAAACAAAGACACAGAGAAACATTCATTCTTCAGGACTTGCTGTACCCTCTTTGTGATGACATGAAACAGTTCTAGATGAAAGAGGAGAGGATCAAAGCGTCTTTCCACCAGTGGATCAGGGACATCATGGTGGAATGTGCATGTCAACTACAAGCTAAATGTTGAAAGCAAACACGCAGCTGTAGCATCATATATATATATGATTAACAAACAATAATATAGTCATCCAAACATAAGCTCTCTGATTTGCTATCTAGCTGGCTAGCTAGCTACATAACTGGCGAACTCTCTATTTGCTATCTATCTATCTATCTATCTATCTATCTATCTATCTATCTATCTATCTATCTATCTATCTATCTATCTATCTATCTATCTATCTATCTATCTATCTATCTATCTATCTATCTATCTATCTATCTATCTATCTATCTATCTATCTATCTATCTATCTATCTATCTATCTATCTGTAACGGAGTTGTACACTTAGGTTATTAAATTATGAAGGAAGTGACGCAACGGCGCACAGTTTGGCACTATGTCCCGCCCATAGTTTCCAGAACAATCTCGAGGAGATTCAGGTTAATCACAAGACGAAACCCATGCGACTTCACCCATCCCTTCTGCCATACTCTGTTGCAGAAATAAAGGAAATGAAAAGACACATCCACGCGTCTCGTCTTCATTAAGACGGCAGCATCGTGGGGATGAAGACAGTCACTGTTGTGACACCCGTCACATTGGTGCCGTGACCCGGATCACAAATGACTCTCCACTTCGGACCGGGACCGCGATGCTGCACAATGAAGACGCTGTGCAGTCCCATCACTCGGTGGACGGTGTGTCGACCCCCGTTTTGGAAATACATGTAGTGTGTTAATTGTCTACCTGCTGTTTTGCAATTAGTGTGCTTTTTTTTTCATGTACGTGTTTTTGTGTGTTAAGGCTAAGAATGAGCTCCTTACATGTAACAAGTAGCACACCTTTGAATGAGTGTGTTGGTAGAGGTAGAGGCTTCCCAACCGTGTAACAGTTGTGTAGTGCAATCCAGAGTGGTGCAGGTTGTACAGAGGGGAATGGGCAGGTTCAAGCTGAGGCTACTTATGTTAGTGGGGACAGAGTTCCTTCCCAGACCCAGTGCAGTGCACCTACGACGAGCGCACAGACAACTGATACACGAGCAACAGATACCTTTCTCCAGTCTGTCACAGTTATGTAGTGCTATGCAGGGTGATGTAGTTTGTACAGAGGGGAATGGGCAGGTGCGAGCTGAGGCCACTTATGTTAGTGGGGACAGAGTTCCTTCCCAGACCCAGTACAGTGCATCTCCGACGAGCGCACAGACCCTGACACACCGGCGACAGATCCCTTACTCCAGTCACCTGACGTAGTTGGTCAGATGAGCGACATAATTAGACAGCATTTTTGTACATCCTTGCCCGATAACCTTGTCTATTTTGCCTGTTGGTCTTTCTGTTGTCTTCCGTGTGTATGTTGCCTCACTTCTGCATAATTTAAGGGGGGTGTATGTAACGGAGTTGTACACTTAGGTTATTAAATTATGAAGGAAGTGACGCAACGGCGCACAGTTTGGCACTATGTCCCGCCCATAGTTTCCAGAACAATCTCGAGGAGATTCAGGTTAATCACAAGACGAAACCCATGCGACTTCACCCATCCCTTCTGCCATACTCTGTTGCAGAAATAAAGGAAATGAAAAGACACATCCACGCGTCTCGTCTTCATTAATGCGGCAGCATCGTGGAGATGAGGACAGTCACTGTTGTGACACCCGTCACATATCTATCTATCTATCTATCTATCTATCTATCTATCTATCTATCTATCTATCTATCTATCTATCTATCTATCTATCTATCTATCTATCTATCTATCTATCTATCTATCTATCTATCTATCTATCTATCTATCTATCATTTAGCTATCTATTAGCTAGCAAGCTAGCTTTCTATCTGTTTGAGTTACTTTCGGGTTGAGTGAACGCTGGCGCGTGTGGCTGCCGGTGCTTACCCTGTGACTGTAAAGTGACCTTGAGAGTTTTGAAAGTCGCTTATAAATTAAATGTATTATTATAATAATAATTATTATTATTATTATTATCATCATCATCATCAATTGGTCCAAATTGAGTATATAATTAACAAACAATAATATAATTATCTTAACATAAACTCTCTTATTTGCTATCTAGATGGCTAGCTATCTAGCTAGCTAGCTAGCTACCTAACTGGCTAACTCTATTTGCTATCTAGCTGGCTATCTAGCTAGCTATTAGCTATCTATTTGCTAGCAAGCTAGCTTTCTATCTATTTGAGTTACTTTAGGGTTGCGCTGGCGCGTGTGGCTGCCGCTTCTAACCCACAGAAAAACTTACCCTGTGACTGTAAATTATTATTATTATTATTATTATTATGTTCCCATTTAATACAATATGAACCTCCCGAAGTTGTAGTTTATAACTATTGTATAGTGAGTGCTTTGTATATTTCTTTCAACGCAATGACGACGTCATCCCAAAAAGGTTAACAATGACATCATAAAGACCGCGCCGGTTCCCATATCAACAGTGGTTCCGGTAGTGGTCCCGTGACATTCTTAAAGCGGTACGCGCACCGACACGGGGTTTGCAATACAGTCAAAGGAGGATCTTGATTATCGCCAGAGTTTACAGTACACATTTTTAAACTATGGTAAAATTGCATCTTTTCTCATGGTTTTTTACCTTAATGTGGTTATTCGTTCCAGTTTATACATTATTGTGCTGATGACCATTTTAGTTTTAAGTTACTTCCGGGTTGAGTGAAAGCTGCCGAGTCTGGCAGCCGTTGCACTTCCGGGTTGAGTGATTGCACAAAAGCCTTATTTGTGCCTGTAATGTGCCCTTGAGTGTTGTGAAAGACGATTATAAATAAATGTATGCTGTAATAAGCTCAAGCATACTCACTGACACTAAATAGGATGAAGTGTTTTGAACATCGATTGATATTTTTTTTTCAATATTTTTCGGATTGATCATTGAATTGACGCTGTCAGAGGTTTGTCCAAGCGGGGTTGCCGTAGTGCGTTACAAATCGACTTCCGTGTTCGTTTTCCAAAAACCCCACTTTCTTTATTTCTTTCCCCTTTCGAACGAGCACCGATTCAACGTACTTAAAGTTCTACTCAGAAGCCCCATCACAGTTGAACTGGATTCAAAAACAGGCTTGTCCAAAGTTTGCCTGGTCATAAACTCGAGTCGTCGCATGTTGAAGCTCACTTTAGTTTGCTCGCTGGTAACAACTGCTTTGGTTGCAACGCACAGCTAAAGAAAGATCAAGTGCCAGTGTTGGGGGGCTTATTTTCGTGAGATGTGTACAAACACAACGACAGACGATGCGGGGGAGCTCTGGAGAAGTAACGAAGTGAACGAGATACGGCGTCAACCACCGGATGCTGTTTTTGAGGAGCCTCGAGTTGTG
Organism: Hippocampus bargibanti; assembly: GCF_051943395.1. Classification (NCBI taxonomy): domain Eukaryota; kingdom Metazoa; phylum Chordata; class Actinopteri; order Syngnathiformes; family Syngnathidae; genus Hippocampus; species Hippocampus bargibanti. Next base: position 4,494,328 of record NC_142736.1, on the reverse strand, counting down.
CTACGCGCAGCGGGTTTGGCCGTTTCACTGTTTGACGGTATTGCTGCTTCTAAACGTGCACTTTATGTTCCGAATCATTTTGTTAGCCTACGACAGTCTCCGCGTTGCGGTGACGGTACAATAGCACATTTATTGTACGTAAAATAAGGTATATTTTGTGTAGTTTTAAGGCTTATTTATTAGACAATTACGTTTAATGGGGATCTGGAAACAGATTATTATCATTTTTAATTGTTTCTTATGGGAAATAAATGCTGAGCAGACGAACTTTTCGCCTTTCACAGACTTTCTGGTAACCAATTAAATTCTTAAGCTGAGATATCACTGTATTGATGATTTTGATATGTTAGTACCTTTGTGATGGTCGTTGATGGCTTGATGGAATGGAGTGGCCGGTTTCCTCAGCAATAAATACTTGATGAGGAACCTAGCCTTCTACTTTCTCCATCTTGAGGAATGATCCCTTGTAGGTGCTTTCTCTGCTATCATTTTACCTTGTTCCTCATCAATTGTGTTCTGTTTAGCTGGGTTGATAGCGTTTTGCATCAAGTGTACAGATGGCTTGTGCGGGTTATTTATGGAGCCCGATTGGTGGGATAATTTAACGTTGCAGTCTACACTGCCTTTGAACTATCAAAGTTGAAACGAGTCAAAATTTCACTCGTTTCTCTATCCATTTTATCACTCTCTCTCTCTCTGTCGTCTGCCTGTCTCTTTAATGTTTAACTCCCCCCACTCACTGCTGCGTTCTTGACCAATCACGTGGCTTTAACCAAAGACTATGGACGGGGAAGAGAGGACAAAAACATTCAGCTGCCATTTTGTTTTTTGGGAGAACGACACATCACTCATTGTGGCAGCTCCGTGTGTATAACGAAAAATAGTTTGTATGCCAGGGTTCAGTTTTCATAAATTTCACGTTCGTAAACCAAAAAGTTTGTAATCCAAGGGGTTCGTAAACCGAGGTATCACTGTATATACAATTACGCAGCTGAACTTCCCCCAAACTCGCTTGTTGTTCTCTTGTGTCACACAGACGTCAGTGAAGAAAATCTTCCCGAGCAGCATGAGCCAGAGTCAATTAAAGAAGAAGAGGCGGGGGAATATCTCCCTTGCATCAAAGACGAATCGGAGCCCGAGCCTCTTCCTTTGGAGCTCACCCAGATTAAAGAAGAAGAGGGACAGGCAGATCTCACCGCGTCGCCCCTCCCTTGTGTCATTGTGAAGATTGAAGTTGATGAAAAAGAGAATGATGGAGACCGCTGCGGACGATCGCAAGCAAACGACCTCTTCGCTCCACTTTCAGATAGTGACAGCGTAACGTTGTGCTCTTCCGAAAGCGACGATGACGATGGCGAACACTGTAAAGATGACGAGACACCTCGCACTGACAACAAACACCTGACATGTCCTCAGTGTGAAAAGTCATTTGGGACTAAGTACACTTTGAGAGTGCACATGATGACACACACCGGTGAGAGACCGTTTGCCTGTTCAGTTTGCGACAAACGATTCTCTGTCAAGGGAGTCCTCAAAAGGCACACGAGAACTCACACTGGGGAGAAACCTTTTTGCTGCTCGTCTTGTGGGAAACGATTCTCCACCAAAGGACATTTAAACAGACACTCGAGAACGCACAGTGGTGAGAAAACTTTTGCCTGCCCGGTGTGCGGTCAAAGGTTCTCTGAAAACGAAAACTTAAAACGGCACACGCGAACGCACACCGGAGAGAAGCCCTTCTCCTGTTCAGTGTGCGGACTTAAATTGACCCAAAAGTCAAATTTAACGAGTCACATGAAAACGCACACTGGAGAAAAACCTTTTGCCTGCTCCGTGTGCGGTAAAAGCTTTGCTTTAAAGACCAGTTTAATAAGCCACACCAGAACGCATACTGGGGAGAAACCTTTTACCTGTACGGTTTGTGGGAAAAGATTTGCTCGTAAGGCGTATTTAAACACGCACACGCAAGAACACCCAGTGGATAGAAACCATTTCCCTGCTCAGTTTAAGGTCAACGAGTCCCTCGGAAGGCACAATTAAGCTTCCCATACATTGGAAGGAAACCCATTGGCTGCTCTGTGTCCAGTCCTCAGCCTGTTCAGTAACGTGATCTCATGTTGCAGATTGCGTTTCTACTAATTGATGACTCTTTGGTGATTTAATCGGTGTTCATGTGGGCAATTCTTCGCCATGTTCATGTCCAAGAGTTCAAACTGTCCCTATATGAGACTTTCTCCCATGCGTTGATGTCTTTGGAGTTACGTCTTCCTCCAAGGGCCGTTCTATGACATTTTTAAGTGTCTCATCACGTTATTTGTACACTATAAATTGAATTTCGGCCCCTTGAATTGTTTTGTCATTTTTGTCTCCCATCATTTTAAATGTTGTAATTATTGTCCTATGAAAAAAAAAAAACTGTCAACCAGTTCTGGGTGTCCCCCCACGCGTTGTGAGGAGAAGCAGATCAGAAAATGGATGGATGAAGGACACTGAGTTGGTTTGGGTAGGAAATGTACAAAAACTGCCTTTCCTTGAAATACTGGGAGGTTTTGGTTTACAAACGTGACGCTCATCTGGATACTCTACGCTGAGAAGACTAAAGGTCCTTCAACATTCTTATTATTATTAATATACAGTAAAGTCTCGTTATATCGATATCGGATATATCGATAGTCCCGGTTATATCGATACTATTTCTATGCACGCACGGAGAAAATTACATGCAAACAGGATCGGATATATCGATAGTCCCGGTTATATCGATATTTTTTCGGACTCCCTTGAATATCGATATAACGAGACTTTACTGTAATTGTTATTATCTGTCCGCACGAAAAAGGGACATAAGTCTTCTTGTGCCGGTCCCAAGCCCGGATAAATACAGAGGGTTGTGTCAGGATGGGCATCCGATGTAAAAGCTTGGCCAATACAAACATGCCAATCAAACCTCTGAAGATGGAGGACACTGAGTCGCTATGGCGACCCCTTGAAGGGAAAAGCCCAAAAGAAAAGATTATCTGTCCATCCATTTTATTATTATTACTATTATACAAATATTCTTCTAATACCATTATTGATAATAAGCAACTTTCAAAACTCAAGGTCACTTTACAGTCACAGGATCAGTTTTTCTGTGGGTGAGCAGCGGCAGCCACATGCGCCAGCGTTCACTCAACCAGGAAGTAACTCAAATAGATAGAAAGCTAGCTAGCTAGCCAATATATAGCTAATAGCTCGCCAGCTAGATAGCTAGCCAGCCAGCGAGATTGCTCCATAGCTAATAGCTAGCTAGATTAGTTACATGTATTGGGTGTCGTGTGTTGAGCATAGCTTCTCCATTTTGGTCGCATGTTTAGCGTTTTGCATTTGGTGGCATGTTGGTCGGTACTAATTGTTGTAAGAATCGCGTGAATCAAGACACGGCAAATCAAAACGCGTACGTTCCCTTGTTACACAATCAATGGCCGCCATTTTAACTGCCGTACAATACGGAAGCAAGACGAACAAAAATTAAAAAGTACTACAGGTAACATCCGATTTACGACTATTATTATTATTATAGTAATATACTATTATACCATTACATGTAATATTATACTGTATTTATTATTGCTCTAAAACGACCAACAATAGTCCCACATCAGCCAATCAATGAGAGCAACACAACGAAGCACTTTATCCAATGGTGAGCGCCGATCTTAAAGGTCATATGTGACGTCACTCGCTACTACCCTCCGCCGATTTTGTCTTCGGTTGGAAATAATAATATTTGACTAATTTTTCACAAAACAGACTCAAGCCTTGAAACAGAGCTTAAGTATTTTACCCGACTAAACGCAAGACTTCGTTTTTGAAAAAAAAACTCGTCTCGGTGAACTTCGAGGCTTCCTCAGCTCTTTTAGCCTAGCATAGCCTAGTTTAGCTTCCGAACTGTGAACAAAAAGACGCGTTTGTTTGCTACACAGCGCACAAAAAGCAGATTCGGTTTCAATGAGTTTTTTTGTGATTGTCGTCTGAAAATGTTTGCGCAAAGTGTGAAAGAAGAGTACGAGGAGGAACGTTGTGGAATCAAAGAAGAGAAGATCTCACGTCAACGTTTGCACGGCATTTTCAGGAAGCCTCCAGTTGAATTACACAAAGCAGGTTTGTTGACTTCTTTACTTTCTCTCTTTCGCAGCTCCGTTCATAACTTGGATTGGATTAGCCTATATTAGTCTTGCAGTGGAGAAATTTACATTTCAGAGTAGCAAAGTTTTGAAAGGAAGAGATAAAGGAAAGAGAATAAGTAGAAAAAGAAACTCTAGGAGCTCCTGTAAAGGCAACCACTCTCACGGCGCCATCTTGAAAACACCAAAACAAATAAAATAACAAACAATGTGACAACACAAAAGGCACAGTCATTCAATGTTAAGCACTTTCTATATAATACTACTACTGCTACTACCACTACCACTATTACTACTACTACTACTACTACTAATAATAATAATAATACATTTTTAAGCGACTTTCAGAGCTCTCAAGGACACTTTACAGTCACAAACAAGCATAGGTACTATAATAAATAAAATACAATCACAAAATAGAATACAATATACAATTATGAATAGAAACAACAGAAAGATAGTTGTGTTAAGTTCATATTGTCTACTTGTTATCTAATTTACAACAGATTCTTTTCTTACAGACAGTGGCTTTGTTAGGTGTTCAATTACTCATATTATATGTATAATTACTAATTATTAAGTAATTGAACACCTAAAAAAAGCCATTGTCTGTAAAAAAAATAATTTGTTGTAAATTAGATAACGAGAAAGAGCTACACAGAAAATGCAATTTTAAATAGGTGGGTTTTGTGATGGGACTTGAAGGTGGGAAGAGAATCGATGTTACGCATGTTGGGAGGAAGTGAGTTCCAAAGTTTTGGGGCAGAGCAGCTGAAAGCTCTGTCCCCCATCGTGCTGAGACGGGCCGGGTGGGGCCACTTTGCTGCTGTGAAATGTAAATTTCTCCACTATGAAATGAATATAGGTACATCCAATCCAATAATAATAATAATAACTTTGCATTATTCTCAAATTAGCATAATTTCTTTATGTAAATTTGACATTATTTGTTTAGCAGCTGGTCTTTAATCCACCCCTTTCAATTAATTTAATCAATTAGTGACCTTGAGAGTTTTGAAAGGCGCTTATAAATGAAATGGATTATTATTATAAAAAAAAAAAAACATCAACCAAATATGCCCCAAAACTACTTGTATAGAAAATTGTAGTTGGTGTTGAGTTGACTGAAAAAAATAATTGGCATCGGCCTACCCACTCTCGAGGACTTGCACACTGCAAGAATCTGAAAATCCTACTGGACCCTCCGCACCCTGCCCACCACCTTTTCCAGCTACTCCCCTCAGGCAGGCGCTACTGATCCACGCGCACCGATTCCAGCAGACATTTCAACAGCTTCTTCCCCCAAGCCGTTAACGCTTTAAAAAGCCACCCAAATAGAACTGTATAGTGCCTCTGTAATTTTTGGATTATGATACTAGTGCAGCGTGTTCTACCGGAAACAAATTCTTTGTGTGTTTTACATACTTGGCAATAAAGATTATTCTGATTCTGAACCAAGTTTAACTTTTCCAAACCATTTGTGTTTGTCCGCCACCAAAAGATGATCTTCATGCTGGGCGGGAATGCCACCACATCAAAAAAGAAGAGGAGCCTCGGCCCGTGTGCATCAAAATGGAGGAGGCAGAAGACAAGTTGCCTTTATCTTGTGTCATTGTCAAGATTGAAGACGATGAAGAAGAAAACGACGATGGTGGCCGTTGTGGAGATAGCCACTTTGCTTGCCGATCAGACAAAACACCAGACGCTCACGACGACGCTGCCCTTGAAAAACATTCTCAAGGTGATACGACGTGCGCCACTGAAATCAAACGCTTGCGGTGCTCGAAGTGTGAGAAAACTTTTGGGACTAAGTCTGATTTGAAAGTGCACAAGAGAACGCACGCTGGAGAGAAACCTTTTCCCTGCTCGTTTTGCGGCAAAACCTTCTCTTTTAAAGGAAGGCTGTTAACGCACGCCAAGGCGCACACCGGGGAGAAACCGTTTACCTGTTCAATCTGTGGTAAAAGATTCACCCAGAAAAGATATTTGGACATGCACGCAAAAACCCACACCGGAGAGAAACCTTTTGCCTGCTCGGTGTGCGGTCTTACTCTTGCTCAACAGTCGAATTTAAAAAGTCACATGAGAACGCACACTGGAGAGAAACCTTTCGCCTGCTCAGTATGCGGGAAATGCTTCTCCATTAAGACAAGTTTAGTCAGTCACACGAGAACACACACTGGTGATAAACCTTTTGCCTGTTCGGCTTGTGGGAATAGATTCTCGTCCAAGGGACATTTAAGAAGACACACGAGAACACACACCGGTGAGAAACCTTTTTCCTGCGTAGTGTGCGGTCTTACTCTCACTCAAAAATCGAATTTAAAAATTCACATGAGAACACACACTGGGGAGAAACCTTTTGCCTGTTCAGTTTGCGGTAAAGGCTTCTCCGTGAAGACTAGTTTAATCAGTCACACGAGAACGCACACTGGGGAGAAACCATTTGCCTGCTCAGTTTGCGATAAAACATTCACCCAGAAGGCGCGATTGAACATTCACGCCAGAACGCACACTGGGTAGAAACCCTTTCATTGCTCTGTCTGCACCGACAGTTTCAGCTAAAATTCAAAATTGGCGCGGCGCACGAGGACTCACGCTTGCAAGAAAGTGTACAGTTGCAAGGTTGTGTGATGAGAAATTCTCGCACAAGTATCAGCTAGATAGGCATGGCTGTTTTGGTCAACCGGTGATAGCACTCAATGTCATTGAACTCATTCACTGCCATTCACAAATTTATTCCGGAATTGAAAATATGACGCCATTCCTGAATTTGGTCGGGTTTTTTTTTTTTTATTATTGTTTGGGTGCTGATAACGCGCTGGTCAGACCTCTGGCAATGTTTTTTTTTCCCTTCCACGAGGGGGAAGCATTTCCCTTTTGTACATCCACCCCCATTTCAAGCTCATATAACTAACTCCAGACCCATGTCATTTAGGAATTAACTTTTTTTTCCTGATGAAAGAAGAGAGACTAAGGTTTCTAACACTGTATTGAATGTTTATGTAGTCCTATTATTCCATATTCTGTGGGTCCTGGAATTCGACTGATAATGACAAAAACCCTGGCAGTGGAGTCGACACATTTTTGCACATCGTCTGCCAGTAAATGACTTAAGAAGCAACAACCCGGATTTCCTGTTCATACTCGAGTGTTGTGTATTATCTTTTCGATTGTGCTTATACATTTGTTTTGGGACCATGTTCAGAGTATGACATAAAAAGTGATTGTGAAGAAATAAAGTTTTTTTATATAATGTTACATTTTTTCCCCAGCCTGTAGTTGTAGGGTGGAAGGGTTTCAAGATAACTTTGAAGGTACTAGTGATGGGAATTCCGGCTCTTTTCAGAGAGCCGGTTCTTTTGGCTCGGCTCACTTAAAAGATCCGGCTCTTTTGGCTCCCAAATGGCTCCTCAGTTTGTTTTAGTTGCTTAAATTAATTAACTACGAAAAATCATGTAAAATTAGGTGAAAAACGAATTACTCATGTAAAAAATACACTATATGAAATATTTGTATTGATATATGCAGCTTGATTTATATGTCCACAGAGAGCATCCACTAACTTTCACTTTCGCTGCGGTTACTCTGGTCTGATGATCAGCTGTCACTAATTTGCTTTTTGTGTTAATAATGCTATCATACCAACTAGTACAAAATATCATAATTGAATAATAATAACAGCACAATGTAATAACATTTGTCCACCTGTCTACCTTAACCCCCTCCTCCTTATCCTCACTGCTGCGTGTGTCTGTAATTCTCCCCTTCCTCCTCTACCACGGAAATATCGACCAATCACATGCGGCTTTAACCGAAGACCAGGGGCGGGAAATAGAGGACAAAAAAAGTCGGCACCCATTTCCCGCTCCTTGTTAGGAACCGGCTCTCTTCGTTCACTTCAGAGATCCGGCTCTAAGAACCGGCTCGTTCGTGGACTACACATCACTAAAAGGTACAGTGGTGAACTGATTAGCATGTCAGCCTGACAGTTCAGAGGACGCAGGTTTGATCCTGATTCTGGGCTTCTTGCATAGCGTAAGTATGTTCTCCCTGGGCCCGTGTGGGTTTTCTCTGGGTACTTTGGGTATTTTCACGATCACATTTGATTTTATTTTTTTCCCGAAACGCCAACTATTTGTTCGACTGCCGCACTCAGACGGGCATTCAGCATTGCTCTTAGCATTTTGACTTTTCACATTTTTACCCGATAATCACAAAAATGTACACACAGAGACACACACACACACCGCTTGCGATGTGTTTCGCTTTGATAGCAGATACGGCACTGAATTAAATTGAACTAACCAGAGAAACGTCTGTGTTAGCCCTCAGTCGTACAGGAGTGGTCCATCGATGAAAAGGTTTCTTCAGCCGTCATCTGTACTTCTTTGAAGGTGTCGGATGTTGCGCTTCTTATCCAAGGGGCTTCGTCAGCAAACTAAAATCTTTTGCTGGTAGTTTTGGCCCTATACCTATATTCCTACTGTCCAGACGTGGCGGTGCCAGACTGCTATGATTGGTCCCTGCTCTCACTCATGTTAGGGGGAGCAGAGGACTACTCCCTTCGGCGATACTGATTACTTCTACTGTCCTGACTGATTACTTCTATTGTCCTGCCTGAGTATGGGTAATACGACTGGCCTGATTGCCCCATTTGAGCTGGTATCACCTAATCAGCATAACTAAGCCTATATTGCCTAAGAATTCGGTTGTAGGAACGATCCAAATTGAACCTCACCTCACCATGGCTATTTAGTGAAGGGTTTTGCTGTTTTATAAAAAATAGCTTCTTTTACTCCCCTTTCAAACTATCTATTTTCTTTCGCTAAGATTGTAACCACCTCATTATCATTAAATGAGTGGTTGCTAGCTTTTAGGTGCATATGTACTGCCGATTGAGGCCCACTAGTATTATCCCTGCGATGTTGATAGTCTTTTTTTGACAATTTGTTTAGTATCCCAAATGTATTGCTCTTTACAATTTTACAATGTATTGAATAAACTACATTACTTTGTTTTTCATTTGGCAGCCTATCTTTTGGATGCACTAATTTTTGCCTTAAAGAGTTTATCGGTTTGAAATAAGTAGGAATTTTGTGTTGCCAGAGGACTCGTAGGTTTTCAGAAACCAGAGAATCGTAAAAATGTAACAAGAAAAGATATAGGAAAAGGATGTGAAGACTTAATTAAAGTTGTTTCTTCCGCTAAACTATGAACGCTGCATTCTATGTCGACGTTTCGGTTGATTCAGGGCTAATTCTCCCCCAAAAAATTTTAAAGCGCCTTTGGGAACGTGGCCCGTACCCGGAAGCAAATCGGCGTTTGTACGGAAAGTCCACTTAGACAAACTAAAAACGAATGCGCATTGATGACGTAATCAGTAAGCGCCACTTCGTAATTAATGCTTCTATCAATGTGTGGAGAAACGATAAATCGGATTCCGTCTTCAACCACACGAATGCAAAATGAAAGACAAGAGTAGATAATATTTGATTTCAAACTTTGAAATATTATTAATTCGCATTATATGTTCTATCCCGCCATGACTTTTGGAGTGGAATGGAATGACGACAAGCCCCTTTTGAGCATTGCGCATTTGAAGACAAATGGTGGAACACAGTAAGTTTTGCTATGGAAATAAACTAAGGCGCAATTCATCTTTCCAACATATTTTTTTATTTTGATAAACAAAACAAAATCGTGTTGTATCATAACGGCGGCATCATTTTCATAAACCTGATGTCCATGAAATTCTCTGTGGTTTCACATATTAGTTATCAAATAACACGGCGTACAACTGAGACACGCGATTTATATCAATAACAATATTAATAACAACAATAATAGTAACAATGATCGTAATAATGATAAAAAAAGAGTAACAATACTTGTAATTAAAAAATAAACAAAAATGGTAATAATACAAATAAAGAATATTTTTTTATTGTATTCATAAGCGCCTTTTCAAAACTCTCAAGGACATTATAATCAATAACAATATAAATAATAAACAATTATTAAGAATAATTAACTTATTTTCCTTTCAGCATTTACCGAATTATTTTTAATAGTATATTATTATTTTTTGAAATGGATTGTATATATTTTATTTTATATAATTTCATTGTTGCAATTAATATTATAATAATTAATATATTATAATTAACAAACCATTCATAACTAATAATTAATACTTAATAACTAATAGTGAACTAATGATTATAATTATACTGTTTTAATTATTATAATTAATATATTATGCTAATTAACTGAAAAATAATACTTAATAAATAATAACAATTAACTAATGCTTATAATGACACATTATTTTTAAATTAATTAATAATAACCATAATTATTATTTCAAGCACCTTTCAAAAATACTCTCGGGCATCTTACAATCAAAACAATACAAATAAAACCACAGGTAAAATTATAAATAATAAAATGGAAAAATAGAAAACGAGTATTTAATTTTAAAAAGGCGGGATTTGAATGTGGGAAAAGAATAAAAATAGAAAATGTTAAGTGGGAGCGAGTACAAATGTTTGGTGGCAGAGCAGCTGAAATTCATATCATGTAGGTGGAAATAGCCAGTTAGCAAGCTAGCTAATAGCCAGCTAGCAAGCTAGCTCTTATTTATATTACATCATAGCGGGTCGCATAAAGGATGGACCGTTCAACATATTTTCAACATTTCTCATAACAGAGATGGAAGTGGACTTTACTGAAAATGTGAAATGTGGACGTGTCGCGGCATGGAATTGAAGCGGATTTACGTGGGACAGGAGATGTGAGACAATCTCTTTCGTCAATGGACGGTACAGCCTCGTGTTTACTTTCAACATTTAGCTTGTAGCAGACGTGCAAATTTCACCGTGACCTCCCTGATCCACTGGTGAAAAGGATGCTTTGATCCACTCCTGTTTCATCTAGAACTGCTTCATACAATAAAGAGGCTGCAGAAAATGCTTAAGATTGAATGACTGTCTCTCTTTTTGGTGTCATATTATTTTTTTCTTTTGCTATTAGCTGGCTGACTAGCTATTGACTGGCTAGCGAGCTATTAGCTGGCTAGCTTTCTACCTGAGTTATTCCAGGTTCAGTGGACGCTGGCGCGTGTAGCTGCCGCTGCTCACTCACAGATAAAAAAAAAACGTATCCTGTGATTGTAAAGTGACCTTGAGAGTTTTGAAAGGCGCTTGTAAATGAAATGTATTACAGTGATACCTTGGCTTACAAACTTAATTGGTTCCCAGAGTGTGGAAGGCAAAAAGTGTGTATCCCAAAAATTAATTTTCCATAGGAATCCATTAAAATGAGAATAATCCGTTCCCAGGTCCCCATAAAACATAATTTTCTAATTTTCTAAGCCTTAAAACTACACGAAATATACCTTATTTTATGTATAATAAATGTGCTATGGTATTATAATTAAAGACATAAACTGTACTGTATAATAAAGTTGTTTTATTGACCTTTGTGATGGTCGTTGATGGCTTGATGGAATGGAGTGTCCGTTTTCATTAGCATTAAACACTTGATGAGGAACGTAGCCTTTTTCTTTCACCATCTTGAGGAATGATCCTTTGGAGATGCTTTCTCTGCGATCATTTTACCTTGTTCCTCATCAATTGTGTTCTGTTTAGCTGTTTAACTGAACACTGGGGAGCGAGGAACAGATGACACATTTTTTGGGGGGGAGAATAGCTTCACTCTCTATCTGTAACCCCCCCCCCCACTGCTGCGTTCTTGACCAATCACGTGGCTTTAACCGATGACTGGGGGTGGGGAATGGATGAACAAGCCGGCTGCCATTTTCTTGTTAGGAGAACGGGCTCGTTCGCGAACGACACATCACTCATTGTGGCAGCTCAGTGTGTATCCCGAAAAATAGTTCGTATGCCAAGGTAAAATTGTCATAAATTTAACGTTCGTAAACCGAAAAGTTCGTAAGCCAAGGGGTTCGTAAACCGAGTTATCGCTGTATTATTATTATTATTAAATGACACATCATTTATGGGTTGATCTACTAGAATCTTCCGTCGCAAAAACTACGCCGATGGTTTCTGCCCTTCGTGCGATCTCACGTGTTGTCCCAAATTTGAATGAACGGCAAAACTCGAGCAGGCGAAACGTTTGCCGGCCGCATGCGTCTTCTTGTGCTGAATCAGCGCCGAACGATCCCCGAAGCGTTTGCAGCACAGCGCGCAAGGAAAAGGTTTCTCTCCGGTGTGCGTTCGGGTGTGCGTGGTCAAGTTGGCCTTCTGAGAGAATCGTTTCCCGCAAACGGAGCACATGAATGGTTTCTCTCCGGTGTGAACCATCATGTGTCTTCTCAGGTTCCTTCGATCGCCCAGAGTTCTGCCGCACTGGTTGCATTTCCATTGTTCGTTTCCAGCGCCGTGACTTTTCACGTGTCTGCTCAAAGTGTACTTGGTGCTAAATGTTTTGTCACATTGAGAACATTGAAAATGCGTGTGGTCGTCGCGTGATGTTCTTGCTCCTGCCTGCGATTCTCCGCGGAGATCTCCGTCGCCTTCAGGCTGCGATCGCCGTGAACGCTCGCGTCGGTGGGGAAGACGTCGCCAAGGCTCTTCTTCATGCTCACGCTTCAAAGGAACGCAGGGAGATGGTAACTGGTCGATATCGGCCTCCTCCGTTTCCTCTTTAACACGCACAACCTCGGGATCCTGCTGGTCCACCTTGGAGCTCCGCTCTTGCTGCTCAGAGGGAACATTTTCCTTCACGGCATCTGTAGGACACAAAAAGAAGATGTTAGTTTTGTTCAGCTACGGGGAGATAATCCGAGTAGCATTTTTAAAACAAGCCATTTTCATGCTTAGTAATGGAAACGCGCCTGAGATCATTATGAGGTCTACGACTAGCCTGATTGCCCCATTTGCCGTGCTGTTTTATGAAAATAGACGACATTTGACGACAATTAGGTTAATCTTAGCGAAAGAAAATAGATGGTTTGCTATGGAAGCTATTTTCATAAAACAGCAAAACCCTTCACTAAACCGCCATGGTGGGGTGAGATTCAATTTGGATCGTTCAGACAACATACTGCTTAGGCAACATAGGCTTAGTTATGCTGATGAGGTGACACCTGAGCAAATGGGGCCATCGGGCCAGTCGTAGACCCCATACTCAGGCAGGACAATAGAAGTAATCGGTCAGGACAATGGAAGTAATCAGTGTAGCCGCAGGGAGTAGTACTCTGCTCCCCCCAACCTGAGAGCAGGGACCAATCATAACAGAGTCCGGTACCGCCACATCTGGACAATAGGGATATATATATATATATATATATATATATATATATATATATATATATATATATATATATATATATATATATATATATATATATATATATATATATATATATATATATATATATATATATAGGGCCGAAACTACCAGCAAGACTGTAGTTCGCTGACGAAGCATCTTGGATGAGAAGCGAAACGTCCGACACCTTCAAAGAAGTACAGATGACGGCTGAAGAAACCTTTTTCATCAATTGTATTTTATTTATTGTATTCTATTTTGTGATTGTATTTTATTTATTATAGTCCCTATGCTTGTCTGTGACTGTAAAGTGTCCTTGAGAGCTTAGAAAGGCGCTTAAAATGAAATGTATTATTATTATTATTATTACTCAACATATTTCTTGTGGCGAAGCAAATTTGATTCCTTGACTTGCAGTCTACAAAGAAAAACACACAAGCATTTGTGACTAGTACACAAACTTGTTTGATACCTGACGTGAACTTGGTCATATAAGACAAGGCCCGAGTGAGAATTGAACTCACGACCCCTGGTTTACGAGACCAGTGCTCTAACCACTGAGCTATGAGGCCCTATAGTAAATAACTTTCTGTGGGTTTTTTTTAACTTTTGTTTACGTAGACATTAGTAAGAAATATTGTGCTAAGTCAATTCTCTTTGTGTTTTCTGTAATACCGTACAATAGCTATCTGGATGGCTGGCTAGCTATTAGCTATCTATTGGCTTGCTAGCTACCTTTCTATTTGTCTTACTATTATTAATGTAATTATTATTATTATTATTATTCTATTTCAGTTACTTCCGGGTTGAGCGAACGCTGGCGCGTGTGGCTGCCACTGCTCACCCGCAGAAAAACTTACCTTGTGACTGTGAAGTGACCTTGACAGTTTTGAAAGGCGCTTACAAATGAAATGTATTATTATTATTATTATTAGCATCAAAATGGTTCAAATGGAGTATATAATTATCTAAACATAAGCTCTCATATTTGCTATCTAGCTGGCTAGCTCTCTAGCTGGCTAACTCTCTATTTGCTATCTAGCTGACGATCTATCTATCTAGCTATTAGCTAACTATTAGCTAGCAAGCTATCTTTCTATCTGTTCTATCGATCTAGCCAGCTATTAGCTAGCTATTAGCTAGAAGGCTAGCTTTCTAGTTGTTTGAGTTACTTTCGGGTTGAGTTGCTCACCCACAGATTTAAAAAAAAACTTACCCTGTGACTGTAAAGTGACCTTGAGCGTTTTGAAAAGCGCTTATAAATGAAATGAACGCCACAGACACTTCCCGCAAAAGCGTGCAGACAACTGTAAGGACAAACCTGCTCCAAGCGTCTCAGCTTTCGGCCTGAAAACCGCGTCCAGCATTTGACGTTGTCTCTCGTTCTCTTCTCTTGTCCGGCCAAGTTCCTCCTCGTACTCTGCTACCGTTGTCGCCAAAACTCCAAATATTTCGTCGACGGCTGCGCTTAACCGCTGATTGAGCAAAGCCTTCAGCATTTCGACTTGACACGTTTTCATACACTTTACGCTCGCTCCTTTACTCATTTCCGCGTCTCTTTGTTCACAGGCTAGTTAGCAAGCTCAACCGAGCTAAGCTAAGAGGCGCTAACTAAAAAAAATGTCGAAAGTGCGGGGAGACTGCATGAATCGTCGCATCCGGTCAATAAATCAACTTAATCTGAATCGTCGATTTTTACCTGCTACCAAACTAACCGAATAAATTTATGAGTAAAGCGTTCTACAACGTTTGTGTTGTCGTATGTTGATGACGTCAACGATGACGCGAAACTCCCACCCCATTGATATTTTGAGATCGAATGCGTCGACGTCTTTGATTTATTTTCCCAATTTTAAGCATTATGTTTCAAGTCGGGTAAAAATGATCATCAAAAAACTCTTGGCTAAATTCAACAGGATAGGATTTTTAAATCTAGTTTTAGATCGTCTTCTTTTCCATTTTCCCCCTTTTCCGGCAGAGCAGACAGGATGCATTCTATGGCGTTGCTGCCCTCACCAGGTGTGGAGGTATTATTACACCATTCAGCCTCGGGAGTTATACGCCCTCGCATAAGGCCTCATAGCTCAGTGGTTAGAGCACTGGTCTTGTAAACCAGGGGTCGTGCGTTCGATTCTCACTTGGGCCTTCAACAACATCACTGAATCAGAAGCAAAAAGTAACTCAGGGTACTATTTAGACCCATTAAAATGTGTACGGTAGGTTTTTTTTCCACTCCAAGTAATGGACTTTGCTTTTCACAGTGTTTCATTGCATCACTTGTGTTAGCTAATTAACAGAAATGCTATTATGCGCATTGCAGATTGGGTCTCATAGCTCAGTGGTAAGAGCACTGGTCTAGTAAACCCGGGGTCGTGAGTTCAATTCTCACTGAGGC
Source organism: Hippocampus bargibanti (assembly GCF_051943395.1). Classification (NCBI taxonomy): domain Eukaryota; kingdom Metazoa; phylum Chordata; class Actinopteri; order Syngnathiformes; family Syngnathidae; genus Hippocampus; species Hippocampus bargibanti. Next base: position 4,478,467 of record NC_142736.1, on the reverse strand, counting down.
CTTCAATAACTCTGACTCAGAAGCGAAAAGTAACTTTGTGTACTTTTTAGAACCATTCAAATGTGTATGCTAGTTCTTTTTCGACTCCCATTAATGGACTTGGCTTTACACCATCTTTCATGGCACTACTTTTGTTAGCTTTTTAACAAAAATGCTATTGGAATTGCTTTTAATTTATTTTTCATAATAAGCTAACAAAAGCTTATAAATGAAATTTATTATTATTATTATTATTATTTAACTATTAATTAAATTATTTAATTAATTAATTAAAATATTATTATTATTATTATTATTATTATTATTATTATTATTATTATTATTATTATTATTATTATTATTATTATTATTATTACAAGTTATGTATGCTAGGGAAAACATAAGGCCTCATAGCTCAGTGGTTAGAGCACTGGTCTAGTAAACCAGGGGTCGTGAGTTCAATTCTCACTGAGGCCTTGTCACACAAAACTGATTGCGTTTCAGAAGCAAATAGCAAGTTAGTGACTTTATCAGAGCCATTGGAATTGCTTTTAATTTATTTTTCATAATAAGCTAACAAAAGCTTATAAATGAAATTTATTATTATTATTTAATTATTAATTAAATTATTTAATTAATTAATTAAATTATTATTATTATTATTATTATTATTATTATTATTATTATTATTATTATTATTATTATGACAAGTTATGTATGCTAGGGAAAGCATAAGGCCTCATAGCTCAGTGGTTAGAGCACTGGTCTAGTAAACCAGGGGTAGTGAGTTCAATTCTCACTGAGGCCTTGTCACACAAAACTCAGTTGATTTCGGAAGGAAGTAGCACCTCAGTGCTCTTGTCTAAGCCATTCTAATTAATAGCATATCACTTTTAATTTATTTTTCTACTGAGAGTAGTTTTAAATGAGTTAACAAAAGCTTATAAATGAAATGGATTATTACATATTATTATTATTATTATTATTATTATTAAAAGTTAGGTAACAAACATTCGACTCCCATTAATGGACTTGGCTTTACACCATCTTTCATGGCACTACTTTTGTTAGCTTTTTAACAAAAATGCTAATAGGTACATAGCAGATTAGGCTGCATAGCTCAGTGGTTAGAGCACTGGTCTTGTAAACCAGGGGTCGTGAGTTCAATTCTCACTGTGGCCTAGTCACGTGTGTCTGAGTTCATCTCAGGGGCAAAAAGCAAGTCTATGCTATATAGCTAAACACCTTTAACTTTGAAGGAAAACACGTTTTAATTATTTTTCTACAGCAAGTAATGGACTTGGCTTTTTAAAATCTTTCATGGCACAACTCGTTAACAAAAAAGCTAACGGCCAATTAGCAGATAAGCCCTCATAGCTCAGTGGTTAGAACACTGGTCTTGTAAACCAGGGGTCGTGAGTTCAATTCTCACTGAGGCCTTGTCACACTAAACTGAGTACATTTCAGAAGCAAATAGCAATTTAGTGACTTTATCAGAGCCATTGGAATTGCTTTTAATTTATTTTTCATAATGAGCTAACAAAAGCTTACAAATGACATTTATTATTATTATTATTAGTATTTAATTATTAATTAAATTATTTAATTAATTAATTAGATTATTTAATTAATTAATTACATTATTATTATTATTATTATTATTATTATTATTATTATTATTATTATTATGACAAATTATGTATGCTAGGGAAAGCATAAGGCCTCATAGCTCAGTGGTTAGAGCACTGGTCTCGTAAACCAGGGGTCGTGAGTTCAATTCTCACTGAGGCCTTGTCACACAAAACTGAGTGTATTTCAGAAGCAAATAGCAAGTTAGTGACTTTATCAGAGCCATTGGAATTGCTTTTAATTTATTTTTCATAATAAGCTAACAAAAGCTTATAAATGAAATTTATTATTATTATTATTATTATTTAACTATTAATTAAATTATTTAATTAATTAATTAAAATATTATTATTATTATTATTATTATTATTATTATTATTATTATTATTATTATTATTATTATTATTATTATTATTATTATTACAAGTTATGTATGCTAGGGAAAACATAAGGCCTCATAGCTCAGTGGTTAGAGCCCTGGTCTAGTAAACCAGGGGTCGTGAGTTCAATTCTCACTGAGGCCTTGTCACACAAAACTGAGTGCGTTTCAGACGGAAGAAGCACCTCAGTGCTCTTGTCTAAGCCATTCTAATTAATAGCATATCACTTTTAATTTATTTTTCTACTGAGAGTAGTTTTAAATGAGTTAACAAAAGCTTATAAATGAAATGGATTATTACATATTATTATTATTATTATTATTATTATTATTATTATTATTATTATTATTAAAAGTTAGGTAACAAACATTCGACTCCCATTAATGGACTTGGCTTTACACCATCTTTCATGGCACTACTTTTGTTAGCTTTTTAACAAAAATGCTAATAGGTACATAGCAGATTAGGCTGCATAGCTCAGTGGTTAGAGCACTGGTCTTGTAAACCAGGGGTCGTGAGTTCAATTCTCACTGTGGCCTAGTCACGTGTGTCTGAGTTCATCTCAGGGGCAAAAAGCAAGTCTATGCTATATAGCTAAACACCTTTAACTTTGAAGGAAAACACGTTTTAATTATTTTTCTACAGCAAGTAATGGACTTGGCTTTTTAAAATCTTTCATGGCACAACTCGTTAACAAAAAAGCTAACGGCCAATTAGCAGATAAGCCCTCATAGCTCAGTGGTTAGAGCACTGGTCTTGTAAACCAGGGGTCGTGAGTTCAATTCTCACTGTGGCCTAGTCACGTGTGTCTGAGTTCATCTCAGGGGCAAAAAGCAAGTCTATGCTATATAGCTAAACACCTTTAACTTTGAAGGAAAACACGTTTTAATTATTTTTCTACAGCAAGTAATGGACTTGGCTTTTTAAAATCTTTCATGGCACAACTCGTTAACAAAAAAGCTAACGGCCAATTTGCAGATAAGCCCTCATAGCTCAGTGGTTAGAGCACTGGTCTTGTAAACCAGGGGTCGTGAGTTCAATTCTCACTGAGGCCTTGTCACACAAAACTGAGTACATTTCAGAAGCAAATAGCAATTTAGTGACTTTATCAGAGCCATTGGAATTGCTTTTAATTTATTTTTCATAATGAGCTAACAAAAGCTTATAAATGACATTTATTATTATTATTATTATTATTATTATTATTATTATTATTATTATTATTAATTATTAATTAAATTATTTAATTAATTATTATTATTATTATTATTATTATTATTATTATTATTATGACAAGTTATGTATGCTAGGAAAAGCGTAAGGCCTCATAGCTCAGTGGTTAGAGCACTGGTCTCGTAAACCAGGGGTCGTGAGTTCAATTCTCGCTGAGGCCTTGTCACACAAAACTGAGTGCGTTTCAGAAGCAAATAGCAAGTTAGTGACTTTATCAGAGCCATTGGAATTGCTTTTAATTTATTTTTCATAATAATCTAACAAAAGCTTATAAATGAAATTTATTATTATTATTATTATTATTATTATTATTATTATTATTATTATTATTATTATTATTATTATTATTTAATTATTTATCAAATTATTTAATTAATTAATTAAATTGTTTAATTAATTAATTAAATTATTATTATTATTATTATTATTATTATTAATATTATTATTATTATTACAAGTTATGTATGCTAGCAAAAACATAAGGCCTCATAGCTCAGTGGTTAGAGCACTGGTCTAGTAAACCAGGGGTCGTGAGTTCAATTCTCACTGAGGCCTTGACACACCAGACTGAGTACATTTCAGAAGCAAATAGCAATTTAGTGACTTTATCAGAGCCATTTGAATTGCTTTTAATTTATTTTTCATAATGAGCTAACAAAAGCTTATAAATGACATTTATTATTATTATTACTATTATTATTATTATTATTATGACAAGTTATGTATGCTAGGGAAAGCATAAGGCCTCATAGCTCAGTGGTTAGAGCACTGGTCTAGTAAACCAGTGGTCGTGAGTTCAATTCTCACTGAGGCCTTGTCACACAAAACTGAGTGCGTTTCAGAAGCAAATAGCGAGTTAGTGACTTTATCAGAGCCATTGGAATTGCTTTTAATTTATTTTTCATAATAAGCTAACAAAAGCTTATAAATGAAATTTATTATTATTATTATTATTATTTAATTATTAATTAAATTATTTAATTAATTAATTAAATTATTATTATTATTATTATTATTATTATTATTATTACAAGTTATGTATGCTAGGGAAAACATAAGGCCTCATAGCTCAGTGGTTAGAGCACTGGTCTAGTAAACCAGGGGTCGTGAGTTCAATTCTCACTGAGGCCTTGTCACACAAAACTGATTGCGTTTCAGAAGCAAATAGCAAGTTAGTGACTTTATCAGAGCCATTGGAATTGCTTTTAATTTATTTTTCATAATAAGCTAACAAAAGCTTATAAATGAAATTTATTATTATTATTTAATTATTAATTAAATTATTTAATTAATTAATTAAATTATTATTATTATTATTATTATTATTATTATTATTATTATTATTATTATTATTATTATTATTATGACAAGTTATGTATGCTAGGGAAAGCATAAGGCCTCATAGCTCAGTGGTTAGAGCACTGGTCTAGTAAACCAGGGGTCGTGAGTTCAATTCTCACTGAGGCCTTGTCACACAAAACTCAGTTGATTTCGGAAGGAAGTAGCACCTCAGTGCTCTTGTCTAAGCCATTCTAATTAATAGCATATCACTTTTAATTTATTTTTCTACTGAGAGTAGTTTTAAATGAGTTAACAAAAGCTTATAAATGAAATGGATTATTACATATTATTATTATTATTATTATTATTATTAAAAGTTAGGTAACAAACATTCGACTCCCATTAATGGACTTGGCTTTACACCATCTTTCATGGCACTACTTTTGTTAGCTTTTTAACAAAAATGCTAATAGGTACATAGCAGATTAGGCTGCATAGCTCAGTGGTTAGAGCACTGGTCTTGTAAACCAGGGGTCGTGAGTTCAATTCTCACTGTGGCCTAGTCACGTGTGTCTGAGTTCATCTCAGGGGCAAAAAGCAAGTCTATGCTATATAGCTAAACACCTTTAACTTTGAAGGAAAACACGTTTTAATTATTTTTCTACAGCAAGTAATGGACTTGGCTTTTTAAAATCTTTCATGGCACAACTCGTTAACAAAAAAGCTAACGGCCAATTAGCAGATAAGCCCTCATAGCTCAGTGGTTAGAACACTGGTCTTGTAAACCAGGGGTCGTGAGTTCAATTCTCACTGAGGCCTTGTCACACTAAACTGAGTACATTTCAGAAGCAAATAGCAATTTAGTGACTTTATCAGAGCCATTGGAATTGCTTTTAATTTATTTTTCATAATGAGCTAACAAAAGCTTACAAATGACATTTATTATTATTATTATTAGTATTTAATTATTAATTAAATTATTTAATTAATTAATTAGATTATTTAATTAATTAATTACATTATTATTATTATTATTATTATTATTATTATTATTATTATTATTATTATGACAAATTATGTATGCTAGGGAAAGCATAAGGCCTCATAGCTCAGTGGTTAGAGCACTGGTCTCGTAAACCAGGGGTCGTGAGTTCAATTCTCGCTGAGGCCTTGTCACACAAAACTGAGTGCGTTTCAGAAGCAAATAGCAAGTTAGTGACTTTATCAGAGCCATTGGAATTGCTTTTAATTTATTTTTCATAATAAGCTAACAAAAGCTTATAAATGAAATTTATTATTATTATTATTATTATTTAACTATTAATTAAATTATTTAATTAATTAATTAAAATATTATTATTATTATTATTATTATTATTATTATTATTATTATTATTATTATTATTATTATTATTATTATTACAAGTTATGTATGCTAGGGAAAACATAAGGCCTCATAGCTCAGTGGTTAGAGCCCTGGTCTAGTAAACCAGGGGTCGTGAGTTCAATTCTCACTGAGGCCTTGTCACACAAAACTGAGTGCGTTTCAGACGGAAGAAGCACCTCAGTGCTCTTGTCTAAGCCATTCTAATTAATAGCATATCACTTTTAATTTATTTTTCTACTGAGAGTAGTTTTAAATGAGTTAACAAAAGCTTATAAATGAAATGGATTATTACATATTATTATTATTATTATTATTATTATTATTATTATTATTATTATTATTATTATTATTAAAAGTTAGGTAACAAACATTCGACTCCCATTAATGGACTTGGCTTTACACCATCTTTCATGGCACTACTTTTGTTAGCTTTTTAACAAAAATGCTAATAGGTACATAGCAGATTAGGCTGCATAGCTCAGTGGTTAGAGCACTGGTCTTGTAAACCAGGGGTCGTGAGTTCAATTCTCACTGTGGCCTAGTCACGTGTGTCTGAGTTCATCTCAGGGGCAAAAAGCAAGTCTATGCTATATAGCTAAACACCTTTAACTTTGAAGGAAAACACGTTTTAATTATTTTTCTACAGCAAGTAATGGACTTGGCTTTTTAAAATCTTTCATGGCACAACTCGTTAACAAAAAAGCTAACGGCCAATTAGCAGATAAGCCCTCATAGCTCAGTGGTTAGAGCACTGGTCTTGTAAACCAGGGGTCGTGAGTTCAATTCTCACTGAGGCCTTGTCACACTAAACTGAGTACATTTCAGAAGCAAATAGCAATTTAGTGACTTTATCAGAGCCATTGGAATTGCTTTTAATTTATTTTTCATAATGAGCTAACAAAAGCTTACAAATGACATTTATTATTATTATTATTAGTATTTAATTATTAATTAAATTATTTAATTAATTAATTAGATTATTTAATTAATTAATTACATTATTATTATTATTATTATTATTATTATTATTATTATTATTATTATTATTATGACAAATTATGTATGCTAGGGAAAGCATAAGGCCTCATAGCTCAGTGGTTAGAGCACTGGTCTCGTAAACCAGGGGTCGTGAGTTCAATTCTCGCTGAGGCCTTGTCACACAAAACTGAGTGCGTTTCAGAAGCAAATAGCAAGTTAGTGACTTTATCAGAGCCATTGGAATTGCTTTTAATTTATTTTTCATAATAAGCTAACAAAAGCTTATAAATGAAATTTATTATTATTATTATTATTATTTAACTATTAATTAAATTATTTAATTAATTAATTAAAATATTATTATTATTATTATTATTATTATTATTATTATTATTATTATTATTATTATTATTATTACAAGTTATGTATGCTAGGGAAAACATAAGGCCTCATAGCTCAGTGGTTAGAGCCCTGGTCTAGTAAACCAGGGGTCGTGAGTTCAATTCTCACTGAGGCCTTGTCACACAAAACTGAGTGCGTTTCAGACGGAAGAAGCACCTCAGTGCTCTTGTCTAAGCCATTCTAATTAATAGCATATCACTTTTAATTTATTTTTCTACTGAGAGTAGTTTTAAATGAGTTAACAAAAGCTTATAAATGAAATGGATTATTACATATTATTATTATTATTATTATTATTATTATTATTATTATTATTATTATTATTATTATTATTATTATTATTAAAAGTTAGGTAACAAACATTCGACTCCCATTAATGGACTTGGCTTTACACCATCTTTCATGGCACTACTTTTGTTAGCTTTTTAACAAAAATGCTAATAGGTACATAGCAGATTAGGCTGCATAGCTCAGTGGTTAGAGCACTGGTCTTGTAAACCAGGGGTCGTGAGTTCAATTCTCACTGTGGCCTAGTCACGTGTGTCTGAGTTCATCTCAGGGGCAAAAAGCAAGTCTATGCTATATAGCTAAACACCTTTAACTTTGAAGGAAAACACGTTTTAATTATTTTTCTACAGCAAGTAATGGACTTGGCTTTTTAAAATCTTTCATGGCACAACTCGTGAACAAAAAAGCTAACGGCCAATTAGCAGATAAGCCCTCATAGCTCAGTGGTTAGAGCACTGGTCTTGTAAACCAGGGGTCGTGAGTTCAATTCTCACTGTGGCCTAGTCACGTGTGTCTGAGTTCATCTCAGGGGCAAAAAGCAAGTCTATGCTATATAGCTAAACACCTTTAACTTTGAAGGAAAACACGTTTTAATTATTTTTCTACAGCAAGTAATGGACTTGGCTTTTTAAAATCTTTCATGGCACAACTCGTTAACAAAAAAGCTAACGGCCAATTTGCAGATAAGCCCTCATAGCTCAGTGGTTAGAGCACTGGTCTTGTAAACCAGGGGTCGTGAGTTCAATTCTCACTGAGGCCTTGTCACACAAAACTGAGTACATTTCAGAAGCAAATAGCAATTTAGTGACTTTATCAGAGCCATTGGAATTGCTTTTAATTTATTTTTCATAATGAGCTAACAAAAGCTTATAAATGACATTTATTATTATTATTATTATTATTATTATTATTATTATTATTATTATTATTACTATTATTACTATTTTTATTATTATGACAAGTGATGTATCCTAGGAAAAGCGTAAGGCCTCATAGCTCAGTGGTTAGAGCACTGGTCTTGTAAACCAGGGGTCGTGAGTTCAATTCTCACTGAGGCCTTGTCACACAAAACTGAGTACATTTCAGAAGCAAATAGCAATTTAGTGACTTTATCAGAGCCATTGGAATTGCTTTTAATTTATTTTTCATAATGAGCTAACAAAAGCTTATAAATGACATTTATTATTATTATTATTATTATTATTATTATTATTATTATTATTATTATTATTATTACTATTATTACTATTTTTATTATTATGACAAGTGATGTATCCTAGGAAAAGCGTAAGGCCTCATAGCTCAGTGGTTAGAGCACTGGTCTCGTAAACCAGGGGTCGTGAGTTCAATTCTCGCTGAGGCCTTGTCACACAAAACTGAGTGCGTTTCAGAAGCAAATAGCAAGTTAGTGACTTTATCAGAGCCATTGGAATTGCTTTTAATTTATTTTTCATAATAATCTAACAAAAGCTTATAAATGAAATTTATTATTATTATTATTATTATTATTATTATTATTATTATTATTATTATTATTTAATTATTTATCAAATTATTTAATTAATTAATTAAATTGTTTAATTAATTAATTAAATTATTATTATTATTATTATTATTATTATTAATATTATTATTATTATTACAAGTTATGTATGCTAGCAAAAACATAAGGCCTCATAGCTCAGTGGTTAGAGCACTGGTCTAGTAAACCAGGGGTCGTGAGTTCAATTCTCACTGAGGCCTTGACACACCAGACTGAGTACATTTCAGAAGCAAATAGCAATTTAGTGACTTTATCAGAGCCATTGGAATTGCTTTAATTTATTTTTCATAATAAGCTAACAAAAGCTTATAAATGAAATTTATTATTATTATTATTATTATTATTATTATTATTATTTAATTATTAATTAAATTAATTAATTAATTAATTAAATTATTATTATTATTATTATTATTATGACAAGTTATGTATGCTAGGGAAAGCGTAAGGCCTCATAGCTCAGTGGTTAGAGCACTGGTCTAGTAAACCAGTGGTCGTGAGTTCAATTCTCACTGAGGCCTTGTCACACAAAACTGAGTGCGTTTCAGAAGCAAATAGCGAGTTAGTGACTTTATCAGAGCCATTGGAATTGCTTTTAATTTATTTTTCATAATAAGCTAACAAAAGCTTATAAATGAAATTTATTATTATTATTATTATTATTATTATTATTATTATTATTATTATTATTATTATTATTACTATTATTATTATTATTATGACAAGTTATGTATGCTAGGAAAAGCATAAGGCCTCATAGCTCAGTGGTTAGAGCACTGGTCTCGTAAACCAGGGGTCGCGAGTTCAATTCTCGCTGAGGCCTTGTCACACAAAACTGAGTGCGTTTCAGAAGCAAATAGCAAGTTAGTGACTTTATCAGAGCCATTGGAATTGCTTTTAATTTATTTTTCATAATAAGCTAACAAAAGCTTATAAATGAAATTTATTATTATTATTATTATTATTATTTAATTATTAATTAAATTATTTAATTAATTAATTAAATTATTATTATTATTATTATTATTATTATTATTATTATTATTATTATTATTATTATTATGACAAGTTATATATGCTAGGGAAAACATCAGGCCTCATAGCTCAGTGGTTAGAGCACTGGTCTAGTAAACCAGGGGTCGTGAGTTCAATTCTCACTGAGGCCTTGTCACACAAAACTGAGTGTGTTTCAGAAGCAAATAGCGAGTTAGTGACTTTATCAGAGCCATTGGAATTGCTTTTAATTTATTTTTCATAATAAGCTAACAAAAGCTTATAAATGAAATTTATTATTATTATTATTATTATTATTATTATTATTATTATTATTATTATTATTATTATTATTATTACTATTATTATTATTATTATGACAAGTTATGTATGCTAGGAAAAGCATAAGGCCTCATAGCTCAGTGGTTAGAGCACTGGTCTCGTAAACCAGGGGTCGCGAGTTCAATTCTCGCTGAGGCCTTGTCACACAAAACTGAGTGCGTTTCAGAAGCAAATAGCAAGTTAGTGACTTTATCAGAGCCATTGGAATTGCTTTTAATTTATTTTTCATAATAAGCTAACAAAAGCTTATAAATGAAATTTATTATTATTATTATTATTATTATTTAATTATTAATTAAATTATTTAATTAATTAATTAAATTATTATTATTATTATTATTATTATTATTATTATTATTATTATTATTATTATTATGACAAGTTATATATGCTAGGGAAAACATCAGGCCTCATAGCTCAGTGGTTAGAGCACTGGTCTAGTAAACCAGGGGTCGTGAGTTCAATTCTCACTGAGGCCTTGTCACACAAAACTGAGTGCGTTTCAGAAGCAAATAGCAAGTTAGTGACTTTATCAGAGCCATTGGAATTGCTTTTAATTTATTTTTCATAATAAGCTAAAAAAAGCTTAATAATGAAATTTATTATTATTATTATTATTATTTAATTATTAATTAAATTATTTAATTAATTAATTAAATTGTTATTATTATTATTATTATGACAAGTTATGTATGCTAGGGAAAGCGTAAGGCCTCATAGCTCAGTGGTTAGAGCACTGGTCTTGTAAACCAGGGGTCGTGAGTTCAATTCTCACTGTGGCCTAGTCACGTGTGTCTGAGTTCATCTCAGGGGCAAAAAGCAAGTCTATGCTATATAGCTAAACACCTTTAACTTTGAAGGAAAACACGTTTTAATTATTTTTCTACAGCAAGTAATGGACTTGGCTTTTTAAAATCTTTCATGGCACAACTCGTTAACAAAAAAGCTAACGGCCAATTAGCAGATAAGCCCTCATAGCTCAGTGGTTAGAGCGCTGGTCTTGTAAACCAGGAGTCGTAAGTTCAATTCTCACTGAGGCCTTGTCACACAAAACTGAGTACATTTCAGAAGCAAATAGCAATTTAGTGACTTTATCAGAGCCATTGGAATTGCTTTTAATTTATTTTTCATAATGAGCTAACAAAAGCTTACAAATGACATTTATTATTATTATTATTATTATTTAATTATTAATTAAATTAATTAATTAATTAATTAATTAGATTATTTAATTAATTAATTAAATTATTATTATTATTATTATTAGTATTATTATTATTATTATTATTATGACAAGTTATGTATGCTAGGGAAAGCATAAGGCCTCATAGCTCAGTGGTTAGAGCACTGGTCTCGTAAACCAGGGGTCGTGTGTTCAATTCTCACTGAGGCCTTGTCACACAAAACTGAGTGTATTTCAGAAGCAAATAGCAAGTTAGTGACTTTATCAGAGCCATTGGAATTGCTTTTAATTTATTTTTCATAATAAGCTAACAAAAGCTTATAAATGAAATGTATTATTATTATTATTATTTAATTATTAATTAAATTATTTAATTAATTAATTAAATTATTATTATTATTATTATTATTATTATTATTATTATTATTATGACAAGTTATGTATGCTAGGGAAAGCATAAGGCCTCATAGCTCAGTGGTTAGAGCACTGGTCTAGTGCTAGTCTAGATTTCAGAAGGAAGAAGCACCTCAGTGCTCGTGTCTAAGCCATTCTAATTAATAGCATATCACTTTTAATTTATTTTTCTACTGAGAGTAGTTTTAAATGAGTTAACAAAAGCTTATAAATGAAATGGATTATTACATATTATTATTATTATTATTAAAAGTTAGGTAACAAACATTCGACTCCCATTAATGGACTTGGCTTTACACCATCTTTCATGGCACTACTTTTGTTAGCTTTTTAACAAAAATGCTAATAGGCACATCGCAGATTAGGCCGCATAGCTCAGTGGTTAGAGCACTGGTCTAGTAAACCAGGGGTCGTGAGTTCAATTCTCACTGTGGCCTAGTCACGTGTGTCTGAGTTCATCTCAGGGGCAAAAAGCGAGTCTATGCTATATAGCTAAACAACTTTAACTTTGAAGGAAAACACGTTTTAATTATTTTTCTACAGCAAGTAATGGACTTGGCTTTTTAAAATCTTTCATGGCACAACTCGTCAACAAAAAAGCTAACGGCCAATTAGCAGATAAGGCCTCATAGCTCAGTGGTTAGAGCGCTGGTCTCGTAAACCAGGGGTCATGAGTTCAATTCTCACTGGGGCCTCGACCTATATGACCAAGTTCATATCAGGTGTCAAGCTAGTTTGCATACTACGAACCGGAGGTTGTGTGTTTTTCTTATTCGACTGCAAGTCAAGGGCTGGAATTGGCTTTTTCATAAGAAAACAGTTGGGAAATCTGCTCCTCAGCATTTCCACTGAAACACATCAAAAACATGATGTAGCGATGAAACAAGTGAGAAGAAAAAGCTAACAAACTTGCATCGCGAGACTTAGCTTGTAGTGATGGGAATTGCGGCTCTTTTCAGAGAGCCGGTTCTTTTGGCTCGGCTCACTAAAAAGATCCGGCTATTTCGCCACCCAAATGGCTCCTCAGTTTGTTTGTTTTTTGTTGTTGCTTAAATTAACTACCAAAAATTATGTGAAATTATGTGAAAAACGATTTACTCATGTACAAAAATACACTATATCAAATATTTGTATTGATATGGCGTGAGTTATATGTGCACAGAGAGCATCCACTAACTTTGACTTTCCCTGTGGTTACTCTGGTCTGATGATCAGCTCTCACTAATTTGCTTTTCATATTAATAATACAATCATACCAACTAGTAAAAAATATGATCATTGAATAATAATAACAGCATCATGTGATAACTTGTCCATCTGTCACCTGTATAATTACTGCTAAGTCATGTTTGAAATACTTTGTGTCTGAAATAAAGAGAACCAAGGACAAAAAGCCTGTTACATATTTATTTTTCCAGTGCGGAAATTCCACAGCAGGTCGGTTGAATGGAACACGGCCATCACTGACACGAACGCGATTGTGAAGAGCCGCCAGAAAAAAAAAACGGCCATGACTTCCAAAACTATTGAAAGAGTCCTGCAGGAAGTCAGTGAATTTAAAACAACTCGTCAAATGTGCTCATGACGTCAGCCGGGCGGGTCCTGTGGCTTTATTTCTTAGCGACACACTTGTGTGTCTTCAGATTGTCCTTGCGAGAGAATTTACGATTACACGCGCTACAAGCGAACATCTTCTCACCGGTGTGCGTGGTCATATGTCGGTCTAAATGCGAACGGCAAGTCAATCTCATACCGCACGTTAAGCACAAATATGGCCGCTCATCTGTGTGTGTTCTTTGGTGGCGAACGAACGAGGACTGTACGCTAAAACTTTTCTTACACACCGAGCACGTAAAAGGTTTCTCACCAGCGTGCGCCCGCATGTGCACCGTGAAATATATCTTTCCGGCAAAGCTTTTGCCACACACGGAGCAGGCAAAGGGTTTCTCTCCAGTATGCGTTCTTTGGTGCCGTACAAACGATGAACGGCCGCCGAAACGTTTGTGACAAATGCGACAAGAAAACGGTTTCTCTCCCGTGTGCGTTCGGGCGTGTACCGTGAAGTAAGTCTTCAAAGCAAATCTTTTACCGCACACGGAGCAGGCGAAAGGTTTTTCGCCAGCGTGTGTTCTTTTGTGGCGGGAAAACGTGGAAAAAGCACTAAAGCGTTTATTGCAAACCGGGCATGAGAAAGGTTTTTCACCCGTGTGAATTCTTGTGTGTACCACGAAATGCGCCTTTTCCCCAAACCGTTTCCCGCACAGAGAGCAGGGGAAGGGTTTCTCACAAGAGTGCGTTCTTTTGTGTCGGACAAATGACGAACGACCGTTAAAGCCTTTGTTACAGACTAAACAGGAAAATTGTTTTTCTGCCGTACGTCTTCTCTCGCGTATCGTCAAAAGCGACTTAGGAGCGAAATGTTTCACACGGACGTGACAGGAAGATTTATTTGGGCCGGAGGATTTTTTTACGCGGGTTTCCAAATGTGCACTTTGACTCGCTATCGTATCGGGCAGCGAGCAGTGTGTATTCAAAACGGTCGGTTCGCTGTGGTTTCTGGTGTGTCTCACCAAATTGCCTTTCTGAGAGAATTGTTTGCCGCAGAGTGAGCAGGAAAACGGTTTCTCACCAGTGTGAGTTTTCTTGTGACGGATGAACGACGAGCGACTACTAAAACTTTTGCTGCAGGCCGAACACGAAAATGGTTTCTCCCCGGTGTGTGTTCTCGTGTGCGTGGTCAACACTGACTTACGAGAGAATTCTTTTCCGCACACCGAGCAGGAAAAGGAATTCTCACCCGTGTGCGTCCTCATGTGCTTCCTCAAATGCGAATTTTGACGGAATCTCATCCCACAGACTGAGCATTGTTTCTTCAGCGCGGTGGGTCGCGTGTGCGTTCGTGTGTGTCGGATTAAATTTCCCTTTTGGGAGAATTCCTTACCGCACACGGAGCATGAAAATGGTTTCTCTGCTGTGTGCGTTCTAATGTGCATTTTCAAAGCGGAGTTGTTGCCAAAGCTTTTTTCACACTGGGAACATGTCCAGCGTTTTCTGTCAGTCCCACCCGTTGTGTCACCTTTACAACTTTCTTCATCCTCATCGGTGCTATCTGCTTGGGATCCAGCGTCACCTTCTTCATCTTCACTTTTCACGATGACACGAATAAATGGCAGAGTGGTGATATCCTCCTCCTCCTCTTCCTCTTTAATATCGGGAGTCCTGAGAGCCCCCTGCTCCACCCTGGAGTTACGCACATGCCGCTCAGCACGAAGATCTTTCTCACTGACGGCTGCAAGACACAATAAGACAAGCACGCGGCATGCGATTAGGACAAATCAAGTCAGTCAAAATTGTACGATAAACCGAGACGTTCGAAAACCGATGTTTGACTGTATTTGGGAAGAAAAGTGAGAAAGATTGAGAAGGGGCTGCAGGTGGGAGAACCCCCCTTGCAGGATGATCGCGCTGCAGTGGATTCCGAGTGGTTTTAGTATTTCTTTGCATCTTTTGGTAAATGCAACTTTGGCTGCTTGAATGTAAACTGATAGGTACCATTCTAGCCCATTGTCAAAATCATTCATGCTTTCTCGTATGTTTTTTTTTTTTATTATAACATAGCACTGTTTGTTTCTGTCCCGCCTTCTTTCAGTGAAATCGAAAGAGTTAAAGAAAGGAATTAGGAAAAAACAACGTGTCTCCTTTTTTTATATTTATATTAAAGACACTAAACTATTTGTGATAAAAATGTGATCGAACCTTCTTTGTGTAATCCGTCTGCAGGCTTCACAAAAACGGAGTCCAGTTGTGGTTCGATCTCGTCTTTGGTTCGACACACTTCTTCCTCGAACTCTTCTTTAACACTTTTGGCACACATTTTTAAACACTAATCGCAACACTTTCGCCTTCTCCTTTGCTAAGCGACGTGTTAATGCTAACGTCGGCCCCTCTTTGTTTACTATCATCAAGCGCAGCTCGGTTAGCTCACCGGGTCTGAAACTACACTCAATCGACCATGAAGAATTAACTACACGGGAAAAAAATATTTTGAAATAAATACATCCACACGGAATAAATAAATCCCAAAAGAACAGATAATCCGTCGCAAACAATAAAAATCTCGCTAACTTTTCGTTTATATTCGTCTTTGTCGTTTTCCCGGATTCGACATCTTCGTGTTTCAGTTAAACGGTAGTTGACAAGCCAGCTTTGTGTACATGATCGCCACCTATCGGATTATTTGGAGTGATTCACTTGCAAGGGGGGGGCATAAACGGAATTAGTATATGCAACGTTCTACAGTCAAATGTGGGTTTTCCACCACAATCCGTTCTAGAAACACGTTCTAAACCTAATTTGGTCTTAAAAACGAAATATTTCCCTTTATAATCAATGTAATAAATGTCTGTTTTTTAATAGCGATTGAACAATACAAACACGTCAATTAAGCGAAGGCTACACGAGGATGATGCATCGGTTGCATAAAACGCGACGCAAGGCAGGAAACGGAAGTGAGTCGAGTGGTGCATTCAGGTGCGCTCAGTTATTGTTAAGACTATATTGTCTCCATGGGGGACCCGAGCGACCCAGATGGATCTGTATGAGGTGAATAAAACGGAGCGAATTGAAACTATGGCATCCTTGTTATCTCATCTGAATACTGGTATGTTTAAAGGACAACCGACGCCTCCGGACAAGTTGTGTGACACAACTTGTCCAGAGGCGTCGGTTGTGATTTTTACAAATTATGGACACAACTTGTGTCCATAATTTGTAAAAATCACTTCAAATGAATTCTACTGAGCGTATTTTACAAATATTCCATCACATATAGCTATATTTCACGTTTTAAGACTCGCACTGAATATTCAGGAAGTCTTGTTATCGAGTTGGTGAAGATTCCACACGTGACGTCACGTCTGGAACGCCCCTGACTGAGAAAGTTACACACAATGCATTTTGGGTACTTTGTTTGGTCTGAAAACATCGTGTTGATGGCGAAATAAAACACATAAATAACGCGATGGTGAATCGTTGTGTGTTGCACCAAGACTACTATTTGACACAAATTCCCAGCAGACGAATCAGCCCATTTCCAATGGAGCTTGGGCGCCATCTTGTGCAACTATTTGACACAAATTCCCAGCAGACGAATCAGCCCATTTCCAATGGAGCTTGGGCGCCATCTTGTGCATTTTCTGGGACGCTACATTGGAATCGTGACAGCTCGAATTGATCCGGAAGGACTTCTTTAATCAATTGCAAACATTTATGCTTTACTCTTAAGAACTATTTGAATCATATTCATAACTGGATGAGTAACAAGAAAGCATCTTCTCCCAATCTGAAGCCATTGTTTTCATTCTAGACCAAGTCAAGACGTCGTGGCTTGACGTCACGAACAAGGGGGCGGGACCTTCTAAAACTCGCCATTACCGAGGTCATTTTGAAGTAGTTTTGGGACACTTTAACTCATTTTTTATTGGTGTTTTGCATTTCACTAAAAATATCCGCCTGTGTGTTTTGGGTATTTTAGATGCTATAAAACGTTTTTCTGATGTCAGTCAGGAAACAAAAAAATGGTGTAGTTGTCCTTTAATAACTGAGAGAGTAGATCTTGTAGCCTCTTGTCGCTATTTTATCTCTCCTTTATATTTCAGTCTGAACACGCAACAAGTGTTTCGGTCAGGGTGACGTCAGAGAATTGAAACGTAACTAATTTATGACTTTTTATTTGTTTTAAATATACCCAGGTGATAAACCGAGGCATAAAAAAATTGACATTTTTGGTCGAAAATCAAATTGGTCGAGAACTGACATGATCGATAACTGAGGTTTGACTGTAATGAAAGGCGCTTGAAATTAAATGTATTATTATTATTATTAATTGTGGATGCTTCGTATTAAACGTGTAGCTTGAACTGTTGTTGAATTTCTATTGTTGCTTGATAGGTTTCTCTCAATGGCGACGGAGCTGATTTTAAAATGGAAGGCATCAGGAAATAAGTTATTTTTCTTATACTTTTTATTTTACAAATTTCCAAATAGCAGTGTAAATACAACAAATATAGTCTGATAACATATTTGGTGTATTTTACATGAACATATTTTCAATACCCATAGCAACAATTAACTCCAAAAATGTAAAAAAAAAAATGGCTTCACATGCAGGGGATAAAACAAGAATAACACAAACTCAATATTTTGAATATAATTTGCTTGAAAATACAGTGATACCTTGGCTTACGAACTTAATTGGTTCCCAGACAGAGTGTGTAAGGCGAAAAGTGTGTATGCAAAAAAATTAATTTCCCTTAAGAAACCATTAAAATGACAATAATTCGTTCCCAGGTCCCCATAAAATATAATATTCTACTTTTCTAAGCCTTAAAACTACACAAAATATACATTATTTTATGTATCATAAATGTGCTATGGTATTATAATTAAAGAAATAAACCGTACCGTATAATAAAGTGGTTTTATTTACCATTGTGATGGTCGTTGATGACTTGATGGAATGGAGTGGCCCGTTTTATCAGCATTAAACACTTGATGAGGAACGTAGCCTTCTTCTTTCACCATCCCTTGTAGGTGCTTTCTCTGCCATAATTTTACCTTGTTCCTCATCAATTGTGTTCTCTTTAGCCGGGTTGATAGATTTTTTGCATCAAGTGTACAGATGGCTTGTGCGGGTTATTTGTGGAGCCTGATTGATG
This sequence comes from Hippocampus bargibanti, assembly GCF_051943395.1. NCBI lineage: Eukaryota > Metazoa > Chordata > Actinopteri > Syngnathiformes > Syngnathidae > Hippocampus > Hippocampus bargibanti. Next base: position 4,459,719 of record NC_142736.1, on the reverse strand, counting down.
GGAATTTTAACCTTGCAGTCTACACTCTGCCTTTGAACTATCAAAGCTGAAACGAGTCCAAATGTCATTGTTTTCTATCCATTTTGTCACTCTCTCTCTGTCGCCTGCCTGTCTCTTTAATCTTAAAACCACCTCCCCTCACTGTTGAGTTCTTGACCAATCACGTGGCTTTAACCGAAGACTGGGGGCGGGGAATAGAGGACAAAATCAGTCGGCTGCCATTTTGTTGTGAGGAGAACGGGCTCGTTCGCAAACGACACATCACTCATCGTGGCAGCTCTGTGTGTATCCCGAAAAATAGTTTGTACGCCAAAGTAAAAGTTTCATAAATTTAACGTTCGTAAAACAAAAAGTTCGTAAGCCAAGGGGTTCGTAAACCGAGGCGTCACTGTAATTTGCTTGAAAATAATATCAATGTCAAAAGTCGTCCTTTTTTTTCCAGACCGCTTCAATTTGACGGCTCACTCCCGCACACACGTGCTTGTCCAGCTGATACTTGTAAGCAAAGCGGTGGCCGCACGCGCTGCAACTTAGCACTTTTTCACCCGTGTGCCTTCTCATGTGTCTCTCCAAATTCGAATTTCGCGTTAGAATCTTGCCGCACACCGAGCAGAGGAAACGTTTCCCCGTGCCGAGCGTGGAGCTGTTCTTCCGGGTGTGCGTTCTCACGTGGGAAAGAAATCTGGAACGGGTGTGAAAGCGTTCCTGGCAGCAACAGCAGGAATAAGGTTTCTCTCCCGAGTGTAACATCACGTGTTTGGTCAAATCGGCCTGAAGAGAGAATCGTCCGTTGCAGAAGAAGCAGGTGAACGGCTTCACCCCGCTGTGCGTCCTCACGGGCGCGCTCAACTGTGACCTTTGACTTATTCGCGGGCCGCACGCCGAAGGCTTTTCTTCGTCGCGATGCATTAAAGCGCTTTTCTCTTGGAAGCTTTGGCCACGATCTGCGCATTCAAATTCTTTTTCTTCTTTGTGAACTCTCACGTGTACACGGGAAATTTCCTCACTTTCCGAGGATTGCTCAGGCTTGTTCAAATCACTTCTGATCGGGTCGTGCGGGGGCGCTGTTGCGTCCTCGATGCTCGACAGCGAAGCTAAAATATGCTGGATTTCCGGGCCTTCATCCGTGTCTCCTTCACCTTCTTTTTCATCACTTTCACTCTTCGTCACGGGCGACATGTCGATCTCTACGCCCTCAAACCTAACGCGCTGCTCTCCTTCGTGACCCATCCGGGCGTCCTCCATTTCCTTTTTCAAGCGGGATTGTTCTGGTTCCACCTCCTCTTTCACGTCTTTGGGCTGAAGAAGAAAGCCATCGGTGACGTCTGCGGGACAGAAGAAGGCAAAGTCACATGGTTCGGCTCGGTCACAGTCAAGTTTGGAATTATTCAGAATACCACACAACAACAACAACAACAACAACAATAATAATACATTTCATTTATAAGCGCCTTTCAAAACTCTCAAGATCACTTTACAGTCACAGGATGAGTTTTTCTGTAGGTGAGCAGCGGCTAGCACACGCGCCAGCCTTCACTCAACCCGGAAATAGAAATAGAAAGCTAGCTAGCTAATAGATAGCTATTAGATAGCTACCCAGATAGCTAAAAGATAGCTAGTAGCCAGCTAGTAGATAGCTATTAGATAGCTAGCCAGATAGCCAAATTAAATGAGAAAATGTTTTATCCATTTTTGCCACTAATAGATTCGATTAGATTTTTTTACATCTCACTGTGGTATAAACATGACAGATTTTTTTTTTCAGAAACCAACTTTTAAGGGCCTCATAACTCTCTCTTTTTCTTGTCAATGTACAGCTCAATGTTGTTAAATGAAAAAAGTGCATAGTTATTCCAAATTCTTTGGTTTGTGTTGTTTTTTATTACTTCGAGATGGCGTCACGTGAGTGGCTGCCTTTCCAGAAGCTCCTGTATTTTTTTACTTTTCTTTCCTGCCGCTGCACACTCGCACACAAAAAAAACAAACTAAAAAAGTGCTTATCCCGTGACTCTGAAGTGTCCTTGAGAGTTTTGAAAGGCGCTTAGAAATAAAATGAATTATTATAAAGAAACAAACCTGTTTTTTGTAAGACCACGTGAGGCTTGAAAACGGCATCCAGCAGTTGACGTTGTCTCTCGTTCTCCCTCTTCGTGCGGCAAAGTTCCTCCGCGTACTCGGCTATCGTTCTTTCAATCTCTCCAAATACTTCCTCGACGGCCGCAGTTAGTCGTTGATTCAACAAAGTTCTCAGCATCTCCACTTTACACATTTTGGTTTTCACGCGATAATCGGAACGACGTGTCGAACGCGTGGTTTGATTTCCTGGTGTTATTCGTGGTCTTCTTCTACGATCACAAATCCGCTAGTATGACTGCCCCCTGCAGCTGCAGCACAAAGGTCAATAAAACGACTTTATTATACAATGTAGTTTATTTATTTAATTATAATACAATAGCACATTTATTATACATAAAATAAGGTGTATTTTGTGTAGTTTTAAGGCGTAGAAAATTATGTTTTATGGGGCCCTGCGAACGGATTATTCTCATTTTAAATGTTTCCTATTGGAAATTAATTTTTGGGATACACACTTTTCGCCTTACGCACTCTGTCTGAGAACTAATTAAGTCCGTAAGCCAAAGTATCACTGTAGTTTGATACACAGCAATGGAGCTATTCGAAAGGCCTTCATCGGCTTCTCTGTGCGGTAATAACATTCTTCGCAGAGGAATTATCGGCATGGATATAGGACAGTTTGACGCATAGCAGCGTCTGCCTTACAGATGAAAAGGTTTCTTCAGCCTGTACTTCTTTTGAAGGTGTCGGACGTTTCGTTTGTTATCCGAAAAGCTTCGTCAGCGAACTAAAATTTTGCTTGTAGCGAAAGAAAATAGATGGTTTGAAAGGGGAGTAAAAGAAGCTATTTTCATAAAACAGCAAAAGCCTTCATTAAATAACCATGGTGGCGTGAGGTTTAATTTGGATCGTGCTTACAACACACTTCTGAGATCGTTACCACATAGGCTTAGTTATGCTGATGAGGTGAAAAGGCAAGGATCTCTCTCTCTCGGAATCCAATGTAGCGTCCCAGAAAATGCACAAGATGGCGCCCAAGCTCTGTTGGAAATGGCCTCATTTGTCTGCTGGGAATTTGTGTCAACTAGAATCAAATAGTAGTTTTGGTGCAACACACAACGATTCACTATTGCGTTATTTATGTGTTTTATTTCGCCATCAACACGGATCAACACGAAGTTTATAGACCAAACAAAGTACCCAAAATGCATTGTGTGTCGCTTTCTCGGTCAGGGCTTTGTATGCTGTTGACATTCATGTGTGGGTTTTGTCCGGGGTTAAGAAAAGCAAGCAGAAGTATTTTGCAACCAATCAAACATTTAATCATCAAACTTGTTTAAAAAGTACAACAAATTGTAAAACATTGTTCGTAAGGTCAAATATGCACATCAAACAGACGTTGCGATGAGTTGACAAAAATTAGCGAGTAACAAACTCAAATTACAAACTTGTGTCATTTTCAAACATCATTTTCACCCTTTTTTTTTAGCTAAGTCTAACTCCTGCAAATGCTTGCGAATATTCCTCACGACTGTCGTTTTCTTTTAGATTTCACCCTTTTTTGTGCTTTTTCTCCATCAGATTACAAGACAATGATAACAACGATGCTAACGTCTGTGTAAGCTCTCAGCCGTACAGGAGTGATCCATCGATGAGAAGGTTTCTTCAGCCGTCATCTGTACAAATTTGAACGTGTCGGACGTTTCGCTTCTTATCCAAGATGCTTCGTCAGCGAAATAAAATCTTTTGCTGGTAGTTTTGGCCCTATATATATATATATATATATATATATATATATATATATATATATATATATATATATATATATATATATATATATATATATATATATATATATCTACAGTCCAGACGTGGCGGTGCCAGACTCTGCTATGATCGGTCCCCGCTCTCAGGTTTGGGGGAGCAGAGGACTCCTCCCTGCGGCTACACTGATTACTTCTATTGCCCTGCCCGAGTATGGGGTCTACGACTGGCCTGATCGCTCCATTCATAATAATAATCATAACATTTATAAGCGCCTATCAAAACTCTCAAGGACACTTTATAGTCACAGGATATTTTTTTCCGCGGGTGAGCAGCGGCAGCAATATGCGCCAGCGTTCACTCAACCCGGAAGTAACTCAAACAGATAGAAAGCTAGCTAGCTAGCCAATACAATAATAATAATACATTTCATTTATAAGCACCTTTCAAAACTCTCAAGGACACATTACAGTCACAGGATATTTTTTCTGCGGGTTAGCAGCGGCAGCCACACGCACCAACGTTTACTCAACCCGGAGGTAACTCAAATAGGTATTAGGTAGGCTCTGGTATCACCCCATCAGCATAACTAAGCCTATGTTGCCTAAGAGGTCGGTTGTAGGAATGATCCAAATTGAACCTCAACCCACCATGGCGATTTAGTGAAGAGTTTTGCTGTTTTATGAAAATAGCTTCTTTTACTCCCCTTTCAAACCCTCTGCTCCCCGCAACCTGAGAGCAGGGACCGATCATAGCAGAGTCTGGCACCGCCACGTCTGGACAGTAGGGATATATATGGGGCCAAAACTACCAGCAAATGATTTTAGTTCGCTGACGAAGCCTCTTGGACAAGAAGCGAAACGTCCGACACCTTCAAAGAAGTACAGATGACGGCCGAAGAAACTTTTTCATCAACGATGCTAACGCTTGACATTCGGTTCCTGGAATGACCCGTAGCACGCGCATGCCCAAATCATCAAACGGAAGCTAACAGCTGGCACTGTGCAGATACAAAGCGATCTTGTGTTTTGAAAGAACATTGAATATTTACAATTTGGACACGCTTGGGGGAGACTACGTCACCTCACTGGCCGCTGCCCTCACCAGCGCAAATGTGTCTCTTCACCTGATACTTCCGAGAGAACGTTCTCTCGCACACGCTGCAGGCAAACGGCTTCTCGCCAGTGTGTATTCTCATGTGGGACGTCAAGTTGCCTCGATGAGTGAATCTTTGATCACACAGCAAGCACCTAAAGTCATCTCCGGTGTGTATTCTTTGGTGTCTGACCATATTGAAGAGGAGAGAGAAACTTTTCCCACAATCGCAGCAGGCGTAAGATTTTTCCCCAGTGTGCATTGTCATGTGCGAGTCTGAGAACGAGGGGTCGCTGAAATTTAACTTGCACACCAAGCAGGCGACGGGGTCCTCCCTATTATGGACTTTTGTGTGCCGCGCTAAACTGGTCTTAGCGGAGAACATTTTCCCACAAACCAGGCAGGGAAAGGGTTTTTCTCCAGAGTGTGTTCTCATGTGTTTGACCAATTTGGAGCGCTCGATGAAACTGAAGCCGCAGATGGTGCAGGCAAAAGGTTTTTCGCCCGTGTGTATGTTAGTGTGCGTTCTCAAATGTCCCTTGATGGAGAACCTTTTGCCACAAATCAAGCAGACAAAGGGTTTCTCTCCAGTATGTGTCATGGCGTGCCTTTCTAAATGACCTTTGCAGGAGAAGCTTTTCCCACAAACGCCGCAGGTAAAAGGTTTCTCTCCAGTGTGTATTTTTGTGTGCAAGTTCAAATTGCCCTTATGCCTAAAACTTTTCCCGCATTCGGAGCAGGTGAAAGGTTTGTCTTCTTTATGACACCTCAGGTGAGCCTTCAAATTCCCCTTGGAACTAAAGGTTTTCGCACACTGCATGCATTTCACGCGCTTCTTGTTTGCGCGACATGTCTTATCACTGTCGGAATCTTCATCCTCATCTTTCTCCTCCTCCTTAGGGGAGTCTGAAGACGCGTCGTCTACTTCTGATAGTGGGACTAAGGGTTTGTCTGCCCGTGGTGTTTCAACGTTTTCTCTGTCGCCTTCTTTGTTATAATCATCACCTTCACTCTTCACAATGACAGTCAATGGAAGCTTGGTGATCTCAGCTTCCTCCTCTTCCTCTTTCACAGCAAGGATCTCCGGCTCCCGCATCTCAAGATGATGAGCTCCTTCGGTGGCGTCTGTGGGACACAAGAAAATTCAAAGAAACGTCAACATTTGCTCGGTTGAGTCTTGCGTGGTGACCCTCATGTTCAAAGTTAGCACCCTCAGTTTACCGCTAGCGCCAATCCTGTGGAAAGTGACAACACACGTGTGGGTGTCAAGAAGAATGACCGGGACCACATGACCGGATTCAGGTTTTTTTGCCCAGGAAGAGACGTTACTTGAACGCTGGCGCGTGTGACTGCCGCTGCTCACCCGCAGAAAAAATATCCTGTGACTGTAAAGTGTCCTTGAGAGTTTTGAAAGGCGTTTAGAAATGAAATGTATGATTATTATATCTATTAGCTAGTTAGATTTCTATCCATTTGAGTTACTTCCGGGTTGAGTGAACGCTGGTGCATGTGGCTGCCGCTGCTCACCCGCAGAAAAAATATCCTGTGACTGTAAAGTGTCCTTGAGAGTTTTGAAAGGCGTTTAGAAATCAAATGTATTTTTATTACTGTATCTATTCGCTAGCTAGATAGCTTTCTATCTATTTCAGTTACTTCCGGGTTAAGTGAATGCTGGTGCGTGTGGCTGCCGCATCTCACCCGCAAAAAATGGATCAGTGGATCAGGGACGTCATGATGGAACGTGAACGTCTACTACAAACTAAATGTTGAAAGCAAACATGAAGCTGTAGCATCCATTGACAAAAAGAGATTCTCACACATCTCCGGTCCAAAATAAATCCGCTTCAATTCCAAGCTGCGACCTTTCCGCTGAACAAAACGGGGCTGTGAAAATGCTGCCCATTACAGACGCAAAAAAATCACAATGGCTGTCCAGCAATGACAGTCAAATGGCACCGACATCCCACCCATTCAAAAACACATACATTGTATCTATAAGCGCCTTTCTAAACTCTCAATGACATCGCTAATAGCTAGCTAGCTTGACATTATACTACATAGCACATTCAACTAGGTAGATAATAGATAGCTACTAATAATAATACATTGTATTTATTAGCGCCATTCAAAACTTTCAAGGACATAGTTAATAGATGGTTAGCTAACTAGAGAGCTATATAGCTAATAGCCAGCTCGCTTTACACTATACTACTTAGCACATTCAACTAGCTAGATAATAGATAGCTACTAATAATAATACATTGTATTTAGAATCATAATACTACTAAATAATAATAATAATAATAATACATTTCATTTATAAGCGCCTTTCAAAACTCTCAAGGTCACTTTACAGTCACAAGTTTTAATGTGGGTGATCAGCGGCAGCCACAAGCGCCAGCGTTCACTCAACCCGGAAGTAACTGAAATAGATAGAATTTTCAGAGAGAAACACTCAAAAACGTTTCGACATATAAAATAGGAAAAAGAAATACAACGTGAGATTAGGAAGTGCACACGCCTGTTTTGTGCAATAACATTTGAGGCTTCTTGAAAACAGCGTTCAGTTGATGACGTTGTGGCTCGTTCATCTCTTTTATTCCAAAAAGTTACTCTCTGTGTTCGTCGTTGGCACTTTTCGTACACATCTTTATGTCATATTCACAACACTTTACACTACTTAGCCCAAAAAAACGCCTCCTTGCTAGCGGCGAACAAGCTAAGCTAATGAAAAAAAAAAGCTCAAGAAGCTTTAAAATGCAGCGAAACAAACTTACCCAGATACAAACAATCGATCAATGATTTCCGAGTCTTCCAATCTACTGGTGGGTCGTCATGTGTCGAATCGTGATTCGTGGATGACGGAAATGTGACTTAACAGTTGCCACTCATCGGGAAAAGGACGGAAAGGTTGTGGAGGACAAACGCGTCACCCCGGAAATGATTGTGTACCTCTCCAAATGTGATTGGCCCAAATTAATGACGTCACAGATTCGTCCCGGAACTGCAGAGGGAATGCTTATTACAACGCTATGATGAATTGTAATAAATGTTATTCTTTGTAATTCCAATTCAATTTGTAATTACATTTTAATTATATTTTCTCTCCAATACTGGTAGACTACAATCATTATTCGATTTTAAATTAGGAAGAAAAAAAATCACTGTTCGACCAGCCCTTACATTTACGTTACTTTGGAATATGATGTTATCTTATATCCCACCATTTGCCATAATAATTGGTCGTGGTGCGGCATTGCTCGACATCCTATTAACAGTGTTACGTTCCAATTATTCTAATATTAGTACCTGGTTTGTCCAAGTTGAATCGCCGTAGAAATGCTACGTCAATCTACGTCGATAGCTAGCTAAACTCGCTAGCCTGATATCTGTGATCTCCTCATGAAATTATAATTTAGGTACCTGGTTTGTTCAAACGGATTCGCCGTAGAAATGCTAAATCGAGTCTTCACTGAGGTCAAGCCAGGCTCTTCTCGTAAAATCGAAGTCAAGTGAGCCGCCACTTCGATTGACCACACTGTACATTACTGTAGTCTGCGGCCAGCGAGCGGCGTGGGCCACCTTCAAAATAAAAGCCAGACCATAAGTGCATGCCCAGCAGTGGTTTGGATGAAAACAAACACGAAAATATGTAAAACAAGCGGTTTCTTGGCTGTCAGGTAAGGATAACGTTCACCTAGTAAGAATAAGAACTCTCAAAACAGTGCCAATAAGCGTTCTCAAGTGAAGATATAAAACATTAGTTGTCATAGTTGAGTGCATGCTGACATATTCTTTTTTTGTCAATTTTTAAAAACGTCTAAATGGAAAATTCTTTATTCCTCAATCGGATTGAAACTCGGGGGAAACAACAGCACCCGAGCTATCCAACCAGACCACCCTGATACATATCTAATGTTTTATTTTGGAAATAAAGGCCTCTGAGAAGTGACAAAATGTTGATTTTTTTTTTGTCTTTTTTTAAAAACTTCTCAATGGAAAATTCCTTGTTATCCCTCGACCGGATTAACACAAAAGGAAACTACATCAACTCAACTATCCAATCAGACCACTCTGATATAGATCTAATGTTTTATTTTGGAATAAAATGCCTTTGAAAAGTGACAAGATAGTGATATCTTTCGTCAATTTTTAAAAACTTGTAAGTGGAAAAGTCTTCGTTATCTTTCGACCATATTAACACCGAGGAAAACCAGAGCACCTCAGCTATCCAATCAGATCACCCCGATACAGATCTAATGTTTTATTTTGGAATAAAAGGCCTCTGAAAAGTGACAAAGTGTTGATATCGTTCATGAATTCTTCATTATCCCTCGTCCTGACCTGCACGTGAACACGTGGAAGAAGTGGCGGGGAGAGGGAAGTCTGGGCTTCCCTACTGAAGCTGCTGCCTCCGTGACCCGACCCCGGATAAGCGGCAGACAATGGATGGATGGATAGTTTTCGTCCGTTTCCCCAGAGCCTCATTGGCCACTGCCCTTTTAACCAGCGCACTTGTGTCTCTTCACCTGATCCTTCCGAGAGAACGTTCTTTTGCACACGCCGCAGCCGAACGGTTTCTCGCCGGTGTGTATTCTCGTGTGGGACGTCAAGTGCACTCTCTGAGTGAATCTTTGACCACACACCGAGCAGCAAAAGTGCTTCTCTCCGGTGTGCGTTCTCTTGTGCTCAATCAATCCAGACCGGTTGCTAAAATGCAACTTGCACACCGAGCAGGTGACACGTTTGCCTCCATTATGGACTCTTGCGTGCCGCACTAAACTGGTCTTAGCGGAGAATGTTTTCCCACAAACCAGGCAGGAAAATGGTTTTTCTCCAGAGTGTGTTCTCATGTGTTTGACCAATTTGTAGCGCTCAATGAAACTGAAGCCGCAGATGGAGCAGGCAAAAGGTTTTTCCCCCGTGTGTATGTTGGTGTGAGTTCTTAAATGTCCCTTGATGGAGAACCTTTTGCCACAAACCAAGCAGACAAAGGGCCTCTCTCCAGTATGTGTCCTGGTGTGCCTTCTTAAATGGCCCTTGATGGAGAAGCTTTTCCCGCACACGGAACAGGTATAAGGTTTCTCCCCAGTGTGTATTCTCATATGAGTGGTTAAACCGCTCTTTTGGGTGACTCTCAGGCCACACACCGAGCAGGAAAATGGTTTTTCCCCATTGTGTATTCTTGTGTGCACGGTCAAATTCCCCTTATTCGTAAATCTTTTTCCGCATTCGGAGCAGGTGAAAGGTTTCTCCCCTTGATGACTCCTCAGGTGAACTTTCAGATTCCACTTGGAACTAAAGGTTTTCCCACACTGCGTGCAGTACACCGGCTTCTTGTCCGCGTGACATGTCTTATCACCTTGAGAATCATCATCATCATCCTCCTCCTCATCGGTGTCAGCGGAGTGTGAAGACATGTCGTCCACTTCTGATAGAGGGGCTAAGAGGTTGTTTGCCTGTGGACTTTCACGGTTTTCTCTGTCGGCTTCTTCGTCATCATCATCATCACCTTCACTCTTCACAATGACAGTCAATGGAAACATGGTGATCTCAGCTTCCTCCACTTCCTCCTTCACATCTCGGGTCTCTGGCTCCCGCATCTGAAGATGAAGAGCTCCTTCAGTGGCGTCTGTAGGACACAAGAAAATTCAAAGTAATTTCAAGATTTGTTCAGTGTGTGGTGAGCCTGATGTTGTGCATTATGCATATATGTTTTTGGCAATGTTTATTGGGGGAAATTCCAATCACTGTATAAGGGTCAAGTGAGCATTTTACACAATACTATTAAAATAATAATAACTATTTTTTACATGTTGAAATAGACAATATGTACATTGATTAGCCTATCGCTGTGTTCTTGGTAGTGTCACAGAATCACAAAACTCAATAATATTCCCGCCAAATGTGCAGAATAGAGTTGTCTGTACATATTCATATAAATCTGTAAATACAATATTTTTACGGTAGCATTGGGCAAACCTTTTTTTTTTTTTTTACAACGGCCTTGAATGTGTGACATTTTTCTTGATTTATTTATCTTGCTCTCCAGCTATCTGGCTAGCTAGCTATTTGCTATCTAGTTTTTTTTTTGTTTTACTTTGTTACTTTTGTGTTGAGTGAACTCTGGCGCGTGTGGCTGCCACTGCTCACCCGCAGAAAAAATATCCCGTGACTGTAAAGTGTCTTTGAGAGTTTTGAAAAGCGCCTATAAATGAAATGTATTATTATTATTAAGTAGAGCAGCTCTGTGACTTCTCTGTAATTAAAATACAGATATCAACATTTCAAAAATGTTTCAACGTATAAAATGGTAAAAAAAACAAGTGGTCAAAGTGAACAAACCTGTTTTGTTTAATAACATTTGAGGCTTCTTGAAAACAGCGTCCAGTAGATGACGTGGTGGCTCGTTCGTCTCTTTTATCCCGGAAAGTTCCTCTTTGTATTTGTCGTCGACACTTTTTGCACACATTTTCACGCGATATTCACGACTTTACTGAGCGACGTGTGGAAACAAACAAACAAAATCAAACGCCTCCTTGTTATCGGCTAACAAACTAAGCTAAAAACATGCAGGGAAGCGAATTTGCCCAGACACAAACAACCCATCAATGATCTCTCGAATCATGCTTCCTGGATGACCGAAATAATACAATACAGTTGCCAGTCGTCGGGAAAACGCTGCAAACTATTCGGAGGACAAATTGCGACATCCCGGAAATGATTTTGTACTACCCCAGATGTGATTGGCGCAAGTCACATGACGTCACGAAATGGTTCCGGAACCACAGAGGGAATGTTTACGAACAGTTTGCAAGAGGAACTGGAATATATAGATATTTTTTTCATAATACCTATTATACTGTATTTGGAATGCATTTTAATTATATTTTCTGTAACACTAGTGGACTATATTTATTATTTGATTTTAAATTCGAATACAAAATGACATGTAATGACACTCTTTCAACAGTAGCCAAAATGGAACTGTATAGTGCCACTTAGCAGTTTTTTTTGACAACGATACTAGTGCAGCGTGTTCTACCGGAAACAAATTCCTTGTGTGTTCTACATACTTGGCAATAAAGATGATTCTGATTCTGATTCTGATTCCAGTTCGACCATGGCTTTCAAACACGTTACTCCTAAACACGTTACGCACTGTGGAATTTTGTTTTAGGTTATTTACCATCAAGTGACATTACAATTGGTCGTTTTGGGGCATACTCGATAGCCTAAACTCTGTGACCTTTCCTGATAGTTTTATATATTTAGTACTATCTG